>NC_083343.1:60346669-60684512 GCF_019175385.1 Lycium barbarum | reverse complement strand
GCCATGAAGGGTGTTATGAGGTTCGGCAAGAAATGGAAGTTGAGCCCAAGGTACATTGGACCTTATCAGGTCATTCGTAAGGTAGGCCAAGTTGCTTACGAGTTAGACCTGCCAGCGGATTTGGCAGCAGTACATCCGGTCTTCCATGTGTCCATGCTTCGGAAGTATATAGGCGATCCTTCTAGGGTGTTCCCTACAGACGATATTCAGGTAACAGAGGAGCTATCATACGAAGAGCAACCTATTCCCATACTTGATCGACAAATCAGGAGGCTACGAACAAAAGATGTGGCGTCGGTTAAAGTGTTGTGGCGGAACAATAATAGGGAGGAGGTGACTTGGGAGGCAGAAGAGGAGATGAAAAAGAAATATCCTCACTTGTTTTCCACATTTGCAGGTAATTTAAACTCCTTTACTTGATTGTGTTAAATTGTCTACTCAATTTATATGTTAGCAATAGAGGAAACCCTTCCCAAAACCCTTATAGAACCTAACGGGATAAAAATCAACATTCGAGGACGAATGTTCTAAAGGGGAGGAGGATGTTATGTCCCGTATTTTCATACGTCGGGACGCTTTAAAATAAGCGCGACGAGTTAAAGGCAAGACTATCTTAAGATATGAAGTAGAGATTTTAACTTCCGGTTTCGTGTCGAGTCACAATTTATCCACAACTTTCGTGTGGCATTAAACTAGTAATGGAAAATTGGGATGAAACTAACCATAATTGGATTAAAAAGTGGGATTGGAAAGACAAAAAAAAAATCAGTCCACTTTATGCCTTGTTTGGCCGTGCCATGTAAGGCTTTGGTCAAAGATTCTTGACCCAATTTAGTGTAATCCACATGGCCAACTCAATGAGGGGAACATATTGACACAAAGTCTGATCACTCCACACCTTCACAACATAATTTTCATCACCACAAGTCAAGAAACATTTAGAGATAGAAAGAGTAGAGAGAGGTGCTCTCGACTAAGAGCTAGCCGAGAGGGTGGGGTGATATTGTGCCCAGAAATTCCAGTTTTTTCTCCATCAAAACTATCCCTCATCTAGTGTGTAAGAAAGTGTATTAGTTGTTGAAGAGAAACAAGAAAGTGAAGCACTCAATAGAGTTGAAAATTCGGCCAAGTGAAGCACAAGATTGAAAGGTAAGAATGTTTGTTGTTTCTTGTGTTGCATGATGATTTGAATGTATAGTTCATGCATGTTGTTGTTGGATTGTGGTTGTAGTTGAAGTAGAGAGTGAGCCGTGTGTGAGGTGAGCTTATGACTGATTTCATTGTGCATGTATTGTTAGTGAATTGAATATGTATCAACATATGTAAATGAACAAAGATTGTGGGAGTTTGGTTGTGATGTTGCATGTTGGCTATTGGACTGTTTTTGCTCGAATTTAAAATGAATCATGTGTTGAATATTCTGATGAAGTCATGCTTAATCTTGTTGAACATGTATTGGAAATGAATTGAATGCATTGTAGTTGGATAAACGAATGAAAATCATGAAGTTGGAGTAGTTGTGATGAAACCGGGTAGGGGGCTGTTTTGGACGAATTCATGGACTGTTTTGGGCTATAATTTGATTGTTGTTGTTGTGGAAATTGTAGTGTATTGTATGCATGTTGAATATGTAAATTAAGGTGTTCAAGAAACGAATTATGTTGAGGGGTAAGGGCAGTCCAAAAACCGTGGACAGTTTTAGGGATTAGAAGTGAAATTATGTGTGTTGAATGTTGGTTTTTGTTGCAAACGTGTAGTGAATGTAAAATGCCATGATTCAAGTTAAAACTGAACTGATTGTGGGCTGTTGTAAGAGTGAAGATGATGCTAAAACAGTTCCAAGATTTCATGAAAGTAAAGTCATGAAAAGTGTTGTGTTGTTGCAAGTTAAAACTGGAAAATTGCTAAGTAAGAATGGAAATGATGTGTGTGTTGGGTTGCCGTGTGTATGAGACTGTTTTGGGTGGTGTAGGGACTGCCCAAGTTCCCTAAGTCATGCTTAAACAAGTTTTGATCAATATATGAAAGAACGACTAGCCATGTTAGCTTGTAACGCTAGTTGGGTTAAATGCGAACGAAACGTCGTTTAATTGTTAGAAAGGAGTTGTGAATGTCACAATACGTGTTGAATGCCCTTGTAGACTAATTGTAGTTCTTCACATCTTGATATAGGATAAGTATTGTTGGGCAGCAAGTACAAGTTAGAATACAACTAAACGCAAAAGGTATGTAAAGCCTATTCCTTCTTTCTTTTGGCATGTCCTAGACGTAAGAATGAAACGATATGAATTTTGGGGTAAATTCTATTCTCTAGTTTCATGTATGGCTTATGAATCTATATTTCACTAATGTTATTGTCATGTACCTACAGTATGAGTGACTAATGAACGATGCATGAAAGTTCCTATACTTAAAGAATTGCACAACTAAAGACATACTTGACTTCCAAAAGCTATACCATATTAAAGTGACATATGTACATGAAGTCTAAAACGTTTCTTGTAATAGTTTGTTATGAGACTTGAAATGAACTGAAGGTGAACATTATTTTGACACTTAGAGCGGGTTAGTTGCTTATCCCTTGAGTCTAAAAAGATGATTTGCATATATGTGGTTGCTTATTATTCTGCTCGTGCTTACCGCTATATCCTTCACTGAGTCCCGGGCCAGGGTACGTTTTCGTGCGTACATTTATTATATTAATCACCGAGCCCCTCACTAGAGGGCCGGGACACGTTATGTATATATATATGATGATGATATGATGATGTGATGATATGATGATATGATGATATGGAGATGATGGTGGCCAGGAGGGCATATTCCTTATTACCGAGTCCCTCAGGAAAGGGCCGGGACACGTCTATGTTTATGTTATGATACTATGATTTTAAATTACCGAGTCCCTCATAAAAAGGGCCGGGACACGTCATGTATGTTTTATACAGAATGATTATGCAGCTTTGACTACAAAACTCTATAATAGCAATGATATGAGAATGATACAGATGAAATATGTTCAAAGGCAAGTTTTATGAAATTCTGTTGTTGCAATGCATCCTATGTACCGTGTCTCAATATAAGTCTATACTATGTTTCAAGCTTTACATATTCAGTACATATTCCGTACTGACCCCCTTCCTCCGGGGGGGCTGCGTTCATGCCCGCAGGTACAGACGCTCGCTTTGGAGATCCGCCAGCTTAGATCATCTTTCAGCTATTTTGGACTGCCCCTTTGTTCCGGAGCTAGCTTGTGGTATAACCTCCTTATGTTGTGTCCGTATGTGTTTATTTGGGTACGGCGGAGCCCTGTCCCGCCACATAATACGGTCGTTACTCTTAGAAGTCTGTGGACATCGGTGTGGGTCGGTTTACAGTTGTTGATGCGTTTTATGTTTTGACTTAAGTTTGGGGCGTACCCAGTCGTAATGGCAGCCTTGTCGGCTTGCATATGTGTGTATGTTTGGTATTTTGTATATCGTGGCAGCCTTGTCGGCTTGCTTAGGAATATATATAAATGTTGTTGTTTGATAAGTGCAACTCCTCGGGAGATGGATGACTAAGGCATACAGAACTTGACAAATCTAAATAACTCACTATCTTCTTACATACAAATGAGATCATGACATGCTAATTATAAATTATTAGAGTTAACAGATAAATATGAGTGTCCAATTCGGGCACAAGTCACGGCCTACGGGGTTGGGTCGTGACAAACACTTGAAGCGTCACAATAAATAACATAGCCATATGGTCCCTCTGGAAAAGTTAGAACTAGAGCCGTAGTCAGCTTGTCTTTCAACAACTTGAAGCTTTGCTCATATGCGTCAGTCCACTGGAACATAGCTGCCTTCTGAGTTAGCCTTGTTAAAGGCGCTGAAATCGAAGCAAACTTTTCTACGAATCTCCTGTAATATCCTGCTAGCCCTAGAAAACTGCGTACCTCAGTAGGTGTCGTAGGTCTAGGCCAAGTCTTTACAGCCTCGATCTTCTGTGTATCTACCCTAATACCATCAGCTCCAACAATATGCCCCAAGAATGCTACTGAAGTCAACAAGAATTCACATTTAGAAAACTTAGCATACAACTTCTGGTGTTGGAGCACCCTAAGTACTATCCTCAAATGATCTGCATGCTCCTCTTTTGAACGTGAATAGACCAGAATATCATCGATAAATACAATCATGAACATATCTACGAATGGTTTGAACACTTGGTTCATTAAATCCATAAATCCCGCTGGAGCATTAGTCAGCCCAAAAGACATCACTCTAAACTCATAATGCCCGTATCGGGTCCTGAATGCAGTCTTCGGAATATCTGCCTCCTTCACCCGCACCTGATGATAGCCTGATCGTAGGTCTATCTTCGAAAAACACTTAGAACCCTGCAACTGGTCAAATAGATCATCTATCTTGGGAGGGGATATCTATTCTTTATCGATACTTTATTCAGCTGCCTATAATCAATACACATCAGCAGCGACCCATCTGTCTTTCTCACAAATAATATCGGTGTTCCCCAAGGTGATATACTAGGCCTGATGAAGCCCTTTTCTAATAAGTCCCTCAGTTGCTCCTTTAACTCCTTCAGCTCTGCAGGTGCCATTCTATAAGGACGAATAGATATGGGCTGAGTATGTGGCAATACATCTATAGTAAACTCTATCTCCCGCTCAGGAGGAAGAGCTGGAAGTTCGTCTGGAAATACATCCGGAAATTCATTCACTATCGGGACTGACGGAAGAGTCGGTACCTCTGCTTTCAGGTCATACACACGAAGCAGATGATAAATATAACCATTTCTAACCATCTTCCTTGCCTCGAGGTATGAAATAAACTTACCCCTCGGTGATGCTGTACTCCCCTCCACTCTATAACCGGCTCCCCTAGGAACTGAAATCGGACTATCTTTTCTTTATAATCAACGTTAGCATAACAAGAAGCTAACCAATCCATACCTATAATAACATCAAACTCCGTCATATCTAACTCTATCAGATCTGCCGCGGTATGACGACTATATATAATCACCGAACAATTCCTATATACTTGCTTTGCTATAACAAAAACTCCTACTGGTGGAGCTACCTCAAATGGTTCTATCAACTCGGGTTCTATTCCGATTCTACTAGCAACAAAGGGAGATATATATGATAAGGTGGAGCCTTGATCTATCAATGCATACACGTCCTGAGAGAAAATTGATAATATACCTGTAACCACATTCGGTGACGCCTCCTGATCCTGTCTACTAGCCAAGGCATATATGTGGTTCGAAGGACCGCTAGAACTGGAAGCTCCGCCACGACCTCTACCACGGCCTGCTGGTGTCTGAATACCCTGCCCAATAGGGGGCATAGCTACAGAAGAAGATGAACCAGCAACCGATCCAGTGGGCTAAGCCACACCACCTGGACCGCCTCCATACGGACACTCTCTCATAATATGGCCTTGACGGCTTGAAGAATAACAAGCACCGGTAGCAAGACGGCATTCCCCAGAATGGAGCCTACCACACCGAGAACACTGAGCCAAAGGTGGCCTCCACTGATTCGAACCTCTATTCATCTGCGAACCTAACGTTTTGGAGCTCTGACCGGCTCCTGAATACCATGTGCTGTCAAATCTCCTACCTGCGAACTGTGGGGGTGCACTCTATGCTGGCTGGGAAGAATATCTAATATACTGCTGAGGCTTCCTGCCTCGAAACTCACCAGGATAACCAGCCGATCTAGCCCTCTTATGCTGGCCTTTGTCGTAATCTCTATCTGGCTGACGCCCTCTGTGTCGATCTTCAACCCCCTGTGCATATGCCTATACCCGAGAACTATCCATACCTGGCTGAAGAGCCATTGCCATACAGCCATCAATCAAATAACGATCCAGACCCATCACATAACGATGCAGTCTATCAGCCATATCAACTACAATAGTAGGCGCATATCTAGCCAAAGAATCAAACTCAAGACTGTATTCTCGAACGCTCCTGCCACACTGCCTCAAATGTAAGAATCTATCAACTCTAGCTCGCCTTATTTCTGGAGGCATGAAGTGTCCAAGGAAAGCCTCTACAAACTCATCCCACACTGCTGGACGAGCACCCTCGCCCCTAGATAACTCCCACGACTCGTACCAATTAACAGCTCTATCACGAAACCGATACGAAGCCAACTCAACAGACTCAGTCTCAGAAGCCTTGATTATCCTCAAAGTACGCTGCATCTCCCGAATAAACTCCTGCGGATCATCCTCGGGCTTTGACCCAAAAAACTCTGGAGGATTACAACTTAAGAAATCACGAGCCCTCAAACTATCAGATCTATCCGCATGGTCAACTCCTAGTCCATGCCTGCGAGCCTGCCCTGCTACTAATCTGGTCAGCAGCTGAACTACATCTCTCATGGCCCTATCCTCCGCCCCTGGCTGAGGAGCTGGAGGCTCAGGTACTGGGGCCTCGGGAGCGGCGGTGGTGCCGCCCCCTAAACTAGAGCTGTTGCTACTCCAAGCTCCTCTGGAGAAGGCGGTGTAGTAGAACTCGCCGACTGAAGTACAATCTCAGGCATAGATTGGGCACGGGCTCAAGTAACTCACCGAGTCTGGCTAGTATCTCCTGCTACTGATTTACCCTTCTGGGCAGCTGTCGCTTTCTTTGGAGGCATAGCTGTAAACACAATAATTTGTTAGGGAGGGATTATCCAGATAATATAGCACTATCGCACGATCTAGAGTAAGAAGGAAAAGAAACATCCTAAATGTCCTGTAGCTTCCTGTTTATAGATGTGGTGTACAAAAAATCGATAAACAAGACTCTACTAGACACGGTGTGTAGACACTCCGAGGATGAACTGCTCTGATACCACTTTTGTCACGACCCAACCCCATGGGCCATGACTAGTGTCCGAGCTGGACACTCATATCCGGACCTGTCAAATTTAGTCAAATGGAAACTAAGGTAACATGGAAATGTGCAAGGATAAGCTATAGGCTCAAACGCCATATATCATAATAGACATGTCTCCTGAGGAGTCACAGCATAACAATAACACAATATGCAAGCCGACAAGGCTGCCACTATACACGAGGATATCCAAAGCAAACCATATAGACACAGCTGACCAAAACTTATATACAACCCACACATGTCTACAGACCTCTAAGAGTACAAGACTGAAATATGATGGGAGACAGCCCCGCCGTACCCCTGGATATATATTAGTCTATATAGAAGATCTGTACCAAAATATCTAGGCTCCAAAACAATGGAGCTCTCCAAACAGCTGAGCAGAAGTCCTAGGCTGGAGGATCACCAAACCGAGTATCTGTACCTGCGGGCATGAAACGCAGCCCCCCGAAGAAAGGGGGTCAGTACGAGATATGTACTGAGTGTATAAAACATGTAAGGAAAATCACAACTGCATAAACGATTACAGGAGGCAAGTATGATAATCAAAGTTACCAATGCACCTGTGCCTTACGATACGAAAATCATGCATGTCTATATCATATAACATATCCGGCCCATTATGGGACTCGGTGAATAAGTCATCATATACCATCCTCGGCGCCATAACCACATCATCATTATTATATATATATATATACCGTACCCGGCCCTCTAGTGAGGGACTCGGTGAACAATGCAGTGAAACTGTGCACGAAAACATACCCGGCCCGGGACTCAGAGAAAGATACATTAACAGCATGCACGAGCAAAGTAGTAAGCAACCATATGCAAACTAAGTTATATCTGAGACTCAGTGGAATAAGTAGAATGAACTAATACTTGAGCATCAAAGATAACAATCATATCAAGTACCCCTCGAATGTCACTATGGATTATATCAAATAGAACTTCAAGAATCATAGACACGTATAAAGATAATGTGAAATAGGTTCTGGATATCAAGAACATTACCCACCCTAGTGTCTCTAAGAATAGGAGTTTCTTTGAAGTCATATGCTCGTCGTCTATTTGTTTATAAAGATCATGCCAAAAAGAAAGAAGGGTTAGCTTTACATTCCTTTGGCGCTTAACCCGTGACTTGATATGTATACGCTGCCCAAAGTATCTCAACCTATATTAAGACGTCAAGACTACGGTTAATCTACGGAAAGGCATAAAACGTACTTTAACGTCAGTAGCTTATTTCTAGACAATTGGGCAGCACCTCCCCTATATTGTTCACTCTCCTCACATCCAAGCCAGTTGTACAAGAACCAAAATAGCATCAACAATCACACGTTCAAGTACTATATCAAGACTAGCCAAGACAAGATTCAAGAATACTCCGAACAGCCCGCATAACATTCCAATCAGCCTACACATTACAACATTCAATAATCGTTAACATAACGGCTACGACATATTCAAGTTACTTCTAATAATCTATAGTCACAACACTTCAGCGAAACGACCTTATAATAGTCCAACAATTACAATAACACAATACATAATCTTAACTACACTTAGTCCTCCAATTCAACAAGAACAACAACACGCCCCAAACAGCCCTTAGTTACCACATACCAATGCCCGATAATCTTACGAACATCTAAGAATATACCAAGCAGACCACATACGCTTCTCATACGACATTTTATACGCTTCTTTCTTCCAAGTTTGGTGATTCATATCGGCAACAACACAACAACGACATCAACTATTATATACAAGGGAACAATCCTAATATCACTACAAGTTCTAAAACAGCCCATGAAATCAATACAAATTCCTGGCATGATTTAAGCTTTCCTTTCACTTTTAACACATAATCCATAACATTAATAGCAACAACAACAATCAAACCCAATCTAATTGGAACAACTCCAATTCTGCCCACTTGTACGCCAACATTAATCATACAATTTTCTTACTTTCAATTTCACTTAATACAAATTAATCTCTCCATTACAACATCATTAACTCCAATTTCATGACAAAAGAAGAAATCTTACCTTAAATTTAATTAGGACAGACCTACAATAACTTGCACAATTCGCACCACTTCATCTTCTTCAACTTAAACCCTAACCTTGTTACTCCCCTAAATGCTTAGAACACCTTAGGAATTAAATTTTCTTGCTATCAAAATATGAAACTTGCCCGAGAGCTTGGCAGCCATGGTTGTTCACAATTCTTTCTCCAAATCAAGATGAAAATTAGCAATCTAATGGTGTTGAAAAGGGGCTGGCCGTGAGCTTCAAGAAGCTGCCATGGCCATGTGGTTATTGCTCTCTAATTCAACTTTGGTGAAGATGAGATTATGGCTAAGTGAGTCATCATGGGATATTTATATGCAAGTTGCCATGTTGCCAAGTGTTGCACTATGGCATGGACCAATCAGATTTAGCCATGTTGTAGTGGGGTCCATTCAGCCCACTAATTGATTTAATTAACCACTAATCGCCACTTAATAATCTAATCATGGTTAATTAATCCCTAATCTCCACTAATATTTCTACACTAATTGGAATTTACAAGAAATCATGCACTTTATTAAAATCGGGATTAAAAGTCCTTGTCTCATATCTAAAAAATATCCTTGTTCTCTAACTTACGTCGATTAACTTACGAATAATCCAACGTACAAAAATACGGGGTATAACAAACATGAATTGAACATAACACTCACCTTTGATGATGTAGGAATGGACTTTGGATACAAGTACTCCACTTGGAGAAAACCCCACTTCAATACAAAAGGACTTCTAGATCTCTACAAACCCTAATGAGCATCCATACACTTGATTTTTACTAATTCTTGGTGTTTACTCCTTGATTTCTCTTGGATATATAATAATATGGTGTAAGTAATATTATAGAGCTTTTGAAGACTTGTGAGAAGGTGAAATCTGAAAATTAGGAGCATGACTCGTCTATTTATAGCTGAAACTAGAAAGTTCCAGAGAAGCAATTCGATGAACGGGTTGACGACCTGTCGACGTGTCGACGGTCTGTCGACTTGCTTCATCGACTTACGCCTGAAAATCCCTGATTGTAGAAACATGTTGACGGTTGGTCGACGGTCCGTCAACTTGGTCCATCGACTTGCGCCTGCAGGTCTCAGTCTGCAGAAACATGTTGACGGTGCACGTGACAGTCTGTCGACATGTGGACGACCCGTCTGCACTGACCGGTGTCTGCTGAATTTCCTGAATCCGTTCAGATTATGTCAGTTCGATTTGTTCAATTTCTAACCCCGTAAATGTCACGACCCAGCCCCGTGGGCCGCGACTGGCACCCTACCTGGGTGCCCAGACCAAATCGCATATTCATTTCCGAATCCAAACTTATTTCAAAATTTTCAAGAAGTTATATCAAACATAATTTATATCGAAAATATGTCTTAAGCGGTCATATCAAATCAAACTCAAACAAAGCGGCGGAATAGACATCGCCGGTCAAAATACAAATATATACAAAAGGGCCATTTGGGGCCATCATATCAAACAGACCGCTTTAAGACCCGAAAGCAAAATCAGACAATGGACACATAGGACCCTCGCCCCACATATATGACTACAGGCCTCTACAAACTCAAACAAAAACATATGGCGAGACAGGGCCCCGCCATACCCAAATAGTCAGATATACCCAAATATATACAAAGCAAAAGAGTCTGTACCAAAAGTGGACTCCGGGTCGGATAAGAGTACTCCGGAATAGCAAGAAGTGAAGCCTACTGCGGAGGATCACCGATATCTGCACCTGCGGGCATAAAACGCAGCCCCCGAAGAAAGGGGGTCAGTACGAAATATGTACTGAGTATGTAAAGCACGGAGTACAGAATTATAGATCAAAACCGAAAGCAAATCAAATGTCAAAGTGGGGTACAAACTGGTATATCAAAATCTGTATCGAAATCATATACATGTATTTTATGCAAACAAAATCATGCAAACGCTTAAGAACGTGGTCGCCACTCCGACGCTGGCGCCACACACAGCATAACACCAGAAGGTTTCAAATCTCCGTACATCCCCGAACATAATCATAATCATCGGTGAGCGTATCGCATCCCGAGCCATATCACAGCATAACTCCAAACGGAACCCGGCCCTATGGCGAAGCCTCGGGAACCGTAACACAGCATACGGCCGAATTGTCATAAGGCGCACGAATCAAAACCGGCCCGGGAACCGGTGAACGAAGTCATAATAAGGCACGAGCGGAGTCGTGAGCAAACAAATGCAAATCGTATTTCCAAATAGTGTTTCAAAACAAAGTAAACTCATAAATCATATCCTATTACAAAATAGTCGAATACTTAGTCGACATAAGGTTTCATTTTGCAAAACGATTCCAAAATGGTCCATATAGTTCAAAACCTGGATTAGTGCATCGAATAGTCCAAACATACCCCGTGGAAGGATGTTCCAAAGATCAGAAGTGGTACGTTCAACTCTATTCTCAAAGATGGCCCGAAGGGCAAATCGGGCATTTTGGGGTAGCGGACCCACCTCGAGTCGAAATGAGGTGGAGAACATATTTTTACGAGCAGTAATATGCCAAGGGTCATACATAATCATTTCTAGATTACCCGACCACATTTCGATAGGTTTCGGACGAATAATGGCATTCTAGCCAAAAGGGAGCCTTTAGGCTTCAATCGAATTGAATGAATAGTAACGTTTCTGTGGATCGGGTTACGAGGAGCAGAAATGCTCCGGAAGGTCTCATATCCGACTGACACACTAAGATATGCCAAATGAAGGAGCGGGAAGCCTTACATACCTCACAGACGTCGTATGCTCTTCCAAAAGTCCAGTCCCGTCTCGTCAAAAATCTGCAAATGGTCAAAGTTACCAAATGAGATTCTTAGGCTCAAAAATGCCTTTAACTCCATATTTGCCTACCGAAATTTCGGCAGCATTTCCCCTATAAATCTAACATCCCCGAGGCGTAGCTCGGCTCAAAATATAACAACAACAACAGCCCACACATCAACAAACAACACAGACAACAATCAAGCCATTCTAGCTTCAAATTCCACTTTGTTATCTAAGTTGGCAACTTCCATTCAAACTTTCAAAACTCCAATTCTACATCTACATAATTGTATTCATTTCCACATTCAAACTTATACAACCACATTCTCATTACAATTCAAACCATACACGAAATTACACCAAAATCCATTATGTTCCATAATTTTTCAAAACAATCAAAAGTTCACGACGAACATTCTAACTCACGTCGTTTCATTCCGCATTCATTAACATCATTATAAGTTCATATCTAAAGTCTCTAGCACCCTAAATATACAATGATATACATAATGATACCAAGGGTATACACTTTCCGATAATATCCAAAATCACTTTTCAACGCCAATTCCATTTATCAATTAATCTTTTACGACATAAAGGTCACAACAACACATTATACCAACTTAACCAAGATCAATTCACATCAATTTCCTCTCTATGGCTCACGGCCAATACACACTATACACACACACCCACGACTTTCTATTTATATCAAAATTACGGGATTCTCGTCTATTTCCAATCCTTAACACATTCATATCAATTCTATAACATTAGAGGGGCAAAATTCTTACCTTTTCTTGATTTTCCGACTTGTCGCAAACGTAGTTCTTGTGCCAAACAAATTGTATCACGTCGGAGAGCGTCTTGTGCTTACTATACTTACCAAAGGGACACGATTTTGTGATCAAAAGAAAAGGCTAGAAAATATTTTGTTGAGGAATATGTGGTTCGGCCGAGAGCCTCTTTTGTTGGTGGTCTTGAATTTTATTTTTTGTTCTTGATAATACTAAGAGATAAGTTGATATATATCCTTATCCTTGGTCATGTGCCTAGCACATGACATTAAAGAAATGGGTTTGGGCCATTGTTGTGGCCGGCCACCCTCCATTCTTTGGGCCTCAATTTTGTGTCCTAATTCTTGGCCCAATTCACAAAAGTCCCGTTTTGTAATTCCCGAAACTAATTTCCGAAACTCCAAATTTATTCTCGGCCTTCCCCGGGGTCTTAACAATAATAATTCCATAACCAACATAGTCATATTCACTAAAATCAAATTATGTCCTTATAACACACAAGTCGTAATTATTTCACGATTTCCAATTATACGAAAACACGGGATATAACATTCTCCCCCCCTTAAGAACATTCGTCCCCGAATGTTAAGTTAACCTTATAAGGTCTTATGATCAAGGCAGGAGTGTCCCTTTTTAATAATGACATACATAGTTCATTTTATCAATCAACACAACAAACTGAAAAAGAAATTAGATTACCTGTGGATGTCGGAAACAGGTGGGGATATTTCTTCTTCATCTCGTCCTCCGCCTCCCAAGTCATCTCCTCCCGATTATTGTTGCGCCACAGAACTTTGACGGAGGGCACTTCTTTAGTGCGTAGTCTCCGCACCTGCCGATCCAGAATAGATATAGGCTGCTCGTCATAAGATAACTGCTCCGTCACCTGAATGTCATCTACTGGGAATATCCTGGCAGGATCACCAATACATTTCCGCAACATAGACACATGAAACACCGGGTGTACGGCCTCCAAGTCGGATGGTAAGTCTAGCTCATAGGCGACCTCGCCTATCTTTCGCACGATCTGATACGGTCCAATGTACCGGGGGCTCAACTTACCCTTTTTACCGAATCTCATGACACCCTTCATGGGCGACACCTTCAGAAATACCCAGTCGCCAATCCGGAACTCTAACGGTCGACGTCGTCTGTCTGCATAAGCTTTCTGTCGACTCTGAGCAGCCAATAATCGTTCTCGAATAAGCTTTACCTTATCTACAGCCTCCTGGATCACATCTGGCCCAATCAACTTAGTCTCGCCCACGTCAAACCAGCCAATAGGAGACCTGCATCTCCTGCCGTAAAGGGCCTCGTACGGAGCCATCTGAATGCTGGAGTGATAACTGTTATTATAGGCAAACTCAATAAGCGGCAAATGATCATCCCAGCTGCCCCTGAAATCAATAACGCAGGCCCGCAACATATCTTCGAGCGTCTGAATAGTGCGCTCGGCCTGCCCGTCGGACTGAGGGTGAAAAGCTGTACTGAGACTCACCTGAGTCCCTAATCCCTCCTGAAATGACCTCCAGAAATTTGCTGTAAACTGGGTACCTCGGTCAGTAATAATAGATATCGGGACTCCGTGAAGTCTGACTATCTCTCTGATGTACAATCTGGCATAGTCCTCCGCCGAATAAGTAGTCCGAACCGGAAGGAAATGGGCTGATTTCGTTAGCCTGTCAACAACAACCCAGATAGAGTCGTACCTGCGTGGAGTGCGCGGTAGTCCAACAACGAAATCCATATTAATCATCTCCCATTTCCAGGCTGGAATTTCCATCTCCTGTAATAATCCACCGGGCTTCTGATGCTCGATCTTAACTTGCTGGCAGTTCGGGCACTGACTAACAAACTCAGCAATATCTTTCTTCATGCCGTCCCACCAATACAAACACCTGAGGTCCCGGTACATTTTAGTGGAACCAGGATGGACAGAATATCGTGCATTATGGGCCTCGCCCATAATCTGCCGCCGTAAGCCCGCAACGTCCGGTACACAGAATCTGCCGTCATATAATAATACTCCATCAGGCGAGATCTCAAACTGAGTCTTTGATTTACTAAGGGCCACATCTCTGTACTGAATCAAAAGAGGATCCTCAAACTGGCGCTGCTTTACCTCCTGAATAATAGATGACTCAGCAACTGGACGAACAGAAATCCCAGAATCTCCAGAATCCACCAAACGAACTCCGAGGCTGGCCAGCTGATGAATATCACGAACCAAATCTCTCTTATCAGATGGAACATCAGCCAGACTGCCCACGGACTTGCGGCTAAGCGCATCAGCTACCACATTGGCTTTCCCCGGATGGTACAAAATATCAACGTCGTAATCCTTTAGTAACTCAAGCCATCTCCGCTGCCGCAAATTTAGTTCCTTCTGCCTAAAAATATACTGGAGACTCTTATGGTCCGTATAGATATCAACATGGACCCCATATAAATAATGCCGCCAAATCTTCAAGGCATGAATCACCGCGGCCAACTCAAGATCATGAGTGGGATAGTTCTTCTCGTGCGGTCTAAGCTGCCGGGAAGCATAGGCTATGACTCGACCGTGCTGCATCAATACACATCCTATCCCAATACCAGAGGCGTCACAATAGACAACATACCCGTCAGATCCCTCTGGAAGAGCCAAAACTGGTGCTGTAATCAATCTCTCCTTCAGCATCTGAAAGCTGCGCTCGCAAGCATCTGTCCACTGGAATTTTGCTGCTTTCTGGGTAAGCTTCGTCAGTGGTGCTGAAATAGAAGAGAAATCCTCCACGAACCTGCGGTAGTACCCAGCCAATCCAAGAAAACTACGCACCTCTGTCGGTGTAGTAGGCCTGGGCCAATTCTGCACAGCCTCAATCTTCTGCATGTCAACCCGAATACCATCTGCGCCGACAATATGGCCCAAGAATGCCACAGAAGTCAACCAGAACTCACACTTAGAGAATTTAGCATATAACTTCTGCTGACGGAGGATGCCAAGTACCGTCCTCAGATGATCTGAATGCTCCTCGACTGATCGCGAGTAAATCAGAATATCATCAATAAACACAATAACAAACATATCCAGGAAAGGCCGAAATACCCGGTTCATCAGATCCATAAATACTGCTGGAGCATTAGTCAGCCCGAAAGACATAACTCTGAACTCATAATGCCCGTACCGAGTCCTGAAAGCAGTCTTCGGGATATCTGACTCCCGTACTCGCACCTGGTGGTAACCAGAACGCAGATCTATCTTTGAAAAATGTCTAGCACCCCGCAGCTGGTCAAACAAGTCATCAATCCGGGGGAGGGGATATTTGTTCTTAATAGTCACCTTATTCAGCTGCCGGTAGTCGATACACATCCGCAATGACCCATCTTTCTTCCTGACAAACAATACCGGCGCCCCCCAGGGTGATGTACTGGGCCTGATAAAACCCTTATCCAGCAAATCTTTCAGCTGCTCCTTCAACTCCTTCAACTCAGCTGGTGCCATCCTGTACGGAGGAATGGATATAGGCTGTGTATCCGGCATCAACTCAATAGAAAAATCAATCTCCCGCTCAGGCGGAAGGCCAGGAAGCTCGTCAGGAAAAACATCTGGAAACTCGCTGACGACCGGAACAGACTGAAGGGTAGGTACCTCCGCGGCAGTATCGTGCACACGAACCAAATGATAGATATAACCCTTCTGGATCATCTTCTTAGCCTTGAGGTATGAAATAAACTTACCCCTCGGCGATGCTGTAGATCCGAACCACTCTATGACTGGTTCCCCTGGAAACTGAAAACGGACTACCTTTTTCTGGCAGTCGACATTAGCATAACAGGAAGACAACCAGTCCATACCCATAATGACATCAAACTCGAGCATGTCTAACTCTACCAAATCAGCCTTAGTGCTACGATCATAAATGGTCACAGAACAATCCCTATAGATCTGTCTCGCTACAATAAAATCCCCAACTGGCGTAGCTACCTCAAACGGCTCTATAGGCTCAGACACTATCCCAATCTTACTAGCAACCAGCGGGGAAATATATGATAAAGTAGAGCCAGGGTCAATCAATGCATATACAGATCTGGAGAAAACCAGTAATGTACCTGTGACAACGTTTGGCGAAGCCTCCTGATCCTGGCGGCTGGCCAAAGCATATATGCGGTTCGAGGGACCGCTAGAACCTGAAGCGCCACCGCGGCCTCGACCGCGTCCTGCCGGTGCTGGAATACCTCGCCCTCCAGGGCGTGCAACTGATGGAGCAGAAGAAGAACCGGCGGCTGACCCTGTCTGCTGAGCAGCACTACCAGAACCGCTAGCCAATGGACAATCTCTCATAAAGTGGCCCTGACCACCACACGAAAAGCAAGCTCCAGTCGCTCGGTAACACTCCCCGGGATGAGACTTTCCGCAATGAGGACAACGGGGCCTGGGTGGTCTGGCCTGGCTGGGACCCCTGGGTACCTGTGAACCTGCCACTCTGGAGCTCTGACCGGCCCCAGACGGTCCTGTACTATCGAATCTTCGGCTACCTGACTGAGTACCCCGGCCGGAAGGAGGAAAATATCTGTCAGATTGCTGCTGCTGCTGAGGCTGTCCGCCTCGAGAATCCCCTGAATAACCCGCGGATCTAGCCCTCTTGGGCGGCCTCCTGTCTCGATCTCTGCCAGCAGGATCAGACCTGCGACGGTCCTCCATACCCATCGCATAGGCCTGAAGCCGGGAAATGTCCATGTCTGCCTGCAACGACACTGCCATACAACTATCGACCAAATACCGGTCCAATCCCATAACATATCTGTGCATCCGATCGGACATATCTGCTACCACGGCCGGTGCATATCGGGCCAGAGAATCAAACTCAAGGTTATACTCGCGAACACTCCGACCCCTCTGCTGCAGACGTAAGAATCGATCAGCCCGTGCCCGCCGTAACTCTGGTGGCAAAAAGTGGCGGGTGAATGCTGTCACAAACTGATCCCAAGTGGCTGGAGGGGCACCCTCTCCCCTAGACAACTCCCAAGTCTCGTACCAGTGGGTAGCCACATCTCGAAGCCGGTGCGAAGCCAGCTCAACCGACTCGATCTCTGAAGCCCTGACCAAGTCCAGTGAGCGTCGCATCCCCCGAATGAAGTCGTGGGGGTCCTCGTCGGGCTTAGACCCGAAGAACTCTGGAGGGCCACATAGCAAAAACTCCCGAACTCTCAGGCTGTCCCGCCTGTCATCATCATCGTCGTCCCTCCGCCCGCGCCTGCGAGCCTGTCCTGCTACCAGTGTAGTCAACAGCTGTACAGCCTCTCTCAGGGTCCGATCCTCCGCCCCTGGCTGAGGAGCTGGAGTCTCAGGTGCGGGTATACGGACCTCTGGAGCTGCTGAAGGTCCTGCTCCAGGCTGTACTAGTGGGGGTGTAGCAGACCCCTCAGACTGTGGCACATCCTCAGGCAAATCATATACACGAGCCCGGGTAGCTCGCTGTGCCTGGCTAGTCTCCCCAATCCTCGCCTTGCCCTTCTGGGCTGCCGTTGCCTTCTTCGGAGGCATCACTGCAAACACGAAGGCGATTCAGATCAAAATCATCCTAATAGCTCAGCTCTATCGCACGATCTAAGATTACAAAGAAAGTAACATCCTAAATGCCCTGTAGCTTCCCGTTTATAGATGTGGTGCACAACACATCGATAAACAAGACTCTACGAGACACGGCCTGTAGACATTCCGAGGACAAACCGCTCTGATACCACTTTTGTCACGACCCAGCCCCGTGGGCCGCGACTGGCACCCTACCTGGGTGCCCAGACCAAATCGCATATTCATTTCCGAATCCAAACTTATTTCAAAATTTTCAAGAAGTTATATCAAACATAATTTATATCGAAAATATGTCTTAAGCGGTCATATCAAATCAAACTCAAACAAAGCGGCGGAATAGACATCGCCGGTCAAAATACAAATATATACAAAAGGGCCATTTGGGGCCATCATATCAAACAGACCGCTTTAAGACCCGAAAGCAAAATCAGACAATGGACACATAGGACCCTCGCCCCACATATATGACTACAGGCCTCTACAAACTCAAACAAAAACATATGGCGAGACAGGGCCCCGCCGTACCCAAATAGTCAGATATACCCAAATATATACAAAGCAAAAGAGTCTGTACCAAAAGTGGACTCCGGGTCGGATAAGAGTACTCCGGAATAGCAAGAAGTGAAGCCTACTGCGGAGGATCACCGATATCTGCACCTGCGGGCATAAAACGCAGCCCCCGAAGAAAGGGGGTCAGTACGAAATATGTACTGAGTATGTAAAGCACGGAGTACAGAATTATAGATCAAAACCGAAAGCAAATCAAATGTCAAAGTGGGGTACAAACTGGTATATCAAAATCTGTATCGAAATCATATACATGTATTTTATGCAAACAAAATCATGCAAACGCTTAAGAACGTGGTCGCCACTCCGACGCTGGCGCCACACACAGCATAACACCAGAAGGTTTCAAATCTCCGTACATCCCCGAACATAATCATAATCATCGGTGAGCGTATCGCATCCCGAGCCATATCACAGCATAACTCCAAACGGAACCCGGCCCTATGGCGAAGCCTCGGGAACCGTAACACAGCATACGGCCGAATTGTCATAAGGCGCACGAATCAAAACCGGCCCGGGAACCGGTGAACGAAGTCATAATAAGGCACGAGCGGAGTCGTGAGCAAACAAATGCAAATCGTATTTCAAAATAGTGTTTCAAAACAAAGTAAACTCATAAATCATATCCTATTACAAAATAGTCGAATACTTAGTCGACATAAGGTTTCATTTTGCAAAACGATTCCAAAATGGTCCATATAGTTCAAAACATGGATTAGTGCATCGAATAGTCCAAACATACCCCGTGGAAGGATGTTCCAAAGATCAGAAGTGGTACGTTCAACTCTATTCTCAAAGATGGCCCGAAGGGCAAATCGGGCATTTTGGGGTAGCGGACCCACCTCGAGTCGAAATGAGGTGGCGAACATATTTTTACGAGCAGTAATATGCCAAGGGTCATACATAATCATTTCTAGATTACCCGACCACATTTCGATAGGTTTCGGACGAATAATGGCATTCTAGCCAAAAGGGAGCCTTTAGGCTTCAATCGAATTGAATGAATAGTAACGTTTCTGTGGATCGGGTTACGAGGAGCAGAAATGCTCCGGAAGGTCTCATATCCGACTGACACACTAAGATATGCCAAATGAAGGAGCGGGAAGCCTTACATACCTCACAGACGTCGTATGCTCTTCCAAAAGTCCAGTCCCGTCTCGTCAAAAATCTGCAAATGGTCAAAGTTACCAAATGAGATTCTTAGGCTCAAAAATGCCTTTAACTCCATATTTGCCTACCGAAATTTCGGCAGCATTTCCCCTATAAATCTAACATCCCCGAGGCGTAGCTCGGCTCAAAATATAACAACAACAACAGCCCACACATCAACAAACAACACAGACAACAATCAAGCCATTCTAGCTTCAAATTCCACTTTGTTATCTAAGTTGGCAACTTCCATTCAAACTTTCAAAACTCCAATTCTACATCTACATAATTGTATTCATTTCCACATTCAAACTTATACAACCACATTCTCATTACAATTCAAACCATACACGAAATTACACCAAAATCCATTATGTTCCATAATTTTTCAAAACAATCAAAAGTTCACGACGAACATTCTAACTCACGTCGTTTCATTCCGCATTCATTAACATCATTATAAGTTCATATCTAAAGTCTCTAGCACCCTAAATATACAATGATATACATAATGATACCAAGGGTATACACTTTCCGATAATATCCAAAATCACTTTTCAACGCCAATTCCATTTATCAATTAATCTTTTACGACATAAAGGTCACAACAACACATTATACCAACTTAACCAAGATCAATTCACATCAATTTCCTCTCTATGGCTCACGGCCAATACACACTATACACACACACCCACGACTTTCTATTTATATCAAAATTACGGGATTCTCGTCTATTTCCAATCCTTAACACATTCATATCAATTCTATAACATTAGAGGGGCAAAATTCTTACCTTTTCTTGATTTTCCGACTTGTCGCAAACGTAGTTCTTGTGCCAAACAAATTGTATCACGTCGGAGAGCGTCTTGTGCTTACTATACTTACCAAAGGGACACGATTTTGTGATCAAAAGAAAAGGCTAGAAAATATTTTGTTGAGGAATATGTGGTTCGGCCGAGAGCCTCTTTTGTTGGTGGTCTTGAATTTTATTTTTTGTTCTTGATAATACTAAGAGATAAGTTGATATATATCCTTATCCTTGGTCATGTGCCTAGCACATGACATTAAAGAAATGGGTTTGGGCCATTGTTGTGGCCGGCCACCCTCCATTCTTTGGGCCTCAATTTTGTGTCCTAATTCTTGGCCCAATTCACAAAAGTCCCGTTTTGTAATTCCCGAAACTAATTTCCGAAACTCCAAATTTATTCTCGGCCTTCCCCGGGGTCTTAACAATAATAATTCCATAACCAACATAGTCATATTCACTAAAATCAAATTATGTCCTTATAACACACAAGTCGTAATTATTTCACGATTTCCAATTATACGAAAACACGGGATATAACAGTAAATCACCAGGAATACCTGCTGGTACGTTGTATTCGGGGTAAGATATTCTCTTCCTTAACTTTCTCCAACAAGCTTTCTTCTCTCTTTTCAGTGTCTTTGGAATCTTAATTAGAACCATTAAGCATCTCTTCTTACTTGTAGGGACATCATATACACCTTAACTTACATTAGTCTATTCACCGCCCAATAGCCCGAAATTCTGAGGTGTAACACTCTCTCCCCCTTAGGAACATTCGTCCTCGAATGTTAAGTTCTCGGAAAATCTACAGAAACTTTGGCAGAGTTTCCCCTGTAATATGGCACTACCATCCTGTCACAACAACCCACAATAACATCGCTTCACAAGGCTACAACACAATGGCAAGAAAATATGGCCATACACGACCAAAAGCATTAAAAATAAAGCGTTACATACCTTATAATAATGGCGTCCCATCTTGAATCTCTTCCGGGGGTGAAAACAAATTTGGATACTTGGACGTCAGGTTTTCTTCTGCTTCCTAAGTCATTTCCACTCGGTTATTGTTTCTCCACAAGACCTTGACTGAAGTTACCTCTTTATTTCTAAGTTCCCGTACTTGCCTATCTAGTATGGAAATGGGCACCTCTTCATAAGCCAGCTTCTCCGTAACTTGAACATCATCTACAGGCACTATTCTAGTAGGATCTCCGACACACTTACAGAGCATCGATACATGGAAAACTGGAGGGAGTGACTCATCTTTTGGAGGTAAGTCAAGTTCATATGCTCTTTGGCCTATCCTGTGGGCTATCTTATAGGGTCCAATATATCGAGGACTCAATTTTCCCTTCATTCCAAATCTCATCAAGCCTCTCATTGGTGATACCTTCAGGAATACCCAATCATTAATTCGGAATTCTAAGTCTCCCCTACGGTTGTCCGCATAAGATTTCTAGTGACTTTGGGCTGTCAACAATCGATCTCGGATAACCTTGATCTTTTCCACCGCTTGTTGAATCAACTCTGGACCTATTAGTTGTACCTCTCCTACTTCAAACCATCCGATTGGCGATCTACACTTCCTTCCATATAAGGCTTCATACGGGGCCATCCGGATACTAGAATGATAACTATTATTATATGCAAATTCAATAAGTGGCAAATGATTATCCCAATTACCTCTGAAGTCTAGTATACATGCCCGCAACATATCTTCCAAAGTCTGAATAGTCCGTTCAGCTTTTCCATCCGTCTGTGGATGAAATGTTGTGCTAAGCTTCACTTGAGTCCCCAAACCTTCCTGAAAAGACTTCCAAAATTTAGCCGTAAATTGTGCTCCTCTATCGGTAATAATAGATGTCGGAACTCCATGAAGTCATCCTATTTCTTTATGATTTAGCCTTGCATAATCATCTGCGATGTATGTAGTCCTAACTAGTAGAAAAGGAGCTGACTTTGTCAGTCTGTCAACAATTACCCATATGGAGTCATATTTTCACAGGGAACGAGGCGAACCTACAATAAAATCCATGTTGATGACCTCCCATTTACAAGTTGGAATTTTCATAGCTTGCAACAATCCTCCCGATTTTTGGTGCTCAATTTTCACTTGCTGGCAATTGGGGCACTGAGCTACAAATTCTGTTATATCTTTCGTCATTCCATCCAAACAGTACACTAGCTTGAGATCATGGTACATTCTGGTTTCTCCTGGATTAATACAATAACGGTAGTAATGAACTTCTTCCAGAATCTGATGACGTAATCCCGAAACATTCGGAACACACAAACTGCCTCGGTATGTGAGAATCCCATCTGTAGAGATCTCAAATGGTGACTTCTCGTTCTGGGAAAGTATGTCTCTATAGTGGCTCAACTTGGGATCTTCATATTGGCGCTCTTTCACTTCCATGTTTAAAGATGAAACAACTGGGTTTTGCAAAGTAACTCTTGTGTCGCCCGAGTCCATAAGTGAACTCCTAGGCTAGCTAGATGGTGGATTTCATGGACTAATTATTTCTTCTCTAGCTGAACATCACATAGACTACCCATTGATTTGCCGCTAAGTGCATTAGCCACCACATTCTCTTTTCCGGGGTGATACAAAATACTCACGTCATAATCTTTCAATAGCTCTAACCACCGTCTCTACCTTAAATTTAACACTTTTTGTTGAAGATATATTGGAGACTTTTGTGATCTGTGTAGATATCAACATGGACGCTACGCAAATAGTGTCTCCACATCATTAGTGCATGAATAACCGCAGCCAATTCGATATCATGAGTTGGATAATTCTTCTCATGCTTCTATAACTACCTAGAAGCATAGGCAACAACCTTACCGTGCTGCATCAACACACAACCCAATCCAACACCGGAGGTATCACAATACACCACATAACCATCGTCCCCTTCTGGAAGGGTTAAAGCTAGAGCTGAAGATAACCTATCCTTCAATTCATGGAAACTGCATTCACAAGCATCGGTCCACTGAAATTTGGCTGACTACTGAGTTAGCTTCGGCAGTGGTGCAGCAATAGAAGAAAATCCTTCCATAAATCTTCTATAGTAACCAGCCAAACCCAAAAAGCTACGGACTTCTGTAGGCGTTATAGGCCTTGGCCAAGTCTTCACAACCTCAATTTTCTAAGTATCACCTCGAATGCCATCAGTCGAAATGATATGGCCCAAAAAATTTATCGAATTCAGCCAGAATTCGCATTTCGAGAATTTACCATACAATTCACAAGCCC
The DNA here is from genome assembly GCF_019175385.1 of Lycium barbarum. NCBI lineage: Eukaryota > Viridiplantae > Streptophyta > Magnoliopsida > Solanales > Solanaceae > Lycium > Lycium barbarum. The sequence goes on along the minus strand of NC_083343.1, from coordinate 60,660,583 downwards.
GAAAAATTTCGAGGACAGTACGCAAATTATCTGCATGTTCTGCTTCAGTCCTAGAATATACTAGAATCTCATCAATGAACACTATCACAAATAGATCTAAGAAATGCCTGAATACATTATTCATCAAATTCATGAACACCGCCGTGGTATTTGTCAACCCGAATGACATTATTCAAAATTCATAATGACCATATCTAGTTCTGAAAGCTATCTTCAGAATGTCTTTTTCTCTAACTCTCACTTTATGATAACCTGACGTCAGATCTATTTTGGAAAACCACTTGGCACCCTGTAATTGATCAAACAAATCATCGATTCTTGGACGAGGGTATTTATTCTTGATCGTCACTTTGTTCAGCTACCTATAGTCAATGAACATTCGTAAAGAACCATCTTTCTTTCTTACAAATAAGACAGGTACTCACTATGGTGATGAACCGAGGCTAATAAATCCCTTCTCGAGCAAGTCTTTCAATTGCGCCTTTAGCTCTTTCAATTTTGCAGGAGCCATTCTTTAGGGAGGAATAGATATAGGTTTGGTATCCGACAATACATTGATAGCAAAATCAATCTCCCATTCCAGTGAAAGGCATGGAAGTTCATCTAAAAATACATCTGGGAACTCATTTACTACCGGAACAGATTAGAGGGTCAGTGGCTTTACTTTGGTGTTATGAACCCGGACCAAATAATAAATATAGCCTTTGGCAATCATCTTCCTCGCTATGAGATAGGAAATAAACCTACCTCTTGGAGATGTTGTGTCACCCTTCAATTTAAGAATTGGTTCGCCAGAAAATTGCAACGGTTTTTATTCTACAATCCACATTAGCATAGCACGAGGCCAACCAATCCATGCCCATAATCACATCAAAATCCAGCATTTCTAGTTCAATCAAATCGACTGCAGTCTGGCAATCACATATCACAACCACACAATTTTTGTATACCTGTCTGGCTATTACCGGATCACCAACCAGAGTAGATACCTCGAAAGGTTTAATTGGCTCAGGTTTCACCCCAAAACAGCCAGTAATATAAGGAGTGATATAAGACAACGTAGAACCCGGATCAATCAATGCATAAACATCATGAGAGAATATGGATAGTATACATGTAACCACATCAGGGGAGGACTCAAGATCCCGTCGTCTATCTAAAGCATAGATACGGGGCTGGGGGCCACCTAATCTGGATGCTGCCCCTACCACACAGCCTGCCAAAGCCTGGGAAATCTGCCCTACGGGGCGCACGGACCAAGAAGAACCGGCTACTGATCCTATGTGCTGAACCCCACCTCTATTGTGTATCGAGGGACAATCACGCATCATGTGCCCAGTCTGTCCACAAGCATAACAAATATCTAAGCCTTGGCGACAGGGACCCGAATGTAACTTTCTGGACTGACTGCATCATGAAACTGGTGGTCTCCTCTGACTTGGATAACCTCCAAACTGGGGACCCGAGACCCTCGAACACTGACCCGAACCAAAATAAATAAGGTGATCAAATCTTCTGCCCGCTAATCGAGGAGGTGCACTAGTCGCGAACTGGCCTGAATATTTGGAATACTATTGCCGCTGACCCCCTCTTATACTCACTACTAGCACCGGCAGATCTGGCCCTCTTACTCTGCCCTCTATCAATATCGCGCTCACCCCTTTGCGACTGTTGCTGCTCTTCTAAATTCAGGGCGTGGGCCTGAATATAGGAGATGTCCATCCCTTCTTGTAGTGAGGCTATCAAGCAATCTTTAAACAAATGCGGCCCCAAGCCACTCACAAATTGATGTACTCGGTCTCCCATATCGGCCACTATGGTCGGAGCATACCGGGCCAATGAATTGAAACGAAGGGTGTGATGAGGTTTGGGAAGAAGGGCAAGATTAGCCCGAGGTACATTAGTCCGTTTAAGATCCTCAAATGTGTGAGAGAAGGGGCTTACAAGTTGGCTTTACCTCCGGGTCTATCAGGCATTCATCCGGTGTTCTATATGTCAATGTTGAAGAGGTACCACGGTGATGGTTCTAACATAATCTGTTGGGATTCGATCTTGCTAGATGAGAAATTGTTGTATAAGGAAGAACCCGTTGCTACCTTGGACAGGGATATTTGCAAGTTGAGGTCCAAGGAAATAGCCTCTGTGAAAGTTCAGTGGAAGAATGGTCTGGTGGAAGAAGCCACTTGGGAAACAAAATGTGATATGCATAGCAAATACCCTCAGTTTTTCGCTGAGACAGGTAAATCCTCCCTTGATTTCTCATCCGTGTCCGTTCGGAGACGAACGGTGTTTAATTGGTAGCTGATGTAACGACCCTTCTGGTTGTTATGGGAAAGGTAGGATCACCTCGCCAAGTGTAACTATTCCTAGGGTAGAACGAACCAGTAGAAACGCAATCGTGTAAGCTTATGAGCTTAAATTTGACATGTTTGTGGTTGTTACTTGATTTCTTTGAGTCTGTCGGGGGGTGACCTAGAAAATTAGCACTCCTTTGGGAATTTCAAGGCCACAGGGGATTCGTAGGGCGTCTTTATGTATATGTACATTTTTGTTTTGTGTTTTTGAGGCCTCGGATGAAATGTTGGGTGATAAGGGGAAAAACTGGACAAATAGTCGATCTCACTACCCAAAATGGACCGCTGCGGCGGTAACACTATAGCGGCGCTTTGATCGCTGCAAGTGGCCATCAATGTTCTCGGTGGTCACTATGGCGGGGGGTGGACCGCTATGGCGGCATCGCTATAGAGGTAGATAGACCGCCATAGCGGTCAAGAGGATTTCCCTTTGGTCCGCTATAGCGGTCACTTGACCGCTATAACGGGGCTGCTACAGCGGCGTGATAACAGTTGTAGCTGTTACACCTCGGAAAAATCTTTCGTTGGTACGCAAGTGAATGAACTAGTGATGAGTACGAGCGTACAATGTTTCCCCGAGTAAGAAATAACATTTGACGACCCTAAGTGAGATTCCGAAGGCAATCGCAATAAGGGAGAAGTTATGCTCGATAATGAATAATTATAGGTTTTGGAAATGTGAAAAGTTGCAAGTTTGCATTCTGGCCAGTTGGTCGTAAAATGAAATACGGACCGTAAAGTGGTATACGGTCCGTAAACTGCCATGTCGTATTTTGGCTTCCAAAACTTCAACTTTCTGCCAAATGAGCAAATGGTTAAAAACGACCCAAATTACGGACCGTAAAGTGGTTTACGGCCCGTAAACTGCATTCGTAAATCACCATATCTCCATTTCTGGTTCTGATATGATTAAATACGACCACACATATTCATTAAGGGGACCAAGGCTTATTTCATTTCACTTCTACATCACACCCCTTCTCTCTAGAACATCTCTCTACATATATTCCACAAGAATTCAAGGATATTTGGTGATCAACAACATAAATCAAGGGAATCAAGTGTAAGAAAAACCATCAAGATCATCCAAGGTCAAGAAATCCAAATGAAGATAAACTAGGGTTTTGCTCAAGTGGAGTATTATCAACTAAAGCTTGTTCCTACAACATTTAAGGTAAGATTCATGATATTTCTATGTTGGTCAAGGTAGTAGAGTATAGAAAAATGGGTCATGAATATGGAATAGTGTCATTTTGAGAAATAGTATGAATTGAGCTATGGGTCTTGATGTATTGTGATGTAAATACGATATAAATGATGTTGAGAACATGAGATGAACAATGTATGTAAGTGGACGTCGTGTGTGTTATGTCCATGGTTATGGATGAATTGAATGTAAGTCTAGAAATATGGATAATGTGAATGAGTAATGGCTATTGTTATGGCATCGTGAATTTATTATTGACGTTTGGGAGTTGAGATACGTTATGGAGGAGATGCTGTCCCATTTTCTCTAGCTTTAGTCATATATGCTAGCTATCGATTCTAATGATAGTATGACTTCAATGAAGGTAGAAACGCTAGCATTGGAGGAGAACGCGCAAGTGTAGAATAGTGCAACGGAAAGGTATGTAAGGCTAACCCTTCTTTCATAAGGCATGGTTCTTTGGCCAAACATCTAAATCCTCTATACGAGTATGTTGTCTTTCAAATGATTTGATCTTCCGAGCTTGTAAGCTCATGATTCTTGATACGCTACGATTGTACTAAGTTCCTCGCATGACGAGTAGGCCTATTAAGGTAGATGAAATGAATGATGATGATAGTGATAATGGTATTGATGATGGCTATAATGATAATAACGATGATGCTTATGAAAATGGGGTTAAAAGTAAAGATTCTTATGAGCTATTTTGTATATGTATGACTATTATGGAACACCGAGCTTATATGGCCGGGTAGTATATGTATAGATGTATATGTATGTATATTTACGTAACGCGCGCACACCACTGCAGTTGGGTATGGACAACACTGCGCATTGGTAGGGCCAGGTATGTATGATCACCGAGCCTATATATGATCGGGTACGTGAAACACTGATCCTACGTGGTCGGGTATGTTATATAAGGATATGTATGAAACACCGATCCTACGTGGTCGGGTATGCTATGTAAATGCTATGTGTATGACATGATTATGTATATGATATGAATACGAATATGATATGACCATGTATATGAATGTGAATAAGGGCATGTATATGAATACGAGCACAAACATGGTACGGGCATTATGGTGGAGTACGGATAGTGATGTATAAACACAAATACGTATTAGCAAGGGAAAGTTCCTATGAAAGGCAGGTAAGTGCATATGATGATGATATTGCCATTTACCATCCTATGCTATTTCTTATGTTGCTATATATGCTTCTATATTCATATTGACTATGCTTTACATACTCAGTACATTATTCGTACTGACGTCCTTTTGTTTATGGACGCTGCGTCATACCCGCAGGTGCACAGGGAGACAAGCTTGATCTATAGCGGTATTCTCAGAGACCGCCTAGCAGAGCTCCATTTCATTCGGAGCCATAGCTTTTGGGTACTCATTCTTTTGTGTACATAATTATGGGCACAGCGGGGTCCTGTCCCGCTCATGTGATATGTTATACTCTTCTTAGAGGCTCGTAGTCACTTGTATATGGTTAGATATGTCCGGCCTTGTCGGCCCATATTTTTTATATCATTTTGATAGCCTTGTCGGCTCATGTACGTTGATGTGGCATAGATGCCAATCATTATATAAAGGCATTGTCGTCCAATAGGACTGGTATGATGAACGAATAGATTTATATGTTTAATTGTATGGGGTGGCCGGGTGGGCTAGCACAGGGTGCTCGTCGTGGCCCTCTAGACGGGTCGTGACAGTAGCGGTCGACGAAAAACAGTGGGCTGAATTTTTTATACTTTGTCTAATATTCTCTATTCACAAAACACCAACACACTTCCCAACAAGCACCTAGGGTAAAATTCCAAGCTAGGGCAAGAAACTCTTGAGAGGTAAGTTCTATCTAGTCCATTCTATCATTCCATTCTCCCTCATGATTATTATGCCCTTCGTGGGTCTTTAATGGTAAAATTGAAATAGAAACCCTAGAATATTAATAAACCTTCTAAACTTAATGGGTTATGGTTATTATCACTTAGTTATTATCTAAAGTCTTGGGTTAGTTTCTCTTAATCATTAATTGAACACTTAGAGTCATAAAGCTAAGTGAATGGAGACCTAGGGTTCTATATAAATGGTGTCTTGACCATAAAAACTGCTTGTAGTGGGAATATTCATAGAATGTTGTTATAAATTGATGATTAATGACTACTAAGGCCCTGGCTAGGTTTCTTAACACCTAGAAAATCATCCACCCCATTGGAATGGGGTAAAGGGAAGGGTATTCGTGCATTGGTAGTGTGATTTGAGTAATTATGACTCATTGAGCCTTTTATTTCTAGACTTTGAGCGTTCTGAGGCTTTAAGGAAAGGGAAAGCTGTAGTGGAATAACTTGCGTTGTTCCAGCTCTTCTTTTTATCTAGGTCACAGTCTACTTGAGTTAGACTTTTATCACGACCCAAATCCATAAGTCATTACGAGTGCCTGAACGCTAATGACCAAGCACCCCTATACGCGTGCCTGAATATCACTAAATAACTGGGTGGCCTATAAGACTCATGACACATTCAGAGCAACATCAGGAACTATCAACCATCAGTGCATATATGCATACGTGTACATATATACTAAAAAGAACAGCGTAAGCCGACAAGGTCGCTACATATGCTCTACAACAAAAGAGTAAGAGCCGTCAAGGCTACATCATGTACCAACTATGTACCACTGTCTATAGACCTCTATTAGAACAAGAAAAAAACTATAGAAAGGATCAAACCGAGCCCCACCCTACCCATGCATAATGTACATGTATATACGTCTCAAAATAGCATACCAAAATAGACCACAGCCCTGGATCAAGTGGAGCGCACGGACAACAGCTGAGGGAAAGTACTACTAAGCAGGATCGTCTATCTATGGATCTGTACCTGCGGGCATGAATGTGGCCCCCCGAACAATAGGGTAGTCAGTACGGATAATGTACCGAGTAAGTAAGGCAGAACCGAAGCAGTATATCTCAACTCAAATGATTAAGGGGTGGCAAACTCAATCTGTACTGATAACCAACACCGCGAATCATGTGTGTGCATATGAGCTTTTAATCTATCATGAGAATGTACACATATATAATGCATACCTTCGCCCTGCTCGCAGCCCCTTCGGGCATAATAGCATAATGTCCGCATCGGGCAGCCCATTCAGGTATCATAATCATCGTATACCAGCTGATCAGGTGGTTTGCATATTTAACGCCTTAGCCCTTTTCCCCTTACCCATAAAATCATGTGGTACATATATATATAAGTGTGCAAATGCATAATAATATTTGTAGAACATCAAAGGATTCCCTTCGGAGCAACTTTTATGTCAAAATGGGACTTCGTCCCCTTTTCATTTGTCTCAGTCGAGACTTAAAAATCAAATATGAAATGCATATGAATAAAGAGGCCTTATAAATGTCCCCTTCTGGATTTAGACACCATCACGGAAACTTAGGGATGCCCCTTCGGGACTTAAGAGGTCAAGGAACATAGGATATGAACAACACCAGTATGAACATAGGGACATGAGCTCCTAAATCTAGGAGTGTATTCATTACGAGTATCATCACGTTCGAACTTATGGTAGATCATGCAAAAAGGAAAGAAAGGATAACCTTAACATACTTTTACGTCTCCTTAACTACTTGACGTTCTCCTCTGAAGCTCGCAAATCTACGTTCAAGAGGATTCACACTAAGGTTAAGTCTTGAAAACACTCATAAATTCAAACTAGTGTAACTAATGAACTAGCGGAATTTGGGCCACACTTCCCCTATTTTGTCTATTTCCACCAATTTCCAAAACAACTCCCAAACAACAATAACAGCACCAACAATACCATAGTCAAGAAGTTATATCCAAAATAAACTTAAATCAATCCAAAATCCCCTTACAAAATCAACCATAGCCATCAAATTTAACTTAATACTTTGCAACTTCTATACTATGATTCTCTTCTTTTATAGGACTTGCTAAACCTTCAAATCAACTTAGTCATGAGAAATAGGATGGAGAACATACCTTACCTAGAAGAACTTCACCCCACTCAACTTCTTCCAAGATCTAATTCATCACAACATTAAGTATCGGCAATAACAATCCTTTTCCATGAGTTAGCTTGGGATTTTGGAGTTTGATACTCTTTTGTGATGGTATAGAATGTTTTGTAATGGTGGAAAAACTTCAAGAAAACTCTTATAATGTGGAGAGAGAAGTGTGGGAGGTTTTAGAGAGGTGTGGATAAGAGAAAGGGTGAAAAATGAGGTAATTTAGGTGACTTAACGGTTATTTATAGTGGACCAAGTCGGTTTGGGCTGGTGGGCCGAAATTAGTAGGCCGATTAAGTGGTTTCTAGAATTTCCGCATTGGTTCGCAGCTTCTGGCAGTCCATTTTAAAATTCCCATAACTCCCTACTCTGATATCGCGTTGATAAATGGTTTGTTGTGTTGGAAACTAGACTCGACGAACTTCATTTTAGGCTCTTGAAATACCTTAAAACTCCTGATATACCTGGAGATATACCTTTCTGAAGTTGACCCAAAATTTCTATCCAAAATTTTCCAAATTTTTGACAAACGTATTTTCTTCGATTTGCTTGATCCCAGAACGTTTAGACACTTGCTTAACACTTGTTAAGAGTATTAATTAACTTATAAGGGTTTCATGACCTCTCTGAGCTTACGTTAGTTTACTCACAATGCACACGACGCTAGTTTTTTTCGAGGTGTAACAACTTTGGTTGGTTAATTGTATGTTTGTGAATTCTTTAGGAGAAAGCATGTCTATTTTTAATGCATGATATTGTGTGGTTAAACTCCTATGTGATTGTGATTGAGTTATTGTGTAGGCTTCGTGCCCCTATTCCTGTGTGCTGATTATGCAGTGGATGTATTGTGATAAGAAGCTAATATGATCTTCTCGACGGTATTGTGACATGGAATGATGGTTTGAGTATTGATATTGAGAAGGTAAGAAACAATGTTCTGTAAAGAGGTATGAAAAGGCACATATGTTACCTAGATTATGGGCTCGTTGTTCGAGGTTAGTTCCGAAAACGAGAGATACGTTGATATGTCCCGTGTCCGAGGATCGTTCCGGAGAGGAGGTTTGTGCTCGGGTCAGAATAGTATTCCGGAACGAGGGGTACTTGGGCACCATGGGTCCCCTGCAGGTCATGACTACTGAGCAATGACATCAGTTAGCATGTGTGTACTGTGAGTGTGGTCATTGTGGTTAACTTATTTCTGCTATGTTTTATGTGATCGTGGTTCTTGACATCTTGGTGATTGATTGTGATTATCCTTGGTTGACTTGCTGTGGTTTATTGATATTCATGTCTGTTAACTGGCTTGTTTATTCTATTGATTTTATAAAATATGTGTGATACAAATGTTAGTCGGCCTATGATATCTACCGGTACATAGTGTTTGTACTGATACTATGTTGTTGTATTCTTTTCAATGTAGATTGTGAAATGGAGAGTGCTACCTCCCCTCATATCTAGCGTGGAGGACGTTTGCTGATAGATTTAGGGTGAGTTTCTTCCCATGCCAAGCCGCCCGAAGATCTTCTTCTCATGATATCTTTTCTTATTCTGGACATTTTGGATATTTATTAGTCAGATTTCATTCCTTAGACATGTTTCAGATTAGAGTCTTGTACGATGACTTTTGGATTTTGAGGATTTTGTAATAGTTAGAACTTCCGCACTTATTTCAGTATTTTATGGTATGACTTATTTTGTTAATTTGATGTTTTAATGAGTAATAACTGATTAGTTGGTTAATATAAAGCCGGATTTGAGTGGATAGATGTCTCGTGTGTTGATTCGCCCACTAGGATTTAATTGGTTGCTTATCATGGTGGGATAGGTCGTGAAATAACCAAGTGGAGCGCCCTGACTGCAGGTGAGTAGAAGACCTACTAAGCTGGATCGCCTTTCTGGCTACCTGAACCTGCGGGTATGAACGCAGCGCCCTCAAGAAAAATAGACGTCAGTACGAAACAATGTACTGAGTATGTAAGGCAATGGAATAATTGAAGTTGAACTGAAAATAATACAATCTGGAGGCCAAAGATTGCCCTGAATATCTCACCTAACCTATCTCATATGAAATGCAATATAATACTATTATATATCTCACTGACCAAGTAGCCAGGCTACTGCAAATTCTCTCTGACCTGTCGGCCAGGTAATCTGTCTCACTGATCCGTCGGCCCGGCATTCGGTCTCACTGACCCATAGGCCAGGCATTCTATCTCACTGAGTCATAGGCCAGACAATCTGTCTCACTGAACCGTAGGCCATGCAATCTGTCTCACTGACCCGTAGGCTATGCAATCTGTCTCGCTGACCAAGTGGCCAGGCCAAAGAAAATGTCTCACTGACCAAGTGGCAGAGCTAAAGAAAAATATATATGTATATCATGCATATGCTAAAAAACACTGATACTGTAACATGTCTCTTATGTCTCTCGATAAACTCTAGGACATAGGGAGGAGATATGGCCCTTCGAAAGGAATAACATAACACTCGGAAACTATGCAATAATATTATAAGCTCTACTTTGACAAATCCGTAGTCATACGGTTTATTACATTCTTACCATATATGGAATCATGCCAAAAAAGAAGGAACAACGTTAACATACCTAAAAGTTCACTTCTCGACTTTCCAACCTACTTCCGGTTTCGCAATCTATATATAAAACCAATTCATACTATTGTTAGGCTCATTGTCATATGCTTATCTTAAGCCTTAAAATTAAACTTTTAGAATCTGCCAAAATTCGGGAAGCATCTCCCCTGTATTATTTTATTCCTCCAAATTCCAAAACAACTCCGAAACATCTTTAGCAACATCAACCATAACGTAATCAAGATACTTGTGACACTTCGTAAATCCGAGTTAAGTGTTACACCCCTCGTGTTCGTAGTGGTAGAACCTATGGTTTACTAGTCGAGTATGCCCTTGGAATAGAGACCCGAGCCCGAGTTTAGAGGTAAAAAATGTCTTACCCCGTGTACAAGGGTACCAGCAAATATTCCTAGAAATTTACAGAGTTAAAAGTTGAGCGAATCGAATCGACGCGATCTGAACTGAATCAGAAAATTTGGTAGAACACCAGTCATCGTCGATGGGTCGTCGACATGCTCGACGGACTGTCGATGTGTGCCGCCAACAGGATCCCACAGCCTTGCATCTGCAGGTGCAGGTCGACGGAGCTAGTCGACATGTTGACCGGCCGTCGACCCGCTCGTCGAACCGGACGTTGTAGCCTTTTTGGCTTCCAAGTATAAATAGGTGGTCCACGACCCTATTTCATATTTTTGTCCTTCCAAAATTATAAAAAACCTAAGATATTCTCTCCCAATATTTTCCATCATATTAGTGAAGATTTGACAAGACCCGGACCCCGTAAACTCGAGGTGGTGAAGAGAAAGGTTACTTCTAGGGTTTCTTCAAGGTTGTGAAGTTGGGGAGTTGAAGTTGCAGTGAATCTTGGTATTTTTTACCCCTCAAGGTATGTACATGATTTCTACCCTTATATTTAAGTTGAGCATCAATAGTTTTAGTGATTCTAAGTAAAGAGGGGATAGTGGTGGAAGTGGTAAGTGGATGAAATACAAGATAGTGACTTAGGGTTATTTTTTAAAAGATGATTGGGAAGGGATTTGATATATATATATATATATATATATATATATATATATATATATATATATATATATATATATATATATATATATATATATATATATATATATATATATATATATATATATATATGTGTGTGTGTGTGTGTGTTGTCATTATTAATATGAGTATTGTACTTGATGTGGGATCGAATGAGAAGTTGGAGAGTTGTAAGCTTATAAGGAAATCATTGTCTATAGTTCGCTGAGCTTTATACGCATTTGAGGATGGCTAGTAAGCGAAGTAAATAGCCTAATTAAGCCCTATACTATCTTAATTGTAGACTTGCAAGTTCAAGGTAAGATAAGACTAACCTTTCCTTCTTTTGGCATGATCCTATTAAATGATCCAACAAGCGAGTAAGCCAGATTTCATATTACTCTACTCTTAGAAGTATTAGGAGTACTTTAGTCTTTCATGTTCATGTGCCCCGTTTATGAGTAATCCTTCTGTTCATAGGTCCAGTCTTATGTAGCCAGTTCTGTTCGTACAGTCTATTCATGCATACATTGATTATATATTTATGTACATTGACCCGTGACTATAAGGAGTTATATACGCATTACTACAATGATGATAATATTGATTATTGCCACAGATGAGCCAATATGATATGACTAGAGTGCATAAAGGCTTACCGGCGTTATATATGCACATACATCAGGCGCTATATATGGACACATACATCAGGTGTTATATACGCACTCATATAGATGCACGGCCATCATTGATAGGTATGAGCATGCATATCATGTGCCCATAGAGGCATTGTCAGTTACGCAGATTTAGGCAGATACTAGTTCATACAAGTTCATGCAATCAGTTATTTCAATTATGAGTTCAAATCTTATCCATGATTCTTATGTTTTTATATTGTTCTTATGCCTTACGTACTTGGTACGTTATCTGTACTGACTCCCCGTTGCTCGGGGGGCTGCATTTAATCCGTAGGTATAGGGAGACAGACAGATGGTCCATCTCAGTATGACCTCTAGATCTAGCAGTGGTCAGTACGCTTAATTTGATCCAGTGCTACAGTCAGTTTTGGTATGCCCCCTTTTGGATGTGTACATATGGGTATGACGGGGCCCTGTCCTGTCCCTTCTATAGCTTTTATTCCAGTGGAGGTTTGTAGACAGTTGTATGTAGTAGTCAGATGATGTAGCCTTGTTGGCTTTTATTCTTTTGTGTACAGTTTATGTAGCAGCCTAGCTGGCTTGCACGGCTATTCTGCATGTTGTGTATGTGTATGTTGATTGTACACAGTTCTGATATTTCCTTCTTATGAGGTTAGTTTAAGCCATTTATGGGCTTTTGATGTTCAGTATGTTTCAGTTACGTGTTTAGGGGTGTTTGGTGGCTAGAGGTCTGACTCCCGTCACGGCTCATCGGTTTGGGTCGTGATAGAAGTGGTATCAAAGCAGTTTCGTCCTAGGGTTGTCTACAGACCGTGTCTAGTAGAGTCTTGTTTTTGGGCGTGTCGTGCACCACACTCATAAATAGGAAGCTACAGGACATTTAGGATGATGTCATTCCTTCTCTTAGATTGTGCGATAGAGCCCTGTGTTAAGCGTTTGCTTCTGATGGATTGTTATGGTTTTAGCTATGCCCCACAAGAAAGCTACATCTACCCAGAAGGGCAAAAGAGTGGCTGGTGAGCCCACAAGCCATACTCGACAGGCCACGACGGCTCAGGTGGAGGTTTAGAGTGAGGGGCCGTTTGAGACATCGTATACCCCGCCTCTAGCACCAACCCCAGTTCCTCAGCCATATGTAGAGACCCAAGATGTACGATATGTTGTACGGTTGTTGACCAGATTAGTAGCCGCCCAGGCACAGCGGTAGGGAGTTGGTGTTGACCCAGTAGACAGGGCTAGTAGTTCGAGGGTTAAGACCTTCCTTGGGTTAGGTCCTCCTGAGTTTTCTATGGTAAAGCAAAATATGGACCCCCAAGATTTCACTAATGGTATGCAGAGGACCTTGAGGGTTATGCACGCGGATGCGGTTGAGTCGGTAGAGTTGGCTTCATATAGACTCCGGGATATTTCGATACAGTTGTATCAGGCATGGGAGTTATCAAGGGGAGAAAATCCCCCTCCAGCGGTGTGGCGAGAGTTCTCAGATGCTTTTCTTCGCCATTATTTGCCTCCAGAGGTCTGACGGGCTCGAGCAGACAGGTTCCTACGTATTGAGCAGGGCAGTATGAATGTCCAAGAGTATTGTGTACACTTCGATTCCTTCACTAGGTATGCCCAATCTATGGTGGCTGAGATAGAGGATAGAGTTCATCGCTTTGTGGCTGGGTTAGGGCCATACTTGATAGATGAGTGCATGACTGTTGCATTACAGCTAAGCATGGACATCTCCCGTATACAGGCGTATGGAGAAAATACTCAAAATACCCCCCAACGTTTGACCAAAATCCCAACTACACACCTAACTTTTGCGAGGGTCCTATTACCCCCCTGGAAAAAAAAATCAGTATCAAAATGCCCTTTTTTTGCTGATGTGGACACGAGCGTGAATGCACCGCCCAGTGGCGTGTGACAACCTTTAAAAAAATAGCATCTCACGTGTTTTGGAGCGCCAACTCAGCTGCCACATAGATTAATTTTGAACTCCCTCCATTTTTAGGCTACTTCATCTTCTTCCTCACCCTATTTAATACCCATCTCAATTTTTTTTGTCAAAATAATACCCATTATAAATTCATAAAACATAAAAAATAATACCCCCCACGAAAATCTAATCTTGTTAAACGAAAAACGAAAATCTAAAGAAAAAAAGAATGAAAAATCTGATGAAAAAAAATGAAAAATCTGAAAAAAAAAACAAGGTTGAAAAATCTAATCTTGTTAAAGAAAATCTGATTGGAAGTTTCTTGTTTGGAGTTGCTACTTGTTGCTTGGTTGGAGTTGTTTAAGCACTAATTCTTTGAGTTGATTTTGGGAGAAAATTAAACTCCATTGCTAGGAATTTGGAGAAAGCTATGAAGAACACCTAATGGGTTTCTTTGAATTCTTGATTGTTTGATGAAATTAATGGATGAACTTTGTTCTATTTGGTGTTAGGAAGCTTACTTTCAAATTTGGGTTTGTTTGGATCAGATTTGAGGAAGTTGGTGTGATTTTTTTTTTCAACTCCTAATGAAGATGATGATGATGATGATGATGATGATAATGTTGATGAAGATGAAGCAGAATTGGGTATGGGTTTTCGGATCCTTACTAAAAATGAAGTATGGAAAATTGAGAGATTTGTTTTTTGAAGAAGAGTAGATGGATGGAGGAAGGGGGGAAATTAATAAAAAAATAGGGGGAAATAAAGATGTGGCACGTGGGCCAGGCGCGTGTGGACAAGCGCCTGTTAATAATTGGGGGTTGTTATATTGGACTGCCACATCAGCAAAAAAGGGGCATTTTGATACTGAAATTTTTTATCCAGGGGGGTAATAGGACCAACACAAAGGTTAGGTGTGTAGTTGAGATTTTGGTCAAACGTTGGGGGGTATTTTGAGTATTTTCTCCAGGCGTATGCACAGATTTTGGAGGATCGTAAATGCCAGCGGAGGATAGAGCGTGAGGGTAACCGAAGCCATGGTAAGAGGGCTAGATCTTTTGATATGGTTGGTGAGCTCAGGAGAGGACAGAGATAGCAGCATCCCAGGTATTCTTATCAATCGGCAGGGATTGCATCTCCGCAGTTTCCAGGTCCGAGATTTGACCGGTCTTCTTATTCCGGAGCAGGCCAGAGTTCTAGAGCGTCAGGTTCTCTGTACTTGCTAGAGTCAGGCCAGATGAGGCTCCCTTTGCCACGATGTGCCCAGTGTGGCAAGTTATGCAGGTCAGTGTCGGTTAGGCTCAGATGGTTGCTATACTTGTTGGCAGTCATGCCACAGGATGAGGGAGTGCCTGATGGGGGTTGGTTCAGGTATGGTTCAGCCTATAGGGTCTGTGGCTCGCTCATCTTCGGCAGTGCACCCTTCAGCGCAAGTTTTCCAGATGCCAGTAGGGCAAGGTAGGGGGAGGAGTGGAGCATCTAGCTCGAGCGATCCTCAACACCGCGTCTATGCATTGGCTGGTAGATAGGACAGCGAGACGTCTGCTGATGTTGTTACAGGTATATTATCAGTTTCCTCCCACGATGTTTATGCACTGATTGACCCAGGTTCCACTTTATATAATGTTACGCCTTTTGTTGCGGGCAAGTTTGGGATAGAGCCCGAGTTGATTAAAACTTTTGAGGTGTCTATGCTAGTTGGTGATCCGGTTATAGCTAGGTGAGTATACCGAGACTTTGTTGTTATAGTTTGTGACCGCCATAACGTAGCAGATCTAATTGAGTTAGATATGATTCATTTTGATTTTATCATGGGCATGGACTGGTTATCTTCTTGTTATGCTAATGTTGATTGTAGGGCAAAGATGGTTCGATTCCAGTTTCCAGACGAGCCAGTCCTAGAGTGGAAGGGCAATGCTGTTTCGCCTAGAGGTAGGTTTATTTCCTACCTTAAGGCAGAGAAGATGCTCAGAAAATGATATATTTTTCATCTAGTTCAAGTTCAAGCTGTGCAAGCAGAGTCGCCGACTCTTCAATCTATTCCTGTTGTTAATGAGTTTCCAGAAGTGTTTCCAGATGAGCTTCCAGGCATTCCCCCAGAGAGGGAGATTGATTTTACTATTGACCTATTGCTAGACACTCAGCCAATATCTATCCCTCCTTATCGGAAGGCACCTGCGGAGTTTAAAGAGTTGAAGGAACAGTTGAAAGATTTGCTCGAGAAGGGCTTTATCAGGCTGAGTACATCACCGCGGGGAGCGCTAGTGTTATTTGTGAGAAAGAATGATGGATCTTTGCGAATGAGTATTGATTATAGGCAATTGAATAAGGTGACTGAAAGAATAAGTACCCGCTCCCGAGGACCGATTATTTTTCGATTAGTTGCAAGGCGCTAAATATTTCTCAAAGATAGACTTGAGATCAGGATATCACCCGGTCAGGGTCAAGGAAGAGGACATTCTGAAGACGGCATTCCGGACTAGATATGGCCACTATGAGTTTCGTGATATGTCGTTCGGGCTAACTAATGCCCCAGCTGTATTCATGGATTTGATGAATCGTGTATTCAGGCCCTTTCTAGATTTGTTCATGATTGTGTTCATAGATGATATTCTGGTTTATTCGCCGTCAGAGGCTGATCATGCAGAACATCTGTGGACTTGGAATTCTTCGAGGTAAAGATTGGTATGCTATGTTTTCTAAGTGTGAGTTTTGGTTGAACTCTGTGCCTTTTCTGGGTCACATTATTTCAGAGGAAGGCGTTAGAGTGGATGCCCAAAAGATTGAGGCTGTGAAGAATTAATCGAGGCCCACGGCACCAAAGGAGATACATAGTTTCTTGGGCTTGGCAAGTTATTATAGGAGGTTTGTAGAAGGATTTTCCTCTCTTTCAGCCCCATTGACCAAATTGACTAAGAAATCAACTAAGTTCTAGTGGACAGATGCTTGTGAGCAGAGTTTTCAGACATTGAAGGATAAGCTAACTCCAGCACCAGTTTTGACTCTTCTAGAAGGAGCAGATGGCTATGTGGTATATTATGATGCTTCAGGTGTTGGATTGGGTTGTGTGTTGATACAGCACGGTAAGGTTGTCGCTTATGCTTCTGGACAGTTGAAGAAACACGAGAAAATTATCCAACCCATGATCTTGAGTTAGTGGTTGTGATTCATGCCTTGAAGATATGGAGGCACTGCTTATACGGTGTCCATGTTGATATCTATACTGATCATAAGAGCCTCCAGTACATCCTTACATAGAAGGACTTGAACTTGCGTCAGAGGCGATGGTTGGAGAGGTTAAAAGATTATGATATGGATATTCTATACCATCCCGGGAAGGCTAATGTGGTAACCGATGCCTTCAGTCGTAAATCTATGGGTAGCTTGTCGCACGTGTGGCCAGAGAGAAGAGAAATGGTCTGTGAAGTTCGTCGATTCGCTAGCCTCGGAGTTCGATTGCTAGATTCAGGTGATGCAGGAGTTACTGTTCAAGACACAGCAATATCATCGTTGGTAGTAGAGATAAAGAAGCGTCAGTATGAGGATCCTGTTCTAGTTCATTACCGAGATACAGCCCCTCAGAAAGAAAAGACACCTTTTGTGATTAGAGGTGATGGAGTACTCAGGTATCGAGGTAGATTGTGTGTCCCTAATATTGCAGGACTCCGTCAGCTGGTTATGGGAGAGGCACATTACTCCCGCTATTCTATTCATCCAGGCTCAACAAAGATGTACCATGATCTCAAGGAAGTTTATTGGTGGGATGGTATGAAAAGAGATATAGCAAGGTTTGTCGCTCAGTGTTCAAATTATTAGCAGGTCCAAATAGAGCACCAGAAGCCTGGAGGCCTATAGCAGGCTATGGAGATTCTAACATGGAAGAGGGAGGTAATTAATATGGACTTTATTACAGGGTTGCCCCATACTCAGCGGAAGTGTGATTCAATATGGGTCATAGTTGATAGGCTTACAAAGTCAACTCACTTTCTGCCTATCAGAACTATTTATGCAGCCGAGGATTATGCAAAGCTTTACCTTAAGGATATTGTACGACTTCATGGTGTTCCTTCAGCCATTATTTCAGATAGGGAAGCACAGTTCACAACTAAATTCTGAAAATCGTTTCAGCAGGTATTGGGGACTCAGGTGAGTCTTAGTATAGTGTTTCACCCCCAAACAGATGGAACAAGCAGAGCATACTATACACACCCTTGGGGATATGCTTAGAGCTTGTGTACTTGACTTTTAAGGCAGTTGGGATGATCATTTGCCTCTTATCGAGTTCGCATATAACAACAGTTACCATTCCAGTGTTCAGATGGCTCCTTATGAGGCCTTATATGGACGGAGATGTAGATCGCCCATAGGGTAGTCCGATGTCGGGGAGAATCAGTTACTAGGCCCAGACTTAATTCAGCAAGCAGTTGATAATGTGAAAGTGATTAGAGAGAGGTTGCTAATAGCTCAGAGCTGACAGAAATCCTATGCGGATAATCGGCAACGTAAGCTAGAGTTCCAGATAGGCGACTGGGTGTTCCTGAAAGTTTCGCCTATGGAGGGAGTGATGAGGTTTGGTAAGAAGGGTAAGTTGAGCCCTCGATATATTAGGCCATATAAGATCATTCGTATAGTGGGTACGGTGGCATATGAGCTAGAATTGCCTTCTGAGTTAGAATCGATACATCCAGTATTTCATGTATCAATGCTTCATACGTGTATCGGAGATCCTTCAAGAGTGATACCAGTGAATGACATCCAGGTGACCGAGAAGTTATCGTACGAGGAAGTTCCAGTAGCTATATTGGATAGACATGTCCGTCGGTTGCGAACCAAGAATGTAGCTTCGGTTATAGTCTTGTGGAGGAGTAACAATGTGGAGGAACTTACTTGGGAAGCGGAAGAGGCAATGAAGAAGGAGTACCCGTATTTGTTCCCAGCAGTACAGGAGGTTCAGTCTGAGGCATTATCGCCCCCAGGTATTATTTCATTTCAGTTGTCATGATTGGTCGTGTGAGGCCATGGCATTGTTTTTTATAGTATGTAGCCCTCTGGTGGCATTATTTTGGGTTGTTGCGTGCAGGGTGGATTGGTATAAGTACAGGGGAAACTCTGCCAAAGGTTTTATAACCCAGGATTGTTCGAACATTCGAGGACGAATGTCCCTAAAGGGGAGAGAAGGGAGAATGTTACACCCCTCGTGTTCGTAGTTGTAGAACCTATGGTTTCTTTTTCGAGTATACCCTTGGAAAAGAGACCTGATCCCGATTTTGGAGGTAGAAAATGTCTTACCCCGTGTACAAGGGTACCAGCAGATATTCCTGACAATTTACAAAGTTAAAAATTGAGCGAATCGAATCGACGCGATCTGAACTGAATCAGAAAAATTTGTAGAACACCAGTCATCGTCGACGTGTCGTCGACATGCTCGACAGACCATCGAGGTGCGGTGTCGACAGGATCCCGCAGCCTTGCATCAGCAGGTGCAGGTTGACGGAGCAAGTCGACAGACTGTCAACATGTCGTCGGTTCGTCAACCCGCTCGTTGAACCGGAAGCTGTAGCCTTTTTGGCTTCCAAGTATAAATAGGTGGTCAACGACCCTAATTCATATTTTCCTCCTTCCAAAATTAGAAAACCCCTAATATATTCTCTCCTAATATTTTCCATCATATTAGTGAAGATTTGACAAGACCCGGACCCCGTAAACCTGAGGTGGTGAAGAGGAAGGTTGCTTCTAGGGTTTTCTTCGAGGTTGTGAAGTTGGGGAGTTAAAGTTGGAGTGAATCTTGGGATTTTTGTCCCCTCAAGGTATGTACATGATTTCTACCCTTATATTTAAGTTGAGTATCAACAGTTTTAGTGATTCTAAGTAAAGAGGGGATAGTGGTGGAAGTGGTAAGTGGATGAAAGACAAGATAGTGACTTAGGGTTATTTTTTAAAAGATGATTGGGAAGGTATTTGATATATATATATATATATATGTGTTGTCATTGTTAATGTGAGTGTTGTACTTGATGTGGGATCGAATGAGAAGTTGGAAAGTTGTAAGCTTATAAGGAAATTATTGTCTATAGTTCGTTGAGCTTTATACGCATTTGAGGATAGCTAGTAAGAGAAGTAAATAGCCTAATTAAGCCCTATGCTATCTTAATTGTAGACTTGCAAGTTCAAGAGGTAGAAGTTGGGCGATTGCGTATACCTCAAGCTATGATAAGACTAACCTTTCCTTCTTTTGGCATGATCCTATGATATGATCCAACAAGCGAGTAAATGATATTTCATATTACTCTACTCTTAGAAGTATTACGAGTACTTCAGTATTTGATGTTCATGTACCCCATTTATGAGTAATCCTTCTGTTCATGGGTCCAGTCTTATGTAGCCAGTTCTATTCATACAGTCTATTCATGCATATATTCATTATATATTTATGTACATTGACCCGTGACTAGAAGGCGTTATATACGCATTACTACTATGATGATGATATTGATTATGGCCACAGAGGAGCCAATATGATATGACGAGAGGCCATAGAGGCTTACAGGCGTTATATACGCACATACATCAGGCGATATATATGCACACATACATCAGGCATTATATACGCACTCATATAGATGCACGACCATCATTGATAGGTATGAGTATGCATATCATGTGCCCACAGAGGCATTGTCAGTTACGCATATTTAGGCAGATACTAGTTCATACAAGTTCATGCAATCAGTTATTTCAGTTATGAGTTCAAATCTTATCCATGATTCTTATGTTTTTATATTGTTCTTATGCCTTACATACTCGGTACATTATCCGTGCTGACTCCCCGTTGCTCGGGGGGCTGTGTTCATGCCCGCAGGTACAGGGAGACAGACAGGTGGTCCATCTCAGTAGGACCTCTACATCAAGCAGTGGGCAGTACGCTCTATTTGATCTGGAGCTACAGTCAGTTTTGGTATGCCCCTTTTTGGATGTGTATATATGGATATGACGGGGGCCTGTCCCATCCCTTCTACGACTTTTATTCCAGTAGAGGTCTGTAGACAGTTGTATGTAGTAGTCCGATGATGTAGCCTTGTCGGCTTCTATTCTTTTGTGTACAGTTTATGTAGCAGCCTAGCTGGCTTGCACTGTTCTTCCGCATGTTGTGTATGTGTATGTTGATTGTACAGAGTTCTGATATTTCCTTCTTATAAGGTTAGTTTAAGCCATTTATGGGCATTTGATGTTCAGTATGTTTCAGTTACATGTTTAAGGGTGTTTGGTCGCTAGAGGTCAGACTCCCGTCACGGCTCATCGGTTTGAGTCGTGACATTAAGTTTGAAAGTGTCCTCGAGAATTGGACTTATCTGTTTTTGTCAAATGTAAAATACGGCCAAGAATACGGCCATATTTTTAAATACCGTCCGTATACCTTGGGCATATTTCACCCACCTTCCTAGGTTGCTCACTGTTTTTTTGCTATCATAAATTACAGCTAGAGTTTATGTCCCATATTTTGAAATAAGGTCCGTATTTATGGACGTATTTCACCTGTTCCCTAAGACTGCTCACTATTTCCATTTTTGTTAAATATGGCCCGTATTTTAAACTAGGGTCCGTATTTCTTGCTGTATTTCACCAGACGCCACCTGTGTATATAAATAGCGGGATTCAGTTAATTTTATGAGTTATTCTCATTCTCATAAACCCTAAGGGCGAAAACCTTTTCTCTAAGTCTCCAAACCTTAAGGTAAGAACATCTTTAACATTATTAATCAATCCTAGCATTAAACCCATGATTTATTACATGATTCTTGAATGAAAACCCTAGGGTTTGCAAAGTAATCATTCTCAAGGTGACTCAAGCTAGGGTTTTTGGTGTTCTCCGTTGTAAAAATAAATTGTTGAATTACGTAAGGCTTAATTGAGGTATGTCTCTCTTTTAAAAACCCTATTATGGATGTATGTCTTATTCTCAAAGGTTCTTTATGGAATAAAAATGTGAACTTCTCATACAAAACCCTAATTCATGTTTTGATTATGGTTGGTGTGTGTGAGGGGACAAGCCGACATTAAACCTTGGTTGTATTATCCTCTATAGACGTACATGAAATCATAATCGTTTTCTTCTATAAGAGATGGTAATTAATGAGGGTTAACGACTGACATTGATGTTTTAAAAAGGAACTATGACAATGGAATCTTGTTGAAAGAAGTTGAAACATTTTCAAGATTATCTATGCAATTATGGATCTTTGTAATGGCACAATGAACTTTAATGCTAATTGATGGTGTGACTACTTTGAGACAACTTGGGAATCGACTTCTATGCTATGAACTTTATTGTTGTGTTTAGCCTAGCTACTCGGGAGGAAGGGTATCCACTACAGATCCTAGTGTGGTAATTGTCTAGCCATTCAGGAGGAAGAGTGGCCACTATTGGGCTCGCTACCCGGAGTGCGATTTATGCCTAGTTATTCGGGAGGAAGGATAGCCACCGAGAATTACATATTCCGGTATGGTGCGCTGTGACTAGGGAACCTCTACAGTTATCCCTTCGATGCACTTGATTCTTGGGCCTGTATTGGCATGTGTGATATTCTTATTCTCTCATGGAATTGTTGTTGATAATCATGATCAATTGAAAGGCATATTTGAAGTTGTAACTTGATAAGAGGCTTTATAATCAGTTTTGATAATTCTTATTGAGATACACAAGTTGAATAACTTTTTTAACATTGGTTTCACATGATTTTCAAAACTGATTTCTTTATGTATTATTGTACTCTATTTTCGTATTACTTACCATCCTCGAGGCACTCACTGAGTACAAAGTACTCATGCATACCATTGTTGTTTTTGATAGTATGTTAGGTAACGGAGAATAGCAGGTTCTTGATACTTCGGGCGCTTAGGAAGGACTTTTTGTTGCTGCTGACTTGGTGAGCCCACATGTTCATTCGTGGGACACCCTCATTATATTTATTCATTAGTTTATGTTACACCTTGAAAATTTCCCCGCGAACGTACAGTGGATAGGCTAACAAAGGGCATAGCGTATACAATGTTTTAATAAGAAGGGAACGACGTTTGACGACCCTAAGTATGATTTCAAAGGCAATTGAAATAATAGATAGGTTATGCTCCATAATGACTAATTATAGGTTCTAAAGACGTGAAAGCTGTAGATTTGCACTTCAGCCCAGTCGATCGTAAAAATGAAATACGGACCGTAAAGTAGTTTACGCATAAACTGCCATGTCGTATTTCAAATTCCAAAACTTGAACTTTCTGTCACGTGCTCAAATGGTTAAAGACGACTTGAAATACGGACCATAAACTGGAATACGGGTCGTAAACTGAGTTTACGACCACTGTTGCACTTTCAACTACTGTTCATTTCAAATCAGATTTTAAGTCATTAAATAAGGGACCAGGTCTTATTTCATTTCACTTCCACATGACACCCCTTCTCTCTAAAACATCTCTCTAGATTTATTCCACGAGAATTCAAGGAGTTTTAGTGATCAACAACATAAACCAAGCGAATCCAGTATAAGAAAACCCATTAAAGATCATTCAAGTCAAGAAATCTCATTGGAGATGAACTAGGGTTTTGCCCAAGTGGAGTATTATCAACCAAGGCTTGTTCCTACAATATCTACGGTAAGATTTATGGTACCTATATGTTGTTTGAGGTATTTAAGAGTTGAAATAGTTGGATTGTAGAAGGGTATAGAAAAAATGTGTCATGAATGTGGAATAATGCCATTTTGAGAAATAGTTTGAATTGAGTCATAATTCTTGATGTATCGTGATATAAATATGTTATAAATGATGTTAAGAACATGGGACAGGCAATGTATGTGAACGAACGTAGTCGTGTGTATTATGACCATGGATATGGGTGATTGAAAGTAAATTCTGAAATGTGGATAATGTGGATGAATAATGACTATTGTTATGTATTGTGAATGTATTATTGACGTTTGGGAGTTGATATACGCTATGGAAGAGTGTTGTATAATAAAGGAGACGCTGTCCGATTTTGTCTAGTTTTAGTCGTGTATGCTAGCTACCGATTCTAATGATAGTATGACTTCAATGAAGGTAGAAACGCGAGCGTTGAAGGAGGGTGTGCATGTGTAGAATAGTTTAACGGAAAGGTATGTAAGGCTAACCCTTCTTTCATAAGGCATGGTTCTTTGGCAAAACGTCTAAATCTTCTATACGACTGTGATATCCTTCAAATTATTTGATCTTCCGAGCTAGTAAGCTCACAATTCTTGGTATGCTACGATTGTACTAAGTTCCTCATATGACGAGTAAGCCTATAAGATAGATGGAATGAACGACGATAATAGTGATAATGGCATTGATGACGACTATAACGGTAATAGCGATGATGATAACGATGACGACTACGATAGTAATGATAATAGTAAAGACGCTTATGACCTATTATGTATATGCATCTATGTATGGTTATTATGGAACCCCGAGCTTATGAGGCCGGGTAGGATATGTAAATAAGTATGTATATGATTATGTAACGCGCGCACACCTCTGCAGATGGTACGGATAACCCTGACACCTTGGTAGGGCCAGGTAGATGTAACCCTGAAGCCTTGGTAGGGCCAGGTATGTGTAACCTTGAGCCTTGGCTGGCCAAGTATGTATGAAATATCGATCCTGCATGGTCGGGTATGCTATGTAAATGCTATGTATATGATATGATTATGTATATGATATAGATACAAGTACGAATACGAATATGATACGATATGAATGTGAATAAGGGTATGTATACGAATACGAGTATAAATATGGAATGGATACGATTTTGGATACGGATATGGATGTATGTACACAATACACATTAGAAATGGAAAGTTCCTATGAAAGGAAAGTAAGTGCCTATGACGATGATATTACTATCTCCCATCCTGTGCTATTTTTCATGTTGCTTATTATGCTTCTACATTGATATCGATCATGCTTTACATACTCAGTACATTCTTCGTACTGACGTCCTTTTTTTTGTGGATGCTGCGCCATGCCCGCAGGTGCACAGGGAGACAGACTTGATCCATAGCCACATTCTCAGGGACTATATAGCGGAGCTCCATTTCATTCGGAGCTATAGCTTTTGGGTACTTATTCTTTTGTGTGTATAATTATGGGCATAGCGGGCTCCTGTCCCGCTTATGTGATATGTTGTACTCTCCTTAGAGGCTCGTAGATATATGTATGTGGTTAGGTATGTCTGGCCTTGTTGGCCTATATTTTTTTGTATATCATTTTGCTGGCCTTGTCGGCTCATGTACATTGATGTGGCATAGATGCCTATGATGATATAAAAGATGTTATTGTCCAATAGGACTAGTATGACGGATGAATAGAAATGCATGTTTAATTATGTGGCTCACCTAGATGTAAGAGTAAGTGTAAGTATAGGGGTGCCCGGGTGAGCTAGCACCGGGTGCTCGTCACGCTTAGACTGGTCGTGACAGTTTAGCATTTTAGCAGGTTGCGTCCCGATGTGTTAGATAGACATTGTTTATATTAGAAGCTCCATAGTATTCATTCTTGTGGTTAGTTGTTGAGTTGTTTAACTCTTGGGCATGTGATACATTTTGATTGAGGTTTATATTATTAAAGACTTTCGCAAATTTTATTCTTATATCATGATTCGTTTAAATTTATTTTATAAACAATTGGAGGCGAATGTTGAACCTGGCGGGTTCAAGTGTTATTGTTGCATCTTTTAGGTTCACCCGATGTGGTTCATGACTTCGGATGCTGGTCAAGTCTAGGGTGGGTTTCAGGGTGTGACAATACTACTTGCCAAACGTACACAAATCCGTTCGAAACTTCCTTCAAAAATCAATCCATAAGCCAACAACATCAACATATCTATCTACGACATTTATGCCATGTTTACCCTTACTTTAAACCTTTAAAATCCTTAAAAGAAATGATATCAAACTCAAGATGAAAAACATACCTTATAACTTGAAGATCTTCACCTCACACCATTCACTCTAAAGCTTATCCACCACAACTTCAATTAGAAGTATGAACAAACTCCTTCCATGAACTAGTTAAGGATTTTATGGCTCGATCTTCTCTTGAATTGATTTGGAATGGTTTGAAGTGTTGGAGAGAACTCATAGGGTCTAGAAGTTTCAATTTTTGTGAAAATATGAGCAACAAAGTTGTGGCCCTTCTTTGATTCATCGAGATTCGTTGTTAATTTTACAAACCCCAGGTTCCAAGGTTTTCCTTCCCGATTACGAGATCATAATTCATCCTTTACTTTATTGTTACATACTTCCCATGTCTTGTACCTATCAAAACTTCCCATCTTTTAGTTTATTTTGCTTGGCATTATAGTTACATAAAAATGTTTTAAGTTATTTAGGTCATTTTGCTTTGTATTATAGCTAGTATGAAACTGTGTTTAGGTATCTAGCTTATTTGTTTAATATCATAGTTATATGAAATATTTTTAGTAATTTAGCTTGCTTTGCTTCATATTTTAGTTATATGAAATTGTGTTTGATCATTGGGTTTATTTTCTATGTGTTTAGAAAGAAACCATGTCTAGTCATTCAATCTGCCTTGCTTAATATTATAATTCATATAAGATTGCACTCAACGTAGTTTATCTTGTTTGTTTGATTTAATGTAGTGGATTAAGTGTAGAGTTGTGTTTAGTTTAATTTGTTCTGCCTGGGATTGAGTGTTGTAGTCTGGACTTTTTAGAATCTTGTTTAGAACTAATCTTGTTTAGAACTATTTAGCTTGTTTATTTGATTTAATGTAGTGGAATAAGTGTACAGATGTGTTTAGTTTAATTTTCTCTACCTGGGATTGAGTGTTGTAGTCTGGACTTTTTAGAATCTTGTTTAGAACTAATCTTGTTTAGAACTATGTTCATTACAAGTAAGGTCAAGAGATGCACTATTGGCTAGGGTAGCGTACAAAAGTTTGCTTGAAGTGTCCTTATTAATAAGTTGATATTGAAAGTGGTTCCCATGTGATAAGGAGTGATTCTACTTTAAGATTTGTATGTTTGTCATTAAGGTTAAGATATTGTGTTATAATATGTGCGTTTAGAAATGTGATTGAGTGGCCTAGACTACATTATTACCTAAGTCATAACTTGTTGAACCTGTTTAAACTTGAAACTATTGCTTTCTATATGTCTTGTATTTATAGAGAGGTTTTCCTAATCTCTATCTAGAGTAAGGAAGATTTAAAGTTAGCTGAATTGACTCTAATCATTAAAAAAATGCTGAGAATGTCTTGTTTGGATTGAGTCTTGGTCTTTGTTTTTTGTTGGAATACCCCAATCTGCAAAATAAGTTTCGCTATTTTAGAAAGGTTTGCTATAATGTGATAGCCCCTATTCTAAATCAACATTTGAAGGCTAATGAATATGCACTGCCTCCTGTTCTAGTTGAATTTTGTTTAAAAAGGTTTTAAACTAATAGAGAACTAGGCTTTAACCCAAGGTCTGTTTCACTCTTCCCCTTTTATTGGGACACTGTCTAAAAAATAAAGTATTCAGGCTTAACTAATATGGTCAGTTCTCTTGTTTAAATCTTATGCTTGGTTTCCACTTTTTCTTTTAAAAGAGAGGTTAGACACATCTAAACTGAGTGGTGATTTGTTCAAATTCTGAATTTTCCCTTAGACTCCTAGGTGCTCCTCTTTGTTTAAGTATGAGTCTCTGTTTGACTGGGTGTCTAACTTGTAGTTGGTCTGTGGATTTTAAAACTGGAACACTTTGAGTTATTTCAAAAGTGTCAAATCTTCTTTGGTACGGTTTATTTGCTGTGTTGATACATGAGTTAGTCTAATCTAGTGAATGATAACTTGCTAGGTGTCTTACTTAATCACTTTGTTTGTCTTAAATTGATTCATCTATTCAATAAGGTTAAAATAAACACTTACCCTTCATGAAATACTGGTTTAAACCATGCTTCACTAATCCATCAAAATGATAATTAAAATTGGATATTTGTGCAGTTCAGATAGGTACATTAAGTCCATTGAGGTCTGTTTAAGAGAATGTAGTAGTCTTATTATCTTACCATGTTTTCAAGTGTAAGTTGGCTTAAAATTGGATTTCCTTAGAATGTAAGCTAATCCTGGAAACTGCTGCTTTACAACTCATTTGATAACTGGTGTGTAACACATAATAGTTATTAGCTGGTTCTTCTTAAGTCTAGTAACTAATTATTTGTATCCATTTACCTTTCTTGTCCTGCTTGCCTGGAGAATATCTTCCAAAAATTGATTAAGTACTGATACTATGTATAGATTGGGCACACTGCTTTTGTGTTTGTGTGACTATGGATTATCTTCTACTTTATCTTGGTTGTGTGACAAAATTACTTAAACATCCTATTGGTCGTGTCTGCATTCAACAGGATACTGATGTCAATGTTAAGATAGCCAAATTTGTTAGATATAGATACATAGATATCTTGTTAGGGGGTTGCTTGTTGTCACTATTAGATATGCATTCCCTCTCCTATACACTATGAGCTTAACATACAAATGGAGTAGCAAAATAGCACTTAGGGATTAAGCTTAAGCCTTATCTGGTGTCTGCCATGTCTGGGTTCCTGGAAACCCCTTGAATCTTGTGCGGCATCAGGAACAAGAATCATATGACTTATGTGTGCGTATTATATAAAGCTTTGTCTTCATTAAATCTTAGTTTTAGATGCTTTCTAATCCATATTTCCCTTTCTTCCTTGTTTGCATGAAACACCATTGTTTGGTCAGCTTCTATTGCATAAACCTATTGGGACAAGAGCCCAATTACTTTTCTTGATCGAGTTCGTTGGAAAAATGGAAAGGGAAGCTGAAATTTGTGGAAGGCCCAGCCAATGGGTGAAAATGGCACTGATGGGCTTGGGTAGGCCCATCAGTTGTTTACAAATATTTTTTTCTACTCTCTCCCCTCTTCCTACTTTGATATATGGCATGTATATATTGTATATGTATTGAATGTGTAAATAATGAAACCCTTGTGTTTGCTAGAACTTAAGCAGAACACATGGTATTTTTAGGAAGTCGCCAATACTTTTTTTTTCCAAACTCGGATAATGATCAACTTTGCATGAAATTGAAACTTGGCTTGATTTTGGGTTTAAAATTGGCGTAATACCACAGCTAAGTGTATGACAAAAAATGGAATTTTTGGTTAAGTCTAAAACTTGATCAATGCAAAAAGGATTCTTCAAAAGTTAAGTAGAGAGTTTTTGCCTTTAAACCCGAGATAAAAATAAATAGAGTTATTTGACGGGCTAACCTTAAAATGGAGACAAAGTTGGGAAATGAGTTGACCTCAAAAAATGGCATTTTTTTGTATGCCAAAGGAGCAATTTTCTAGACTTGAATTGATTTGGAGATAAAAACTTGGACATTTTATAAGCTGGAAAAAAGAAAAAACTGGAACCTAGACTCATGAAATTTCTGAAAAAAAGAGATTGTCTTTGGGCCTAGAAGTCCAGAATTTATTGGGCTGGGAAAACAAAGGAATTAATTTGACAGGTTTGAGGTTGAGACGGATTTGGACCTAGAATATGGGCTGATTATATGTGCTTCAATAATAAAATTGGACTTAAACAAATACTTGTGCTTCCTATATGTATATACGTATAAAATCGCAGATATACTCCATATTTTTTCTATATATATGTAATTAAAACCTATAAGGACTAAACTCATATCGGTAGGACCAAAATAGTAGTGACTCTACCCGGGAGAAATCCCGAGTGTGTCTTGGTCCGGAAATGAATTGAATTGAACACTTATACGGAATTTTGAAACCAAAAACCCCTGTTTTAAGGGGACCTTTTTGCCAAAAATTTTCTTGAGTTTACGATAAAGAAAACTGAATGACATTTTGACAGAAAATTAAACACTTTTAAGCAAATAATACACTAAATCACACATTGAAGCTCGTAGGTCAACCGTATTCTACGGATCTTTAATACTAAGCTGCGTAAAACCTTCCCTAGGAGATCACTAGAACCCTTACCTCGAACTTTGGTACCCAAAGATTTCTCTCTTGCTTGAAAAATATTTCACCCAATTTTTCTACTTTTCCCTAATAAATTAGGTGGCGACTCTATAAAACTAAATATCCAATTTAGAGCACCAACAACCTCGTAGTATATTTTATGCCTTAACCTGTGTAAAGCGAACCGTAACACCATCATGATCCGTAAGCTGGGTCATCACAAGTTGATATCATAGCTTTAGGTTAACTGGTAGAGTCTTGCAGATTGGTACGTAGACATCTGTACCCATCCTCGAGAGGCTATAGGAAATTTCTGAAACATCCAATCTTTCATTTCTTTCATGCTAGTTTATCCAAATCTGTATCTGACTTCATACTCTATTCTCTCATAGATGGTGAGGATACACGTGAATGCGGCTAGGGATGAGGCACCATCTCCTGTGGCTGAGGCTGTGACACATGGTCGAGATATAAGCAGAGGCCGTGGTAGGTGCAGGGCCCGTGGAGTAGCACCGATTGGGGTTAGATCACCAGTGGCTGGCCAGACTCGTGTTAGATCCCTATCTCCTAAGCCTAAGGTAGAGCATCTTGATGAGCCATTTCAGAAATAGCTGGGACAAGCCCAGGAACCTCTGGAGCTTATTTCTACACCAATCCTTCGGGATGCCATGGTCCGCATTCTGAGTTTACTCGAGGGCTTTACCCAGGCCAATGCATTTCAGTCTACACCCGGATGGGTCACAGACTAGAGCTGGAGGTTAGACTCCTGAGTAGTTTTAGACTCAAGGGGCACAACCAGCTACTGTTTTGGCTTCCCATACTAGGAGATTCCGACGCCTTATTTTGCCCCTTGACCAGTCCCCGGGCAAGTTATGACCCGAGATGAGCAAAAGATGTTTGATCATTTCACCAAGATGGGCCCTCCCTGGCTCTATGGTACCCCTGAAAAGGATGCGTATGAGTTCATCATCAATTTCCATGAAAGGCTTCATAATTTTGGGATACTGGAGTCGCACGGAGTTGACTATGTTTCTTTTCAGCCAATTGGGGATGCCAAGCGGTGGTGGAAGTCCTACATTGATTGTCGACCAGCCGGGTCACCTCCTTTGACATGGAATCGATTCTATCATGCTTTCTGGTGAAGTATGTCCTTCGTAGCTGAGAGATAGTATAGCGACCCGTTTGGTCGTTATTGCAATCTTCGACCCTTTTGATCCCTTTTCAAGCTTTATTAGCTCATATTTGACACGCGGGGACCTTTGGCACGCTTTTCGAGGTCTTTGGATATGATTTGGGTGACTTTGTGGGAAGTTTGGGCTTAAAGCGAAAAAGAATTGACTCAAAGTTGACTTTTGGGTAAACTGACCTCTTTTGGGAATCCGCTAATTTTGAGAGGTCCGTATGGTTTGTTAGGACTTGTACGTATATTCAGTTCGGTTCCCAATGCACTGGGGTGCATTTTTAGACTTAGGTTGGGAAGTTAATTTTGAGGTATCGAGGCTTGATTCGGTCAACAAGACCCCCGATAGGAATTTCAATGCCACGAGTGCCTTCGTAGCATGCTTTTATGTAGGTTTACATATCGGGGTTGTGAGCAGATGGTCTCGAGAGATAGTCGAAACTTTGGGTTAAATTGTGAACTTGAGTTAAAGATTCTGGTGTCTGGTGTCCGCTATGGTGACATCATTATCGCTATAGAGGCAATGTCGTAGCAGTGCCATGGCCGTAAAAGTGGCGTAGAGAGGATCTGGGTAGACCCCCATAGCGTTCTGAGAAACCGCCATACCGGGACCGCTGATGCCACAGAAGCAGTGATTACTGAATGTGTGACTTATAAGTGATTCAAACCCCAACCTGTTGTCATTATTTTATATTCATATCTTAAGGCTTGGGAGGCAATTTTTAGAGGGTTTTGGCTATTTCTTCACAAAGGTAACTTCCTTGATCTTAGAATCCTCCAGTTAATTCTATTAATCCTTAATCTAAGGCTAGAATCCCCAAAATCAAGAGGAATCAATTTCGGTTTTTCATGAAAGTTCATAAAATGGTTTAGACTCTCTAAGTTTTTCATGTTGATAAAAATTGGTTGGGTTATTATAGAATTTGATATATCAAAGGTTGTTAATCATGAATCTTCCTTTATTAGTGATAATTCTTGAATTGGAAAGTTAGGGTTTATACCAAAAATTGGGGGTTTAACCTAGAATCTGAATTTGAGTATTTCATGAGTTAATATAGCTTCTAATTGATGGGAATTGATCAGCTAGAGTATGAATTTCATGTTGAGACCTATAGATTCCTAATTTTATCTTTCTAGTTCATAAACCCTTTTGCATAGGTTAGGAATTTGGGTCTTGAATAGAAGGTTTGAATGATGTTCTTCTTGATTGTAATTTTATGATTCAGATATGTTTAGACTTCCATTATCTCAAGGCTCAAGGAAGGGAAAGACTAAGGTTGATTATTAGAGATTTTTCTATTCGGCTCTCCAGGTAGGTTACGGTTTACCTTATGGTGAGACTTCGATTAGCGAAGCATATGCTTTGACGATATTATCGGAGAATGCATGTAAACCTTCAGGTATGAAGTTGGGTTAGATACTATCTTAGGTTGGGCCTTGTTATATGATTTGGGGGATAGCCGCCTCGTTGTGTTGGTCACTTATCATGTTCTATTTACTTATTGGCTCATTGCCACGTTGAGACATCAGATATTGGTGATTAGTGATAAATCATAGTTGTGATATTGCGGTACTTTACTTGATTGATATTGAGATGAGAATGGTGACTTCATTGTGGCTTATTGTGTAGCCTTGTTATTGATATTACTTGTGTGCCCTGTGTGGTATTGTTTGGTATTGAATTGGTTGTTAATATTACATTGCATCATGTTCATACTTATTTCCATGATTCATTGATATTGCATGGTTGTGGCACTGATGATAATAAGTGAGAGAGTGTAGCCTCCGAGGTTTCTATCGGAGAGCTTAAAAAAAATGAGAGTCCGTTGATCTGAGGTTATTTACCGGAGAGGACTGAATGTATGTTACCTGAGGTTTCTTGTCGGGATGACTGAGTGTCGAATGCCTGAGGTATTTATCGGGATCGTGAGTGTGGTACATAGACTTCGTGGGTCACACATGGGTTGTGCTATTGAGATGTGATGTTCCATCATCGGAGTACATGTGTACGGTGCATATGCATTTCATTCATTTTGCATACATTATTGTATTGCATTGTACCTTTTGGTTTCCTGTGATATCATTGTGATATGATTGTGATATACTGGTTCGGAATGGTTATACTAAGACTTGGCATAGTTGGGTTTAAATGCTATAACACAGGAGATAACTTGTTGTAATATGATTGTGATATACTGGTTCAGAATAGTTATACTCAGACTTGGCCCAGTTGGGTTTAGATGCTATAACATAGGAGACGACTTGTTGTGATATGATTGTGATATACTAGTTCAGAATGATTATACTGAGACTTGGCACCATTGGGCTTATATGTTATAGAATAGGTGATGACTTGTACCATGGATATGGATTCGTGTTTACTTGTACTTTGTTAGTTTACGTGTTTATCTTGCTTATCGTCTTCATATACATTAGCTAGTCTTAGTCGGCCTATGATACATACCATTACTTGTTGTTTGTACTGACCTGCACTTACTGCATTCTTTTATAAATGCAGAGTACGAGGTGGGATCGACTTCTACTCCTCATGGCTGATATTCGAGGATTGCTGATTCGTGTCTTTCAGGGGAGCATGAGGACGTTCACTGCCCGAAGACTCTTCCTTTAATTATGTCCTTATTTTCATCCTAAGACATGCTCTTGAGACTACTTTTATTCAGACTTATAGTATTTAGTTAGATGCTCTTCTATGACCAGACCAGATACTTGGTGTATTTCATTTACTTCCACATCTTCTTATATTATTATCGTAAGACTTACTTTATTTTATCTTCTTCTGCTTTATTTATGTTTTTATGATTGTTGGGATCAGAGTTCGCTTACCGAGGTGGGAAAGGTAGGTGCCCGCACGACTTGGTGAAAATGGGTCGTGACAAGTTGTTGTTAGAGCATAGGTTACCCGGTCTATAATACAAGAGCGTGTCTAGTAGAGTCTCGTGCATCATTAAGATGAGCTCTGTACTTATCCGCGAAAGGCTATATGACATTTTAGGAAACTTTCAATTCTTACATTCTCTCGTACGACTTCATTCAAATTGGTATCTATTCGACTCCAATTGGTGTCTAAACTTTCTTATCTTAATTACCCACAAAGGGTGGACACTCATCCTTAAATTCTTACGTGAATGGTTCATCTATGATGTGTTGTGGTATGGTACGAGATGTGTTATTCTTATTCGGACACGTGATCATGTTCAGTCTCTAGTATGGCCTAAGGATTCGATTGTGTGGAGGCCCGATTAGACTCGAGTGTTGTGTGGAGTCGTGATTAGACTCATTTATTGTGGGAGTTCATGAGAAATGGGAAAGATAGTTCAGAGGGTTACAAGGTCTCCATGTTTCAGCATTAGGTTGCTCGAAAGTGACAAAGTGCATTGATGGCTTAACAATAGCGGGTTGCATGATGATATGATCGGTTCGGGAAAAACTTCAGCGTCGTCAAGGCCTTATGATGGTGTGCGTGACACTGGTGCAACAATGGCTACTCGACGATTCAGCGACAGTAAAGTATTAGAGGTCGGTATGTGAGGACAACTGTAAGTTCTGTAATGACCATCGAATTTGGCAAACGTATTGTGATCACATGTAATAAAGAAAAGAAGTTGTCAATAAGGACATGAAGGAAGAATTTTGTGTAAAGCATGTAGCAAAGTGAGATTTCATAGATATCTTAGACATGAGTACTTTTCATGAGATTGGGAAGGGAAAAATGTGTATCTGACATGGTTGTTAGGATAAGGTTGCAATTGATGCGAGGGCAAAATTATTGTTCGGTTGTGAAAGGTACGGGGGTTTCGGCATGACAGTATGGTACCGATAAAGGTGGTCATCTGAGCTATGGTTACTATAGAGTATTGAATCTTGTGGAAATAATTAGGCATGGTTTGGTAACATTCGTACTTACTGGATCACGTGATATCTCGGGAATATGGTACTAAAAGTCATTCTTAATATAAGCTCATTCTTAATATAAGCTCATTGATGTTAAAGAACTACTCTGTTATTAAATGAATACTATGGGCACATCGTTTGATAGGTAAATTTAACTGGGTTGTAGACCTCTGAGGATCTAGTAATCGAATGCTAGAAATGACTTCAATTATGGGTGAAAGCGATGAGTTAATGACTTAGGGAGTTACTGGTTGTTACACTTAGATTTGAGGAGAAGTATTAATATTGTTGTGATTCATTTGGCTTAGAGGGATGATTAGTTTAGAGGGTCAAGTGGATTTGAGTGTTTGTTGGTTGATCGTGATAAAAGTGATTTCAAATGAAATACGGGAACTAAAGGATTACAATGAGGCATCTTGCTATCGAGTTCAGGAGATTAAGGTTCATAAGACTTGAGGTGAGGTAATATGGGTACTTGAGTCGTGTTTGGATTGCGGGGGCATTATATCATGTCGTACAGTAATAGGGTGACCGATGAGGTTGATTGGTTTCTTCGAGGTTAAGGGCAGAAAGATAATCGTGAAAACAAGAGTTAGTGACGTGAGAGCTTGGTTACGATTGTACAGCGTAGAGTGGGCTTGAGAGTGTATGGATGAGTTGGTATGTTTGGTTATGTCATAAATAATAGAGATCAGTGGTTCACTAAGGTTGGGAACCTTGTATTCATTGTGTAAAATTGGCTAGATTCCTCTAATAGTGGTGTTATTACTCGGCTTATGTGATTGAATAAAAAGGGATTGGCGTGCGAGTGGTTAGAGGTGTTCAGATTCGATGATTGAGGTAAGAGGTGATTCTTTGAGGGCTAGCAACGTTAAGGATTTTGAGTAAGGGGTTAGTAAACAAGAATGCTTGAAATGGTAGATCAATGATTGGTTAACTGAGTTAAGTTCGGGATAACATTTTGCAGATTGAGTAAGACAATTCTGCAAGGATAATTCAGTTGGATACATGAGGATATTGGTAAGACTGTTACATGATACGCTGGATTTAGAGAGTGTTCAATTTAGAGTTGTAAGAGTTAAGAAAACTATAATGTGCAGAGTGTGTGGTATGATCCTATCTCCAAGATTGATTCGGTTAGCTTGCAAAACTTATGATTATGCTGTGTTCGATTGAGTGGATTCGAGGATTGATTACGGTTCTGATGATTGTGAATTTATTAGAAATTGTGAAACTGACGAGTCAATAAAAGGTATAGTTGATCAAGAGTCAGCAAGAATGAGGTACATCTTGGGATTACTTGGGTCTATTTAGATTATTGCGTGAGCTTAAGGAAGAAAGTCTACTGAAATGGACTAAGTGATATGAGGAAAATTGCACGAAGTTTAGAGCGGTAGTGGTAAGATTTGCTACTTTTGGAATTGTTATGGGAATGTCAAGGTGTTACAATGGGTTATTCTATGGTTAAGGGGTATTATATGAGGCTAAAGGTTTTGCGACGCCAAGTTCGGGGATGTATCGGATTTACGTATCGGGTAAAGGTTGAGAAACATTAAGATTAAAATCATAAGGTATAGTTCTTCGATACTAAGTTGATAACATGGATAGGACTCAACTTCTGGAGTAGAGGGTTATAGACATGACTGGTTATGCGTGACGAAAAGATTAGAATTGGCCGCCACAGATGTGCTATGGAATGTGATTGGTTTCCAAAATTCGGAGTTGGTTCAAAGGACTATGGTGATATTCAAGAGTTGTGCATTCATTCAGGATCAACATTGTTCGAGTTAAGCCTAGTGGTCTATGGCTATACTTGCAAGAAAATACTTAAGGATTTGATGCGTTTCGGCTCAGATTTGAGGTATGAATAATTTACCAAGCTTTATCAGGGCTTTCTAGTGGATTTGATGATTTTTTTAGAACAGTTACTTAGACAAAATAATGGTTTACGATGAGCTTAGTATAGATTTGAAGAGGAACTGTTGTGCGAGAGGTCTTTATAGTGATCAGTTGTGTTACGATGGATTTTGCTCTGAAAGTATTCAGTGGTATGGTTCCTGTACTGTGATTTGAAGGTTTAAGAATACTTGGAACTAGCCAAGTTGGTTGTCGGTAAGATCAGTTTTGATGGAATTGCGTAGAGATCTCAGATGAATAAAGGATTCTTTCTGGCTAGAGTAAGTCATGGTATCAAATTTGTGGTGTGTGTGTTCAGGTGTTCTAAGAAATCGCGATGCAGAAAAGGGCCTTAGCAAGTGCAAAGGAAAGGTTAACAGAATCAGAATATCTTCCAGGTTCAGAATGGGCTATGGTTTGTGACCATGTTTCAAAGGATTGCGTTGCTTTGGGAAAGTGTTGTGAGGCCTATTGATCGCGTTCAAAGTTGCGATTTTATCAAATCAGAGGATTCGAGCAAAAGTAATTTGTTTATTCAAGGATTAGTTGAGAGGGAATTTGAATACGGAGATATGAAAACTGAAGCTTGAGCTAAGTTTAGAGAGTTGTGACTGGTAAAGTGAGCGATCGGGTTTTTCTGAATGTTACACCCAGCAAGGAGGGCAAGTGAGCCCGAGGTGTATTGGCCTATTTGAGACTATCCGTTCTATTGATCCTGTGTGTTATGAGTTAGTTTTTCACCAGGACAGTCAGGTTAGTTTTTCACCAGGCCGGTTAGGTGTTCATCCGGTCTTCCATGTTTCTATGTTGAAGAAGAGTGTTTCCAATAGTTCCTATATCATTCGTTTGGGTTTAGTTTTGTTTGATGAGAATCTTCCGTGTAAGGAAAAGTCTGACATACGTAGCCAATATTCTCAGTTATTTGCCGATTCAGGTACTTTCCCGTCCTCTCTTCCTTGTCGCTCTTGGACGAGCGATTATTTAATTGGTACCTAATGTAACGACCCGTTTGGTCGTTATTGTGTTTCCGACCCTTTTGATCCCTTTCTGAGCTTTATTAGCACTTATTTGACCCGCAGGGACCGTTTGCATGCTTTCTGAGGTCTTTGGATATGATTTGGGTGACTTTGTGGGAAGTTTGGGCTTAAAGCGAAAAAAAGTTGACTGAAAGTTGACTTTTGAGTAAACAAACCTTTTTCAGGAATCCGTTAATTTCGATATGTCTGAATGGTCATTTAGGGCTTGTGCTTATATTCGATTCGGCTCCCAATGCACTTGGGTGCATTTTGAGACTTAGGTTCAGAAGTTGAATTTGAGGTATCGGGGGTTGATTCGGTCAACGAGACCCCTTCTGAGGCCATGAGTGTGCTCGTAGCGTGCTTTTATGTAGGTCTACATAGCTGGTTTGTAAGCAGATGGTCTCGGGTAATAGTCGGAACATCAGATTGAATTGTGAACTTGAGTTTAAGATTCTAGTTTCTGGTGTCCGCTATGGCGACATCATTACCGCTATAGCGGCACCGAACAATTGTAAAAGCGGTGTAGAGAGGATCTGGGTAGACCGCCATAGCGGTCCCGATGCTGCAGAAGCAGTGATGACTGAATCTGTGACTTATAAGTGACTAAAACGCCAACCTCTTGTCATTATTTCATATTCATATCTTAAGGCTTGGGAGGCGATTTTTAGAGGGTTTTGGCTATTTCTTCACAAAGGTAGCTTCCTTGGTCTTAGAATCCTCCAGTTACTTCTATTAATCCTTAATCTAAGGTGTGAATCCCTAGAATCAAGAGGAATCAATTTTTGTTTTTCGTGAAAGTTTATAAAAATGGTTTAGACTCTCTAAGTTGTTCATGTTGACAAAAATTGGCTGGGTTATTTTAGAATTTGATATAGCTAAGGTTGTTAATCAAGAATCTTCCTTTATTAATGATAAATTCTTGAATTTGAAAGTTAGGGTTTATACCCAAAATTGAGGGTTTCACCTAGAATCCAAATTTGAGTATTTCATGAGTTAATCTAGCTTCTAATTGATGGGAATTGATCACCTAGAGTATGAATATCATGTTGAGACCTATAGATTCCTAATTTCATCTTTCTCGTTCCATAGGTTGGGGATTTGGGTCTTGAATAGAAGTAAGGTCTGAATGACGTTCTTCTTGATTCTAATTTCATGATTCGAATATGTTTACACTTCCATTATCTCGAGGCTCAAGGAAGGGAAAGACTAAGGTTGATTATTGGAGACTTTGTTGTTCGGCTCTCCAGGTAGGTTACAGTTTACCTTATGGTGAAACTTCGATTAGCGAAGCGTATGTTTAGACGATATTGTCGGAGAATGCATGTAAACCTTCGGGTATAAAGTTGGGTTGGATATTGTCTTAGGTTGGGCCTTGCTATATTATTTGGGGGCTAGCAACTCCGTTATGTTGTTGACTTATCTTGTTCTATTTACTTATTGGCTCGTTGCCATTTTGAGACATCGGATATTGGTGATTAGTGATATATCATGGCTATGATATTGTGGTACTTTACTTGATTGATATTGAGATGAGATTGGCGACTTCATTGTGGCTTATTAACATAATTATTGATATTACTTGTGTTGCCTGTGTGGTACTCTTTGGTGTTGAATTGGTTGTTGATATTACATTGCATCATATTCATACTCATTTCCATGATTCATTG
Source organism: Lycium barbarum (assembly GCF_019175385.1). Classification (NCBI taxonomy): domain Eukaryota; kingdom Viridiplantae; phylum Streptophyta; class Magnoliopsida; order Solanales; family Solanaceae; genus Lycium; species Lycium barbarum. The sequence goes on along the minus strand of NC_083343.1, from coordinate 60,621,054 downwards.
ATATTGCATGGTTATGGTACTGATGATAATAAGTGAGAGAGTGTAGCCTCTGAGGTTTCTACCGGAGAGCGTAAATGAAAGATTAGAGTCTGTGATCCAAGGTCATTTATCAGAGCGGACTGAGTGTACGTTGCCTAAGGTTTCTTGCCGGGAACGACTAAGTGTCTGATGCCCGAGGTCTTTCCCGGGATCATGAGAGTATCTGATGCTCGAGATCTTTTCCTGGATCATGGGAGTGGTACATTGGCTTCGTGGGTCACCTATGGGTTGTGCGGCCGAGATGTGATGTTCCATCGTCGGGGTACATGTGTACGGTGCATATGCATTGCAGTTATCCTACATGCATTTTTGCATTGCAGTGTACCTTTTGGTTTCCTATAATATCGTTGTAATATGATTATGATATACTAGTTCCGAATGGTTATACTCAGACTTGGCATAGTTGGGTTTAAATGCTATAACATAGGAGATGACTTGTTGTGATATGATTATGATATACTGGCTCGAAATGGTTATACTTAGACTTGGCACAGTTGGGTTTAGATGCTATAACATAGGAGATGACTTGTTGTGATATGATTGTGATATTGTCACAACCTATTTTCCCTAAGTCGTGCGGGCACTTAACTTTCTACCTCGATAAGCGAACCCCTCAACCCCACAATGAATAAATACATAAAAGAATGAAATTAATTAATGGAATAGAATAAATACGTAAGTCTTACGATATACATATATGTTATAGCCCGTACTTCGTACATTCAGATAATTCAAGATAATTGCGAGAAGTTAAGGGCAAGACTATGTTTCAAAATTATTTTAATATACAAGTTGTTTATTAGTATGGAAATGTTGAGAAAGGTCACGGGTAAAAAGGAAAATTCACAAGGTGGCTCCTGGAAATATTAAGGAAAGTTTGGGGTTGAAAGTGAATTATGGAAACTTATGATTCTTAAAATAAAATGGGCCAAGTGGCCGTGTGGTAGATGCTCATTTTGCTATTTGGAGGGACCATGTATATATATATATATATATATATATATATATATATATAGAAAGTGATGACAAATAAGGATATATTCATCTTTAATTTAAGGAAAGTTGGAGAAGCTTGGAGAAGGGGACATGTGTCCACCCTTCTATTTGTTGGAACTAATTATAAATATGGACAAGGCTTACATAGCAAGACATATAATTTGGAGAAGAAAGAAAAAGGGAAAGAGGGAGCATTCGGCCATGGCTTGGCCGAATATGAGCAATGGAAAATTGATCCAAAAAAAATTATTTCTTCTAGCTTTTCTACTAAATGGAAGGCCCTTATTAACATGGAGTAGTTATTGGAACAAGCAAAGCATTCATTTGGGCAATTCATAAGCCTAGCCGAATGAAGGAGTCAAGTGAAGAAGGTATGTATTCAATCTTCTTTCCCATGTGTTATGGATGATTTGTGAGTGTCGTAGCATGTAGAGATGGATGAAATTTATGAAATAGATGTATATGGGTGGTGGCCGAATGGGATTGTATGATGGTAGGATTTGATAAATTGATTTTACTTAGAATTTTAATTGTTGTTGTGGTAGATTCTATGATGAGAAATGAGGATTTAATGGTTAGAAATGAAGTTGTGATTGTTTGTGGATTATGGAAGAAGTTAGTGTGACATTAGTATGGTTTCTTATATTTGTAGGAATGATATTGCTAATGTGTAGGTTGTAAATATAATTCATGATTTGGAAGCGAGACATGTGTTGGAAGATTGTAAGTTAGGTTGTTGTGGTTGAATTTGAAAGAAGGAAATAGGTTGTTATTGTTCTTGTTGAACTTGGAAGGTGTCGGGTGAAGTAGTATGTTGATTGAGTCGTTTTGAATATTATGTGAATTGAATTGAATATAAATGAAATGTCGTTGAATTGTATGACAAAGGTTGTTAATGTTAGAATGCGTCTTGAATTGATTGTTGATGTTGTTGGTATGATTGTTGGTATTGTTGTGATAATTTTGCCGAGTTGAATTCTCGGATTGTTGATCGGTGATTTGGGCCGAGTTAGATTCTCGGGGATGGTGTATTTACAGGGGAGATGCTGCCGAAATTTCGGTAGAATATAAGTGAATTTGTTTGAAAGACTAAGACAAGTGTGTGATGATGTGTTTAATGCTTGTGTAAATCTTCTTGAATGTAGATTAGCGATAGTGAGCTGGGACAATTAAGCGTAACTAATAGGACGTGGAACAGGTATGTAAGGCTTACCCTTTCTTTCTTTTGGCATGATCTTTGTGAAACCAACACAACAAAGTATATGTATGATTTTAAAGAAATTCCTATTCTTGGAGCCACTAGGATGGCTAATGTTCCTGACTTCCGAAGAACTATTTTGCTATGTCTTGATACAAGTGTGTGGTTCCAAAAGCTTTATGTTGATTTGATCCATAGCAAACTCCGAGAGGTACTTGATATGACTATTGCTTTGATTTCCAAAAATGGCTTCTGAAACGTTCGTAGAAGGTTCTGTACTTGAAACGCTCATAACTTTCTTATACTAAGTCGGATTGACCCGAAACTTGTTTCTGAGCCTTCAGGTGTCGATTTATGTACGTACCCATCGAGTCTTGAAAATTTGTTCTATGTGCATATGTATATGAAGCGACGCCTTATGAGATTTATGATCTTATTCCATGTTCTCTTAACGCTGTGATTCGTTGCTAGTCTCATCTTATAATTATCGTTCCTTCAAGGTGAGACAAAGCGACCATGGTTATTCCATAATGTAATCGGAGGTTACCGACCTTACGTCACTCCGATGGATACATGACTTTCTTTGGGCTCTCATGCATGCTGCTTATATGATATATGTATATGATATATGTATGCATATGGGGAATATGGGGGAAAAGGGACATATGTTGCACTATAGACGCATTGCCACCTGGTCAGTTGGCGTAACTTATCATCCCGGACGCGGGACATATGTTGGGGAGCCGACGTTGTTCGGCGCTATGATATGTTCTATTTTCTATATATATGAACAAGAATTGTTTTTCAAAGAAAGCTAAGCATGCATGGCATCCGCCCTAAGAGACACTCAGATGTACATGTTACTCTTTTATCTCATGATATGCTCTATATTTCCATTCTGTTATTATTCAAATTTATATCCCTTACTATGTTACTATTCATGCCTTACATACTCAGTACATTGCTCGTACTGACCCGCTTTCTTCGGGGGCTGCGTTTCATGCCGCGCAGGTACACTCAGATGAGTAGAAGCTATTATAGAAGATGTTCCAGCGGAGTTGGCAAGCTCCATTTGCTCTGGAGTGTTGCCGGGTCAGAGTACTATGCTATGATGTCTTGTTCGAAGTTAGAGACTTTGCAGACAGAGTCGTGGGTGTAGTATGTCAGTCTTGAAAGCGGCTTCACCAGCCGATGTGTCTTTATATTTTATGTTACAGACCCCACATGACCACAGATTTTGTTTGAGTTGAGAACAACGAAAGAAAGATTCTAGAGGCTTAACTATGTTTTTCATTTCTTATTGATGTAAGAATCTAAAGAGATTAAGTATGTAATAAGAGTCAGCGGGTTCGCTCGGCTCCGAATATGGGGTCGGGTGCCTATCACACCCTAGTAAGGTTGGGGTGTGACAATATATATATATATATATATATATATATATATATATATATATATATATATATATATAAGTAGTAGAATAGTGCGGAATAATAATAACACCCTAGGGTCTAGTCTGAATAACGTAAGAGCATCTAAAGGGGAATTATACAAATCCGGAATACTAATACATAAGTGTCTATGTCTCTGAATAGAATAAGACATAAAGATAGAGAAGTCTTCAAGGCAGCGGACGGCCATGCTCACCTTGGAAACTCAAAGAGAAAGCTGAAGTGACTATCAGCCACGCGGCACGGAAGGGGATCCGACCTGATACTCTGCATTCATAAAAGAATGCATCAAGTGCAGGTCAGTACAAAACAACAGTACTGGTAGGAATCATCGCCCAACTAAGCATAGCTAACACAATCTAGATAATGAAGCAGATAAGCAGATAAACCAACAAGTATAAGTCACAATAATCGAATTCAAGTACACGCTATCGCCTAAGTAAAGCTTCAAACCCCAAAATGTGGCAAGTCTGAATATATCACGTTCGAACCCAACATCACAAATACAACACCAAAACATCTCAGAATCAAGCCATAATGCAATGTAATGCAATAATGTATGAATGTAATGCAATGTCATGCAAATGTTATGTACACATATACTCTAGACGGAAATATCGATGTCTCGGTATCACAACCCAGTGTGACTCGCAAAGTCTAAGCGTCACCCATCCCGGATCTTTCCCCAACAGACAGCGGGACTCGGGATCTTTTCCCAAAGGAGGTTCTCACCGGCACCACTCTGGGGGACCCACGGAGTCCATGCACTATCAATAATTCCGAAACATAACATCGGATATCGGCCATGCAATCAACGATTCCGGAATTAATCATCGGACATCGGCCATTCCACGTCGCTCAAGTAAAAGAGTTTTATCAAGTATCAATTTCACTCCATCAACGATTTCGGAACAAACATTGGACATCGGCCATCTTACGTCACTCAAGTAAAAGAGTTTTATCATGTATCAACAGTATCACAATAGTGTATCATTAAAATGAGAGTGCGTGCAATGCATGAATCAACATCAACAATCATGCTCAATATCACAAGTACCAACAGTGGGTACACCAACAATATAACCGAATCTCATGTACCAACAGTGGATACGCCAACAATATATCCGAGTACAAATACCAACAGTGGGTATGCCAACAATATCATAATCAAGATGATAAAATAGAATCTGATATCTATCAACAACTCATGCCATCAAGCCGGCACAATAGAACAATCAAATCAATCATAATGGGTTGGCTAGCCCCAACACACAACAGGGCCCAACCTAAGGTAATATCCAACCCGACTTCATACCCGAAGGTTCACATGCTATCTCCAACAATATAATCTAAATATGTGTTTCGCTATAGGAAATCTCACCGAAGGTAAGCCATAACTTACTTGGATGGCCGAACCGCAACACTAAATGTTACACCTCGAAAAAAATTTCGTTCAGGCACAGTGAATAGACTGATGAATGGCACGACGTATACGACGTTTTGATAAGTAAGAAATGACGTTCGATGATTCTAAATGAGATTTCAAAAACATGTGAAGTAGGAGACGGAAGTTGTTAAAGAGGGCAAGAACAAGCAAAATTTACGTCCAAAAATATCTCCAAAATATCTCCAAGAAATGATCCCCAAAGCTCTAATTTCGAAATGGCAAATAATGAGGCTCTAAGGGCTTTTAACACTTCATTAATTTTATAAACTGCCCGTCACACGCTTTAGCGGCACTGGGACCCCCCAGCGGTGCCGCTTCCACGGTCAGTTGACCACTTTAGTAGTCAAGGAAAAAGCCATTGGACCGCTCCAGCGGTACTGCTGCCACAGTGCTGGTGCCGCCAAAGCGGGCACCGGGCACCAGAAAACTCCCCAAGTTTCACCAATTGATCCGATTTTGGGACTAGTTTCCGGCTCATATCGTACACATAGACACACATAAAAACACGCTATGAATGTGCCCGTGGCCTCGGAATTCCCAACGGAGCTCTCGTTGACCGAATCAACCTCCGGTGCCTTAATTCTAATTTTCAAACCCAAGTCCCAAAATGCAACTGAGTGCATTGGGTACCGAACCAAATACACGCTCAAGTTTTAAATGAGCATCCAGACCTCTCAGAGTCGACGAAATTTCGAAAAAGGTTCGTCTACCCAAAAGTCAACTTTGGGTCAATCATTTTTCACTTTAAGCCTATATTTCACAAAAGTTGCCCGAATTCGATCTAGACTCCTCAAAAAGCGCGCCAACGGTCCCTTTAGGTAAAAATTGTACTAATCAATGCTAAAAAAAGGGCGAAAATGTCGAAAGGACTATAATGACAAAACTGGTCGTTACATCAGATACCAATTAGACCGACGCTCGTCCTCGAGCAAAGAAAAGAAAAGAAACGTGGAAATACCTAAATCAGTAAACAACTGAGGATATCGGCTACGCATGTCGGACTCAATTTCCCAAGTAGCCTCCTCAACAGGACGGTGCTTCCATTGCACCTTCATAGAAGCAATATTGTTCTACCTCAACTTTCGAACCTGCCTATCGAAGATCGCGATAGGCTCGTACTCATAAGTTAAATTCTCATCAAGCAATATAGAATCCCAACGAACAATGTAGATACCGTCGGGATGATACTTCTTCAGTATCGAAACATGAAATATAGGATGAACTCTCGCTAAGCCTGGCGGCAATTCCAACTCAAAAACTACATCACCCATACAGTTAACAATCTGAAATGGGCCAGTATACCTAGGGCTCAACTTGCCCCTCTTACCAAACCTCATAACACCCTTCATGGGTTAAACCTTCAATAGAACCTGGCCACCAATAGATAACTCCAAATCTCGGACCTTCCTGTCCGTATGCATCTTTTGCCGACTCTGAGCTGCCAAAAGCTTGGCCTGAATACCTCACACTCTATCAAGGGACTCTCTTAATAAATTTGTACTCCATGGCCGAGCGTCGATCCTATCAAACCAACCAATCAGAGATCTATATCTCCTACCATGCAAAGCCTCAAAAGGAGCCATACCAATACTCGAATGATAACTTTTATTGTACGCAAACTCTACCAAGGGAAAGTGCAGATCCCAATGACCATCAAAATTAATAACAAATGCTCTCAACATGTCCTCGAGCACCTGAATGGTCCGCTCGGACTGGCCATCGGTCTGGGGATGAAAGGTTGTACTAATATCCAATCGGGTACCCAACTCCTCATGAAACGGCCTCCAGAAATGGGAAGTGAAAATAGTACCCCCATTAGATACGACAAAAATAGGGACCCCATGCAATCTCACAATATCACGAATGTACATCTTAGCTAACATCTCCACAGTATAGGAAACCTGGATTGGAACAAAGTGAGCGAACTTAGTTAACCGATCAACTATCACCCAAATAGAATCAAACTTGACAAGGGTCTTCGAAAGACCCGTGAAAAAATTCATGGTAATTCTCTCCCACTTCTACTCGGGAATTGGCATCCTCTAAAGCACCCCACCGGGTCATTGGTGCTCACGCTTTACCTGCTAAAAATTCCCATACTTATCCACATAATCAACTATATCTCTCTTCATCCGACGCCACCAATAGTGTTGTCTCAAATCACGGTACATCTTAGTCACCCCAGATGAATGGAATGGCGAGAACTATGAGCCTTAGACAAAATCAACTGAATAAAATCATCAACATGAGGAATGCACACACGTCCTCTAATCCTCATAATGCCCTTAGAATCAATCATGGCCTCCTTGTCCTCACCTCTCAAAATTCTACCTCAAATCTTGCTCAACTGAGCATCTTCAAACTGATGAGTCCTGATCTGATCCAACAAAGACAACCTCGCCTCTATACAAGCCAAAATCTTGCTCAGGGCTGAAATATCAAGTCGAACGAAACTAATGGCCAGAGTCTGAGCGTCCATGGCCAACGAACGCTCGAAAATAATCAATCGGGCTAAACTCTCCATACTCATTGCCTTGTGACTCAAAGCATCATCTACCACATTGGATTTCTTGGGATGGTACAAAATAGAGATGTTATAGTCCTTCAGGAGCTCCATCCATCGGTGCTGCCTGGAATTAAAATCTCTCTGGGTAAACATATTGTCACGACCCAACCCCGTAGGCCGTGACTAGTACCCGATCTGGGCACCCAAACACATCTATCCAATGCTATCTCAAATGTTGACAAACGCATTCAAGTAGAAAGCAGAAGCCGTCAAGGCTATATTTCAAATTTAGATAATTTCCAGAAAAATTTCGGCAGAGTTTCCTTTGTTTTACAGACTATCCAAAATAACCCTGCGCACAGAAAATACCAACAAAGGCTACACCGGCCAACAAAGCAACATGTAAACATATGCGGACCGGCCGCCGCGGCGAGTGGGATCGCCCCAAACACAACATATACACACATCCGTACAGAAAGACCCTAACCCACAAACACATCTACAGGCCTCTAACAGACATACAGAATCATATGACGGGACAGGGCCCCGCCGTACCCAGAATTACCATACGTACAGAATATACAGATGTCAGAAGATATATACCAAAAGTACACGCTCCGGATCAAAGGAGCTCTCCAAAATAGCAGAATCTGTGCCCTAGACTGGCGGCGTATCACCGGGTGCGTCTGTACCTGCGGGCATGTAACGGAACCCCCGAAGAACCGGGGGTCAGTACGAAAAATGTACCGAGTATGTAAAACAGAAACATAACAAACATAATCATAGTCTGAACCGGAAGCACAAAAATATAGCGGACAGAACAATAAATCAAACGGACGGACAGGATCATGGTCCAGACGGACGGGCAGAATCACAATCTATACGGACAGACAGAATCAGAATCCATACGGACAGACAGAATCATAACAGGGCACAGGAATATGGTTGCCACTCCTGTCTTTGGCGCCACAACATATCATATTTCAGAAGATTTCATATCTTCGAACATCTCCGTCACATAACACATCATATCATAACCACGGTAACCCCGGGGACAGATCACACGCCGGGAAACCGGACACATCATACTTCGTAACATATACACGGTAACCGGGGACGGACATATACCACAGTACCCCGGAACCGGACACATCATACTTCGGAATTCATACATGGGACCCGGCCCCCGACTAGGGACTCGGCGGCCCATCCGCACCGGGATCCGGTGAAAGGAAGCTTTGAGACATCCACGAACAGATTAATGAGAAACCACATACATACGGATCGTTATACCGACTCAATCAAACTGAAGTAGGACAAATGGCGAGTCAAATCAGAGTATTCGGATAGTATGCATAATACGCGCCTATGTCCTACTTGGGAAGGCATGACAAATTATTATCAGGATCAGATTCTCAGATGTCCAGAAATCATTTTGTAAGATTTGCATAAAAATAGTCATTTCATAATCACAATAATAGTCCAGATGTTTTTTGAGAAAATCGGACAGAACCAAAGTAATTAAGGTTATACAGAAGGCATCGGGCCTTGTGGGCCCGCCTCGGACCAACTCGAGGCGACATATGTAAATTACTGATAATAGACCTTATGAGGTCATCCATAGTCATTTGGAGGTATTCCGACTCCGTTTAGGAAAGTTTTATACAAAAGTTCACTTTAGGGACAAGTTATAAGAGAAATGATTCAATTTTACTGAAGGAATTGGAGCGGATTTCCATCTCGAATTCCGAGGAACGGAGTCGTATTTAAGGCTCGCGGCCGAGCCTATTACATTCAGAACATGCCTAAGAATAAAGGGGAAGGCTTTACATACCTTTGTTATGGTTTACGCTCGTTCAATCTCAATTCCCGTTTCGTCCAAAAACTGCAAATGGTCACTTTTACCCATTACTTTTCATGAGACTTAAAAATTTCAATCTTAGCCAACACTTGTCTATAAAAATTTGGGCAGCATCTCCCCCATACATATAGCATCCTCGAGATTCAAACTCGGCCAAAACAATCAACAACATCAACAATTATCATAATTCACAATATACGCAATTAGTCTATTTTATGACATAATGCAATAATCCTCATTTCGACTTCACACTTCCGAATCAATACCAACATACTTTTATTCATTACTAATCAAAGTCATAACAATACCATTCGGAAGCATATCATACATTTCTACAACATATGCACGAGATATACACAAGACATACAAAACATGCAAACTTTCCATCAAAGCCATAACTTATCCAATTCTCCTAATCTTTAACATACACGTTCATAACACATTTCTGTTTTCCAAGTTCATCAACATTAATCATAATTGCGCCTTAACCACTTCATTTTCTTAATTTCATAAGATCATACCAAAACGACATACTTTCCGACAACAACTTAACAACAAATTCTTCATGTTAGCTTAACCCATTATTCTTCCATCTACTTCACAAAGCCATAACAACACAATTAACATACTAACAAAATTTAATTCACCTTCCATCATTAACATACACCACACGGCCACACACTATAATTTCCAACTTCCACTAATTCATTCAACTTTCATTTCTAATACAAATTCCACCCTATCCACAACTAGAATACAACATAAAAATTTAACTCATCACACTTATATATTTACATACACACACGGCCACAACACAACACACACCACACGGCTTGCACTTGCACATCACAACTCCACAATTCTCATCTAATTCTAATCATCATAACATATATACTTATTCCATAGCATGAGACATAGAATCCATACCTTTCCTTCTATTACCAACTTTCCGCAAACGTGGTTCTTTCGCCAAACTAATTATACCACGTTGAAGAGCGTCTTGAGCTTGTTACTCATTCAATAAAAACAAGATTTTTGGATTGATATTGAAGGCTAGAAATTTTTTTTTCTTTCCTCTTCTTTCTTTCCTTGGAGCCGAATTGCTCTTTTTTTTTATTTTTTTTATTTTTCCTTTGTTTTCTTGAAACTTCTAGGGCTAAGGATCCTTTTATAATTAATTGGCACATGCCAATTTAATTAAAACATGGGCTTGGGCCATGGTATGGCCGGCCACCCCCTAAATCTGGGCTCCAATTTTCTTATTTTATTTTGAGCCCAATTCATTAAAATCTCGTTTTGTAATTTTCGAAATAAATTTCCAAAATTCCAACTTTGCCCCTTGGCCTCCCTCCGCATTTCACACCAACAATTTCATAGCCAACACACTCATACTAAATAAGGTTCAAATATAGCCTCAATCCTTCCAAGTAAAAAAAATATCTCGAACTTTCCGAATATGCAAAAACGCCGGATATAACATCCTCCCCCCCTTTAGAACATTTGTCCTCGAATGTTCGTCTGACCTTAGGGGGTCTCATAACACTTCGGGGAGGTTCCTTTCTTTCCTTCAAAATTCTTTTCAATGTTACAATTGCCATCAACATCTTTCACCTCTTATCACACTCTTCGGATGCTTACAACGTTATCGTATTCCTACGTCATATCAAACAAATTCATAACTAGAGCCAGACGTACGGAAGAATATCAGACAGATTCATAATCAGAGTCAGATGTACTGAACTATGGCGGATAGATTCGTAGTCAGAATCAGATGTATGGAATTAGGTCAGACAGATCCGTGATCAGAGTCAGACATACAGAGACGCATCAGACAGATTTGTGATCAGAGTCGGACGTACAGAGGCATATCAGACAGAACGTGATCAGATTTAGAAATACAGAGGCATAATAGGCAGACTCTTGTCAAGATCAGGGGCGTAGAAGTATAGCAGACAGAATTTTGATTAGAATCAGACCGTTTCCACTAATGCTTCAGCGATTTACGAAAATTTCCCTTGTCGACGCTTCGTTACTCATTTACCGGTCCGTTCCCCAAGTTTGCACACAAATAGTTTTATGTGCTGCTTGTCGGCTCTTTCTACTATCCGTACTTATTTTCTTTCCTTTAGGTCATCCCAGTGTCCCCATTTACCTCTTATAGCAGTATTTACGAAAATTGGGTATACTTCCCAGGGGGTCACCCATCCCAGAATTGCCCTGGCCCTAGCACGCTTAACCTCGAAACTTTCATGCATTTTGACGCGTTAGGGCTGGTATAATTTCGTCGACAGCCCCGCACAACCTTTGTCACATAATTCAGGGCAGATCGGGGTCTTAATAAATTTTTGGAAAATTCTCATAGTGGGTCCCACCCCGGGCTAAACCATACAATTACCATATCGCCCTTCCGAATTCTCGGTGTCTACCAAGTTGACAATTACCTTACGATTACTAATACCCAGAAGTATAAAATCACGTAATGTAATAAAATACAGACTTGTCCATACACATATCCCTCAAGAAAGAATCGCTAGCATACCTGGGTGTGCACTTGAAGACGCTCCTGGGTCCTGCCGGCCGGTCAAAGCAAATACGCGGTTCGAAGGACCGCTGTAACCAGAAGCTGCACCTCGACCTCGGCCACGACTCGCTGGTGCTGGTGCTCCTCGCCCTGTGGGGCGTATGGCTGCCGAAGGAGAAGACGAGCCAGCAACTGACCCGGTAAGCTGGGCTGAACCACCTGGACCACCCCTATACGGACACTCTCTCATCGAATGGCCTTGTTGGCCACAAGAAAAGCAGGCACCAGTGGCACGATAACACTCACCAGGGTGATGCCTCCTGTAATAAGGACACCGAGGTATGGGTGGCCCCATCTGACTGAAACTCCTATTTACTCGCGAACTCGAAGCCATGGAGTCTTGTCCCGAGAACTGTGGGGGCGTACTGTGTGCTGGCTGGGACGAATACCTGTTACCCTGCCGCTGAGAAAACTCACTCTGAAATCCCCCTGAGTACCCAGCCGATCTGGCTCTCTTAGGCCGGCTCCCGTCATGGCCCCTATCAGGCCGACGTTCCCTACACCGGTCCTCCATGCCCTGGGCGTATGCCTGCACCCGGGCAACATGCATCCCTGGCTGAGAAGCCATCGCCAAGCACCCATCGATCAAATAAGGGTCTAGCCCCATCACATACCGATGCACCCTATCGGCCATCTCGGCTACTATAGCGGGTTCATACCTAGCCAACGAGTCGAACTCTAGGCTATACTCTCGAACACTTCTACCGTTCTGTTTCAGATGCAAGAATCGATCAACCCTGGCTCTCCGTAGCTCTGGAGGTAGAAAATGATCAAGAAAGGCCTTAGTAAACTCGGCCCATACTGCTGGGGAAGCGTCGTCACCCCTGGATAGCTGCCAGGACTCATACCAGTTCGCCGCTACCTCATATAACCGATACGAAGCCAACTCGACGGACTCAGTCGGCGAAGCCTTAATCAACTGTATCGTTCTCTCCATTTTTCTAATAAACTCCTGGGGGTCCTCTTCGGGTTTTGTCCCGGAGAATTCTGGAGGATTACATGTCAAGAACTCACGAGCCCTGGAGCTTTCATATCTGTCCGAACGACCACCCCCAAATCCATGCCTATGAACCTGCTCCGTCATCAGTGTGGTCAATAACTGAACCGCATCTCGCAAAGCCCTGTTCTCCGCCCCTGGCTGTGGAGCTTGAGGCTCGGGCACTGGAACCCTGGGAGCTCGCGGTGGAGCCGCCCCCTGTGCTGCAGCTGTGGCTGCTCCAAGTCCCCCCGATACTAGTGGCGTAACAGAACTAGACGTCGAAGGCACAACATTTGGCTCAATCTGGGTACGAGCCCTAGTAGTTACCTGAGCTCGGCTGGTCTCACCTGCCGCTGTAGACTTGCCCTTCTGGGCGGCTGTTGCCTTCTTAGGAGGCATCGCTGAAAACATAACAAATCGTTAGGAGGGGATCATCCTACTAATACAGTTCTATCGCACGATCTAAGATCCAAAGAGGGGTAACATCCTAGATGCCCTGTAGCCTCCTGTTTATAGATGTGGTGCACAACACACCAATAAACAAGACTCTACTAGACACGGCCTGTAGACATACCGAGGACTAACCGCTCTGATACCACTTCTGTCACGACCCAACCCCATAGGCTGTGACTAGTACCCGATCTGGGCACCCAAACACATCTATCCAATGCTATCTCAAATGTTGACAAACGCATTCAAGTATAAAGCAGAAGCCGTCAAGGCTATATTTCAAATTTAGATAATTTCCAGAAAAATTTCGGCAGAGTTTCCTTTGTTTTACAGACAATCCAAAATAACCCTGCGCACAGAAAATACCAACAAAGGCTACACCGGCCAACAAAGCAACATGTAAACATATGCGGACCGGCCGCCGCGGCAAGTGAGATCGCCCCAAACACAACATATACACACATCCGTACAGAAAGACCCTAACCCACAAACACATCTACAGGCCTCTAACAGACATACAGAATCATATGACGGGACAGGGCCCCGCCGTACCCAGAATTACCATAAGTACAGAATATACAGATGTCAGAAGATATATACCAAAAGTACACGCTCCGGATCAAAGGAGCTCTCCAAAATAGCAGAATCTGTGCCCTAGACTGGCGGCATATCACCGGGTGCGTCTGTACCTGCGGGCATGTAACGCAGCCCCCGAAGAACCGGGGGTCAGTACGAAAAATGTACCGAGTATGTAAAGTTGAAACATAACAAACATAATCATAGTCTGAACCGGAAGCACAGAAATATAGCGGACAGAACCATAAATCAAACGGACGGACAGGATCATGGTCCAGACGGACGGGCAGAATCACAATCCATACGGACAGACAGAATCAGAATCCATACGGACAGACAGAATCATAACAGGGCACAGGAACGTGGTCGCCACTCCTGTCTTTGGCGCCACAACATATAATATTTCAGAAGATTTCATATCTTCGAACATCTCCGTCACGTAACACATTATATCATAACCACGGTAACCCCGGGGACAGATCACACGCCGGGAAACCGGACACATCATACTTCGTAACATATACACGATAACCGGGGACGGACATATACCACAGTACCTCGGAACCGGACACATCATACTTCGGAATTCATACATGGGACCCGGCCCCCGACAAGGGACTCGGCAGCCCATCCGTACGATATAAACCGGCCCGGGATCCGGTGAAAGGAAGCTTTGAGACATCCACGAACAGATTAATGAGAAACCACATACATACGGATCGTTATACCGACTCAATCAAACTGAAGTAGGCCAAATGGCGAGTCAAATCAGAGTATTCAGATAGTATGCATAATACGCGCCTATGTCTTACTTGGGAAGGCACGACAGATTATTATCAGGATCAGATTCTCAGATGTCCAGAAATCATTTTGTAAGATTTGCATAAAAATAGTCATTTCATAATCACAATAATAGTCCAGATGTTTTCTGAGAAAATCGGACAGAACCAAAGTAATTAAGGTTATACAGAAGGCATCGGGCCTTGTGGGCCCGCCTCGGACCAACTCGAGGCGACATATGTAAATTACTGATAATAGACCTTATGAGGTCATCCATAGTCATTTGGAGGTATTCCGACTCTGTTTAGGAAAGTTTTATACAAAAGTTCACTTTAGGGACAAGTTATAAGAGAAATGATTCAATTTTACTGAAGGAATTGGAGCGGATTTCCATATCGAATTCTGAGGAACGGAGTCGTATTTAAGGCTCGCGGCCGAGCCTATTACATTCAGAACATGCCTAAGAATAAAGGGGAAGGCTTTACATACCTTCGTTATGCTTTACGCTCGTTCAATCTCAATTCCCGTTTCGTCCAAAAACTGCAAGTGGTCACTTTTACCCATTACTATTCATGAGACTTAAAAATTTCAATCTTAGCCAACACTTGTCTATAAAAATTTGGGCAGCATCTCCCCCATACATATAGCATCCCCGAGATTCAAACTCGGCCAAAACAATCAACAACATCAACAATTATCATAATTCACAATATACGCAATTAGTCTATTTTATGACATAATGCAATAATCCTCATTTCGACTTCACACTTCCGAATCAATACCAACATACTTTTATTCATTACTAATCAAGGTCATAACAATACCATTCGGAAGCATATCATACATTTCTACAACATATGCACGAGATATACACAAGACATACAAAATGTCACGACCCAACCCCGTAGGCCGTGACTAGTGCCCGATCTGGGCACCCGAACGCATCTACCCAATGCTATCTCAAATTGTATCAAACGCATCCTAGTATAAAGCAGAAGCCGACAAGGCTTTATTTCCAATTTAGATAATTTCCAGAAAAATTTCGGCAGAGTTTCCTTTGTTTTACGGACTATCCCACATACCCTGCACGCAGAAAATACCAACAAAGGCCACACAGGGCCAACAGAGTGACATCTAAATATATGCGGATCGGCCGCCGCGGCGAATGGGATCGCCCAAACACAACACATACACATATCTGTACAGAAAGAACCCAACCCACAAACATGTCCACTGACCTCTAAACAGACCGACAGAATCATATGACGGGACAGGGCCCCGCCGTACCCATGAACGAGAATATACATATATAGAAGTGACAGACTATACCAAAAGATGGCTCTGAATAAAAGAGCGCTCCAAAAATAGCAGAATGAGATCCTAAGCGGATGGATCAGCAAACCTATCGTCGGTACCTGCGCGGCATGAAAACGCAGCCCCCGAGGAAAGGGGGTCAGTACGAAATATGTACTGAATATCTAAAGCCTGAGTTACAGAAACAAAATCATAACTGGTGCAGAACATACAGAAAGTAAACGGAAAATCCAAAGTATCAGATACATATTTCACAAACATGCAGAGTGTGTACATAACATATGTCATATCAAATCCGGCCCCTGCCAAGGGACTCGGCAGACAGAACATGGCCACCCTCCCGACGCTGGTGCCACAACACAGAAGAATCAGAATAGGGGCATAACCCCGTAACATAATATGTCATATCAGATGGCCATAGTAAATCATATCAGAACAAACGTACATGGCACAGCATACTCCACAAACCCATGTACGCGTATACCTGCCCCCTCACATCGAGGCACGACGAACAATGCAGGGGATTACGCTTGACAACATATCCTGGCCCGGGCTCAGTGTGGGAAACATTGGGGCATCCACGAATAGAGTAGTGAGAAACTAAATGCAGTTAAAATATCATAAATATTTTCAGAGACTCGATGAGGCATATTAATGACAAACAAATCCAATGAAGTCAGACGGAGTTATAATACGTGGGGTTCGGATGTCATAAAGAATTACAGAAGCATAATCTTTCTGAAATCGTTCCGGGTGCCAAAACAATTTATAAGACTTAATGGAATATTTAAAACAGTTTATGTTTAGTAATTAAAAGAGTAGTTAGGACATTTCTTTCAAAAACTGCTCGAAAACAAGCCTTAAGTACAATAACGGTAAAACCGGGAATAGTGGGCCCACCTCGGGACAAGCAAGGCGGTGGGCTCAAATTACGCATTTTTATGCTTATGAGGTCACCTAGAAAGACTCTAGGGCATTCCGTAGTTTTCTAGACCATTTGGGGAAAATATGCATAATTCTCCAAAAAGGACTCTTAAGGTGTTCAATTCCATTGAATGAAAATGCGACAATTTCAATCGCGGATTCCGATGAACAGAATAATCCCCGAGGCGTAAATCCAAGCCTAGTACATCTAGGACATGCCAAGAGAAGAATCGGGATAGCTTTACATACCTTTTGAGCTTTTTATACCTTTCCAAACTCAGTTCCCGTTTCGTCAGAAATCTGCAAATGGTCATATTTACCAATTGTAAATTATGGATTCTACGAATTCACTTAAGTTCACATTTGTCTACCGAAATTTCGGCAGCACCTCCCCTATACATGTAGCACCCCCGAGAATTCAACTCGGCCCAAAACAATCAACAACAACCCAATAACAATACCAACAACAACAACGCTCACAATATAACACAATATAACCTAACTAGTTCTACCTTGCGACATACTACGATAACTTCCATTCCGACTTCACACTTCCAACCCAAGTTCAATGTTTTCATATTTAACATTAATCAAGATCATCACCATATAGTTTAGAAGCATTTCATATCATTTATTCAAAATATTCATACGATATACATAATATACAACTTTCCGCTAAGGTCATAATTCATTCAAAACTTCTAATCTTTGGCATACATATTCATAACATGATTCCATCTTCCAAATCTATCCATGATCATCATAATTTGCAACCTAACAACTTCGTTTTTCATAATGTCATAAAATTGTACTAAGCGACATAAGTTTCTACATTCCGTTTCAATACAAACTTACGTCATTTTATCTTCATTTACGAGCAAGGATTCCTACAACTCAACTAACACACCAAATAAATTAATTCATTGCCATCTTCCCAACACCATACCACACGGCCAACTTCTATATTCCAACTTCCACCAAATTTATTGAACTTTCCTTTCCAATGTGAATTCCACCATAAACATAACTAGAATACAACATAATTTTAAGTCACCATATATATACAACAACAGGCATACACGGCTAGACGCTATATCCCAAAACCACTTTGAAATCTTCCATATTTCTATACTTTCAACTCATTTCTACATACTACAACACAAACAAGACTTCATAACACAATAAAAAGGAATGAATCCTTACCTTTTTCTCTAGTCTTCTTCACTTGGGTATATGATCAAATTGATGAACCAATGGCTCCTTCCTCCAAAACAACTACACCACATTGCAAAGGGACCTTGAATTAGTAGGAATTCAACAAGAAATTAATTTTTGAAGCAAGATTTTTGATGGTAAATTTTCTATGGCCAAACCCGAAATGGGTTCCTTGTCTTGCTCTTGGTTTTTTTCTTCTTTCTCTTGAAACTTCTAATAGATGACAACTAATATAATATGGTCCCTTTATTAACTTGTCACATGACCAAGCACATGACTAATTCATGTGGATCATGGGCCAAAGCTTGGCCGGCCATGCCCCTTAATTTGGGCCTCCATTCCATTAATTTTTTTGAGCCCAATTGGTTGCGGATCTTATTTTGTAATTCCCGAAAATAATTCCCGAAACTCCAACTTTTCCCTTGGGCTTCCCCGACTCTTCCACATTAATATTCTTTCATAAACAACTCATGTGTTAATTAGAATCAATTATGGCCTTACTTCTTAAAAGTCAAGATTATTTCTAATTTTCCAAATGTGCGAAAACACGGGATATAACATCCTCCCCCCCTTTAGAACATTCGTCCCCGAATGTTAAATTAATCTTATAGGGTTTGAAATGGTTTCGGGGGAGTTTCTGTTTATAGACAGCACAATTAGTACACATTCATTATCGAAATGGAATTAAGCAAAGATTCGAGATTACCTGTGGGCATAGGGAACAAATGAGGATATTTCTTCTTCATCTCCTCTTCGGCCTCCCAGGTCATTTCCTCCCTATTATTGTTTTGCCACAGCACCTTCACAGAAGCTACATCCTTGTTCCGGAGCTTTCTTACCTGGCGGTCCAAAATGGCTATGGGCTGCTCCTCGTTTGATAACTGCTCCGTCACCTGAATGTCATCCGCAGGAAATATTCTGGAAGGGTCACCAATGCATTTGCGGAGCATAGACACATGGAATACCGGATGTACCGCTTCCAAATCAGATGGCAGATCTAACTCATAGGCGACATTTCCAATTTTCCGCACAATCAGATAAGGCCTAATATAACGCGGACTGAGCTTCCCCTTTCTGCCAAACCGCATCACGCCTTTCATAGGCGATACCTTTAGGAATACCCAATCACCAACCTGGAATTCCAAAGGACGACGCCGTTTGTCAGCGTATGATTTCTGTCGACTCTGGGCTGCCAATAGTCGCTCCCGAATAAGTTTTACCTTATCAACGGCCTGCTGGATCATATCTGGGCCGATTAATTCTGTCTCGCTAATATCAAACCAGCCAATAGGCGACCTGCATTTCCTGCCATACAGAGCCTCGTACGGAGCCATCTGGATGTTGGAATGGTAGCTGTTATTATAAGCAAATTCAATCAATGGCAAGTGATCCTCCCAGCTACCTCTGAAATCGATAACACAGGCCCGCAACATATCTTCAAGTGTCTGGATAGTGCGTTCGGCCTGTCCGTCACTCTGAGGATGGAAAGCTGTGCTCAGGCTCAGCTGAGTCCCTAATCCTTCCTGAAAAGATCTCCAGAAGTTCGCCGTGAACTGAGCACCTCTGTCAGTGATAATAGATATAGGAACTCCATGAAGCTTCACTATTTCTTTAATATAAAGCCTGGCATAATCCTCGGCAGAATAAGTAGTTCTGACAGGGAGAAAATGGGCTGATTTAGTCAGCCTATCAACAATAACCCAGATGGAATCATACTTCCGTGGAGTGCGAGGCAAACCGGTAATGAAGTCCATATTAATGATCTCCCACTTCCACGTCGGAATTTCCATTTCTTGCAACAGTCCACCCGGTTTCTGATGTTCAATTTTAACCTGCTGACAATTTGGACACTGGGCGATGAACTCTGCGATATCCCGTTTCATGTCATCCCACCAGTATAGGCATCTAAGATCATGGTACATCTTCGTAGACCCAGGATTGACCGAATAGCGAGCATAATGTGCCTCGCTCATAACCTGCTGCCGAAGGCCTGCAATATCAGGTACACACAACCTGCCCCTAAATAATAAAGTCCCGTCCGGAGTGAACTCGAACGGAGTCTTCTCCTTATCATAGGTTGTGTCTCTGTATCGTGCCAAAACAGGATCTTCATATTGATGCTGCTTGATATCTTCCTTAATAGATGATTCAGAAACCCCTCGGACAGAAATCCGTGTACCTCCAGAATCGGCCAGACGAACCCCAAGATTAGCCAACTGATGAATGTCACGTACTATCCCTCTCCTGTCTGGCTATAAATCTACCAAGCTGCCCATAGATTTCCGGCTAAGCGCATCTGCAACAACATTTGCCTTGCCCGGATGATACAGAATATCCACATCATAGTCTTTCAGGAGCTCCAGCCACCTCCGTTGCCGCAAATTAAGCTCTTTCTATCTGAAAATATACTGGAGACTCTTATGATCTGTATAGATATCAACATGAACGCCATATAAATAATGTCTCCATATCTTCAAGGCATGGATCACCGCTTCAAGCTCCAGATCGTGAGTAGGATAATTCTTTTCATGCTTTTTCAATTGCCGAGAAGCATAAGCTATAACTCTACCGTGCTGCATCAATACACAGCCCAATCCCACGCCAGAAGCGTCACAATAAATAACATATCCATCGGGTCCCTCTGGAAGAGTCAGAACTGGGGCTGTAGTCAGCTTCTCTTTCAGCAACTGGAAGCTTCGTTCACAAGCATCAGTTCACTGGAACTTGGCTCCCTTCTGAGTTAGCCTTGTCAAAGGCGCTGAAATCGAAGCAAACTTTTCCACAAAACTTCTGTAATAGCCTACTAACCCCAGGAAACTACGTACCTCTGTGGGCGTCGTGGGTCTGGGACAATTTTTCAAGGTATCAATCTTCTGTGTATCCACCGGGACACCATCAGCTGCAATAATATGCCCCAGGAATGCCACTGAAGCCAGCAAGAATTCATATTTAGAAAATTTTGCATATAATTTCTGATGCCGAAGTACCCCTAATACCGCTCTCAGATGATCTGCGTGCTCTGCCTCGGACCGAGAATAAACCAGGATATCATCGATAAATACAATTACGAACATGTCTAAGAATGGCCTGAATACCCAGTTCATTAATTCCATGAATACCGCAGGAGCATTAGTCAGCCCAAAAGACATAACTCTGAATTCATAATGCCCATATCTGGTCCGGAATGCTGTCTTAGGAATATCGGCCTCCCGTACCCGTACCTGATGATAGCCAGACCGAAGATCTATCTTCGAAAAATACTTGGCGCCCTGCAACTGATCAAACAAATCGTCAATTCTGGGGAGGGGGTATTTATTCTTTATGGTTACCTTATTCAGCTGTCGATAATCAATACACATACGCAACGACCCGTCTTTCTTACGCACAAATAATACCGGGGTTCCCCAAGGCGAAGTACTGGGCCTGATAAAGCCTTTTTCTAACAGATCCTTCAACTGCTCTTTCAGTTCTTTCAAATCTGCCGGTGCCATTCTGTACGGGGGAATAGATATCGGCTGAGTATCTGGAAGCAAATCAACAGTAAAATCTATCTCCCGCTCCGGAGGAAGGCCTGGAAGCTCATCTGGGAATACATCCGGAAATTCATTAACCACGGGAACTGACTGAAGAGTCGGCGTTTCCGCTGTCAAGTCTTGTACCCGAACCAGATGATAAAAATAACCCTTTCTGATCATTTTCTTCGCCTTAAGGTATGAAATAAACTTACCTTTCGGCGATGCTGTATTACCGGCCCATTCTATAACTGGCTCCCCGGGAAACTGGAAACGAACTACCTTATTTTGGCAGTCAACATTAGCATAACAGGAGGCTAGCCAGTCCATTCCCATAATAACATCGAACTCGACCATATCTAACTCCACCAGATCTGCCTTAGTGTCACGGCCACATAAAATTACAGAACAGTTCTTATATACCTGTTTTGCTACAATAAAGTCCCCAATCGGTGTGGCTACCTCAAACGGCTCTATAGGTTCAGATGTTATACCAATTTTACAAGCAACCAGAGGCGAAATATATGACAAAGTCGAACCTGGATCAATCAATGCATACACAGACCGACAGAAAACCAATAATGTACTTGTAACGACATTAGGCGATGCCTCCTGATCCTGGCGGCTGGACAGAGCATAGATGCGGTTCGAAGGACCGCTAGTACTAGAAGCTCCACCACGGCCTCTGCCGCGACCCGCTGGTGCTGAAGTACCCGGCCTCGTAGGGCGCATAGCCACTGATGAAGATGAAGACCCGGCGGCTGATCCGGTAGGCTGCGCTGCACCACCCGAACTACCCTTATACGGGCAATCTCTCACAGAATGGCCCTGGCGGCCACAAGAAAAACATGCACCGGTGGCTCTGTAGCACTCCCCAGGATGGTATCTGCCACAGTAAGAACACTGAGGCCTAGGTGGCCTCGTCTGACCAGAACCCCTGTCTGTCCGCGAACCTGAAGCCCTGGAGCTCTGACCTGCTCCTGAATAACCTGGGCTATCAAATCTGCGACCTGTAGGCTATGGAGGTGCGCTCTGTGCCGGCTGGGATGGATGTCTGCTAGGCTGCTGCGGCTGCTGAGGCTGCTGAGGCTGCCTGCCCCGAAAATCTCCAGAATACCCAGATGATCTGGCCCTCTTGGGATGTCTCCGATCCTGGCCCCTATCAGGCTGACGCTCCCTATGCCTGTCCTCCATGCCCTGGGCGTGGGACTGAATCCGGGCAATATCAATGCCGGGCTGAGCAGCCAATACCAAACAGCTGTCGACAAAATAACGGTCCAGCCCCATAATATACCTGTGCATCCTGTCATCTATAGTAGCTACCACAGCAGGTGCGTATCGGGCCAATGAGTCGAACTCCATACTGTACTCTCGAACATTGCGACCCCTCTGTCTCAGCAATAAGAATCTGTCAGCCTTGGCCCGCCGTAGCTCCGGGGGCAGAAAATGACTAAGAAAAGCCTGAGAAAAATCATCCCAAACTGCTGGGGGAGCGCCGTCGCCTCTGGATAACTCCCATGACTCGAACCAATTTGCCGCTACATCATACAACCGGTACGAAGCCAATGTGACTGACTCCGTCGCTGAAGCATTAATAAAATGTAAGGTGCGCCGCATCTTCCTGATAAACTCCTCAGGATCCTCCTCGGGCTTTGTCCCGAAGAACTCTGGAGGGCCACAAGTCAAGAACTCACGAGCTCTCGAACTGTCACGCCTGTATGCTCGGTCACCTCCCAATCCGTGCCCCTGAACCTGTCCCGCCACAAGTCTGGTCAATAGCTGGACTGCCTCTCTCATAGTCTGATCCTCAGTCCCTGGCCGTGGAGCTGGAGGCTCAGGTACTGGAATCTCGGGAGCTGGCGGTGGAGCCGCCCCCCGACCTGCAGCTGCTGCTGCTCTAATCTCCTCTACGTGTGGCGGTGTGGAAGAGCCCTCTGCTGGGGGCAAAATATCAGGAGCAATATGAGCATGGGCCCTGGTAACCCTCTAGGCCCGACTAGTCTCTCCCACAGCTGCTGCCTTGGCCTTTTGGGCCGCTGTCGCCTTTTTTGGAGGCATAACTGCAAATGTAACAATTCGTTAGGGAGGAATCATCCTGATAACACAGCTCTATCGAACGATCTACGACAGAAAGAAGGGTAGTATCCTAAATGCCCTGTAGCCTCCTGTTTATAGGTATGGTGCACAACACACTGATAAACAAGACTCTACTAGACACGGTCTGTAGACATTCCGAGGACGAACTGCTCTGATACCACTTTTGTCACGACCCAACCCCGTAGGCCGTGACTAGTGCCCGATCTGGGCACCCGAACGCATCTACCCAATGCTATCTCAAATTGTATCAAACGCATCCTAGTATAAAGCAGAAGCCGACAAGGCTTTATTTCCAATTTAGATAATTTCCAGAAAAATTTCGGCAGAGTTTCCTTTGTTTTACGGACTATCCCACATACCCTGCACGCAGAAAATACCAACAAAGGCCACACAGGGCCAACAGAGTGACATCTAAATATATGCGGACCGGCCGCCGCGGCGAATGGGATCGCCCAAACACAACACATACACATATCTGTACAGAAAGACCCCAACCCACAAACATGTCCACAGACCTCTAAACAGACTGACAGAATCATATGACGGGATAGGGCCCCGCCGTACCCATGAACGAGAATATACATATATAGAAGTGACAGACTATACCAAAAGATGGCTCTGAATAAAAGAGCGCTCCAAAAATAGCAGAATGAGATCCTAAGCGGACGGATCAGCAAACCTGTCGTCGGTACCTGCGCGGCATGAAAACGCAGCCCCCGAGGAAAGGGGGTCAGTACGAAATATGTACTGAATATCTAAAGCCTGAGTTATAGAAACAAAATCATAACTGGTGCAGAACATACAGAAAGTAAACGAAAAATCCAAAGTATGAGATACATATTTCCAAAACATGCAGAGTGTGTACAGAACATATGTCATATCAAATCCAGCCCCTGCCAAGGGACTCGGCAGACAGAACGTGGCCACCCTCCCGACGCTGGTGCCACAACACAGAAGAATCAGAATAGGGGCATAACCCCGTAACATAAAATGTCATATCAGATGGCCATAGTAAATCATATCAGAACAAACGTACATGGCACAGCATACTCCACAAACCCATGTACGCGTATACCTGCCCCCTCACATCGAGGCACGGCGAACAATGCAGGGGATTACGCTTGACAACATATCCTGGCCCGGGCTCAGTGTGGGAAACATTGGGGCATCCACGAATAGAGTAGTGAGAAACTAAATGCAGTTAAAATATCATAAATATTTTCAGAGACTCGATGAGGCATATTAATGACAAACAAATCCAATGAAGTCAGACGGAGTTATAATACGTGGGGTTCGGATGTCATAAAGAATTACAGAAGCATAATCTTTCTGAAATAGTTCCGGGTGCCAAAACAATTTATAAGACTTAATGGAATATTTAAAACAGTTTATGTTTAGTAATTAAAAGAGTAGTTAGGACATTTCTTTCAAAAACTGCTCGAAAACAAGCCTTAAGTACAATAACGGTAAAACCGGGAATAGTGGGCCCACCTCGGGACAAGCAAGGCGGTGGGCTCAAATTACGCATTTTTATGCTTATGAGGTCACCTAGAAAGACTCTAGGGCATTCCGTAGTTTTCTAGACCATTTGGGGAAAATATGCATAATTCTCCAAAAAGGACTCTTAAGGTGTTCAATTCCATTGAATGAAAATGCGACAATTTCAATCGCGGATTCCGATGAACAGAATAATCCCCGAGGCGTAAATCCAAGCCTAGTACATCTAGGACATGCCAAGAGAAGAATCGGGATAGCTTTACATACCTTTTGAGCTTTTTATACCTTTCCAAACTCAGTTCCCGTTTCGTCAGAAATCTGCAAATGGTCACATTTACCAATTGTAAATTATGGATTCTACGAATTCACTTAAGTTCACATTTGTCTACCGAAATTTCGGCAGCACCTCCCCTATACATGTAGCACCCCCGAGAATTCAACTCGGCCCAAAACAATCAACAACAACCCAATAACAATACCAACAACAACAACGCTCACAATATAACACAATATAACCTAACTAGTTCTACCTTGCGACATACTACGATAACTTCCATTCTGACTTCACACTTCCAACCCAAGTTCAATGTTTTCATATTTATCATTAATCAAGATCATCAGCATATAGTTTAGAAGCATTTCATATCATTTATTCAAAATATTCATACGATATACATAATATACAACTTTCCGCTAAGGTCATAATTCATTCAAAACTTCTAATCTTTGGCATACATATTCATAACATGATTCCATCTTCCAAATCTATCCATGATCATCATAATTTGCAACCTAACAACTTCGTTTTTCATAATGTCATAAAATTGTACTAAGCGACATAAGTTTCTACATTCCGTTTCAATACAAACTTACGTCATTTTATCTTCATTTACGAGCAAGGATTCCTACAACTCAACTAACACACCAAATAAATTAATTCATTGCCATCTTCCCAACACCATACCACACGGCCAACTTCTATATTCCAACTTCCACCAAATTTATTCAACTTTCCTTTCCAATGTGAATTCCACCATAAACATAACTAGAATACAACATAATTTTAACTCACCATATATATACAACAATAGGCATACACGGCTAGACACTATATCCCAAAACCACTTTGAAATCTTCCATATTTCTATACTTTCAACTAATTTCTACATACTACAACACAAACAAGACTTCATAACACAATAAAAAGGAATGAATCCTTACCTTTTTCTCTAGTCTTCTTCACTTGGGTATATGATCAAATTGATGAACCAATGGCTCCTTCCTCCAAAACAACTACACCACGTTGCAAAGGGACCTTGAATTAGTAGGAATTCAACAAGAAATTAATTTTTGAAGCAAGATTTTTGATGGTAAATTTTCTATGGCCAAACCCGAAATGGGTTCCTTGTCTTGCTCTTGGTTTTTTTCTTCTTTCTCTTGAAACTTCTAATAGATGACAACTAATATAATATGGTCCCTTTATTAACTTGTCACATGACCAAGCACATGACTAATTCATGTGGATCATGGACCAAAGCTTGGCCGGCCATGCCCCTTAATTTGGGCCTCCATTCCATTAATTTTTTTGAGCCCAATTGGTTGCGGATCTTATTTTGTACTTCCCGAAAATAATTCCCGAAACTCCAACTTTTCCCTTGGGCTTCCCCGACTCTTCCACATTATTATTCTTTCATAAACAACTCATGTGTTAATTAGAATCAATTATGGCCTTACTTCTTAAAAGTCAAGATTATTTCTAATTTTCCAAATGTGCGAAAACACGGGATATAACACAAAACATGCAAACTTTCCATCAAAGCCATAACTTATCCAATTCTCCTAATCTTTAACATACACGTTCATAACACATTTCCGTCTTCCAAGTTCATCAACATTAATCATAATTGCGCCTTAACCACTTCATTTGCTTAATTTCATAAGATCATACTAAAACGACATACTTTCCGACAACAACTTAACAACAAATTCTTCATGTTAGCTTAACCCATTATTCTTCCATCTACTTCACAAAGCCATAACAACACAATTAACATACTAACAAAATTTAATTCACCTTCCATCATTAACATACACCACACGGCCACACACTATAATTTACAACTTCCACCAATTCATTCAACTTTCATTTCTAATACAAATTCCACCATATCCACAACTAGAATACAACATAAAAATTTAGCTCATCACACTTATATATTTACATACACACACGGCCACAACACAACACACACCACACGGCTTGCACTTGGACATCACAACTCCACAATTCTCATCTAATTCTAATCATCATAACATATATACTTATTCCATAGCATGAGACATAGAATCCATACCTTTCCTTCTATTTCCACCTTTCCGCAAACGTGGTTCTTTCGCCAAACTAATTATACCACGTTGAAGAGCGTCTTGAGCTTGTCAATCATTCAAGAAAAACAAGATTTTTGGATTGATATTGAAGGCTAGAATTTTTTTTTCTTTCCTCTTCTTTCTTTCCTTGGAGCCGAATTGCTCTTCTTTTTTTTTTTGATTTTTCCTTTGTTTTCTTGAAACTTCTAGGGCTAAGGATCCTTTTATAATTAATTGGCACATGCCAATTTAATTAAAACACGGGCTTGGGCCATGGTATGGCCGGCCACCCCTAAATTTGGGCTCCAATTTTCTTATTTTATTTTGAGCCCAATTCATTAAAATCTCGTTTTGTAATTTCCGAAATAAATTTTCAAAATTCCAACTTTGCCCCTTGGCCTCCCTCCGCATTTCACACCAACAATTTCATAGCCAACACACTCATACTAAATAAGGTTCAAATATAGCCTCACTCCTTCCAAGTAAAAAAAATATCTCGAACTTTCCGAATATGCAAAAACGCCGGATATAACACATATGCTGAAGACTACGGTGATCGGTGAAAATCTCACAATGAATACCGTACATATAATGCCTCCAGATCTTCAAAGCGAAGACCACAGCCAACAACTCCAAATCAGGGTAGGGTAATTCTTCTCATGAACCTTTACATGACGGGAAGCATATGCTATCACTCTACCCTCCCGCATCAACATCACACTCAAACCCATACGGGAGGCATCACAATAGACAGCGAAATCCTTACCCTCCACGGGTAATGCTAAGATTGGGACTGTAGTCAAAAGGAGCTTGAGCTTTTGAAAGCTCTCCTCACAATCATCCGCCCACTGGAAGGGAACATCCTTCTGATTCAGTCTTGTCATGGATGAAGCAATAGCAGCAAAACCCTTCACAAAGTGACGGTAATAACTAGCCAAACCCACAAAACTACGAATCTCAGTAATAGTAGTGGGTCTCGCCTAATCCCTCACTGCCTCAATCTTCTGTTGATCAACCATAATCCCATCCTTAGACATAAAATGGCCCAAGAATGCTACAGACTCCAACCAGGACTTACACTTAGAAAACTTAGCAAACAGGCTATGTTTCATCAACAACCCAAGAACAGAATGAAGATGGCTCTCATGCTCCTCTCTACTATTGAAATAGACCATGATGTCATCAATAAACACAATCACAAAGGAATCAAGGAATGGCCTAAAGATGCCATTCATCAAGGTCATAAATGAAGCTGGGGCATTGGTAAGCCCAAAAGACATCACCAGAAACTCATAGTGACCATATCTCGTCCGAAATGCCGTCTTCAGAATATCCTCCACCCTGATCTTCAGCTTGTGATAGCCGGAATGCAAATCAATCTTCAAAAACACGAAGCACACTGAAGTTGGTCAAACAATTCACCAATACGAGGGCGATCAGCTTGGTACTTTTGATTAAAAAAATTGTTCAGAATAGTGACCTTGTTCAATTGGCGGTAATCAATACACATCCTCATGGCCCCATCTTTTTTCTTCACAAACAACACCGAAGCACCCCAAGGGGAGACACTTGATCTAATGAACCTCTGGCTCAACAGATCCTATAATTGCTCCTTAAGCTCTCTCAACTCAGCAGGTGCCATCTAATACGGTGGGATGAAAATAGGACGAGTGCCCGGATCTACGTCAATACAGAAATCAATGTCGCGATCCGGTGGCATACCCGATAGATCTGACGGAAACACCTTCGCGAACTCACTCACAATAGGGATAGACTCAAGGGGTTGAAATGCAATAGTCGTTTCACGAACATGCGCCAAATAAGCTAGACACCCCTTACTTACTAACTTCTTCGCCTGAAGGAAAGAAATGATCTTCTTTGGAGCGGGACTAGGAGTACCTCTCCACTCAAGCCTAGGAATGCCCGGCATGGCTAAGGTGACGATCTTGGTGTGACAGTCAAAGATCGCATGATAAGGAGAAAGCCAGGACATCCCCAATATATTATCAAAATCAACCATATCAAGATTTATCAAATCTACCCAAGTCTCATACCCCATAAAAGTAACCAAACAAGACTGATAGACTCGATCAACAATCACAGAATCTCCGACTGGAGTAGACATATGAACAGGTATATCTATGCTATCAAAAGAAAGATCCCAACCAACGGCATGAAATGCAGGTACATATGAATAGGTGGATCCAGGATCAAATAACACAGATGCTGCTCTATGACGAGCAGAAATGGTAGTTGAAATCACAGTATTTGAGGCCTCTACCTCGGGCCTACCAGGAAATGAGTAGCAATGGGCTCCACCACACCCAGTCTGGGATCCCCCTCTCGTACTCTGAGAATGACCTCTAGAACCATAAGTACTGCGGCCTGAATGAGTACCGCCCCTCTGAGAAGTCCCACCACGATCACTAGTGTTACACCTCGAAAATTTCTCCGTACTTGTATGATGAGTGGAATGATGAAAAGTTGAGTGAATGATGTTTTATTAAGTCGGGGATGGCTAATTAAGAATTTTTGGAAATAAGAAAGTCGCGGAAAATTTTCTGTCCAGTGGTCGTATACGGCACTATACGGCCCGTAAAGTGATTTACGGACCGTATAGTGCAATCGTCCCTCAGCTAGCCAAAACTCTCAAGTTCTGGCCGGTGATGATATGGTTAAATACGACCCAGTTTACGGCCCGTAAACCAGTTTACGGTCCGTAAACCAGGTTGTAAACTGCCATGTCCATCAGCCAAACTTTCTGTCTTTTAAATGGTTAAATACGACTTGGAGGACGGCCCGTAAACTGGTTTACGGACCGTAAACCTCAGTCGTAAATTGCCATAATCCCCAGCCAAACTTTCTGTTTTTAGAATGCTTAAAAATGACCACAGTGGACGGACCGTAAATCAAAATACGGTCCGTATATGGTGGTTTACGACCACTGTTCACCCCGACAAATTTTCATTAAAGACCAGATTTTGAATTATTAAAAGGGAACTTAAGCCCATTTCACGTCATTTTTCATCCAACACTTCAAGAAAACTCTTGAGTGTTCTTCAACACTTCAACTCTAAGAATAGCAAGAAAATCCAAGGAAACCTAAGATTATCAACACCAAATTTATGAAAATAAGTGTAAGAACACATCAAAGGATCTTCTAAGTCAAGAAATTCCCAAAAAGGTGGAACTAGGGTTTTGGCTAAGTGAAGTATTTCAACTTAAGGATCGTTAAACCATCCTACACATTCACAACATCATTCATGCAATTATAAGAATTTAAGCTAATGTCAAATTAACTTCTTCGACGCTTCCACAACGATTACAACTTCGTTTTCATTATGGAATGCATAACGACAACAATCAAAACACTACATAAAAATCGATCCGATTGTCCTACACAACATCACCATATTCGGCCACCATTATCAATAACACAACAACCAAAATACTAAATAGCACTTGCTCACCATTTCTTCATGTTTCAACACATATACACGACTAGACATACAATATACACCACATGGCTACAACACAACATCAATATTTTCCTTGAATTTCATCCACTTTCACATACTATATCATATACAAACAACCAAAACATATAAAGAATGGATTAAACCTTACCTCTTTCCTTGTTTCTTCAATCTTTCCCACTTGACTAAAATTGTGAACTTGCAAGAATAAGTGGCTTTCTTGTCTCAATAATTATACCATCTTAGAGAGGACTCTTGAATTAATATAAATACTAGAAGAACATAATTTTTTTGGACCAAGATGGATGACTTCAATTTTTTTTCTCCTTCTTCTTTCTTTGGCCGTGAGGCCTTCTCTCTTGCCCTCTATTTCTTTGTTTCTTGAATGTTCTTGAATAAGATGACCAATTGATGGATCATCTATTTAATCACACAAATTAGCCTTTACATGGGCCTTGGCCCATGGCCCCCTTGGCCGGCCCCTCTTGGGCCTTTTTCTTCATTTTTTTTTGTTTTTTCCCAAGCCCAATTATGTTTGGCTAGTTTTTGTAAGTCATGAAAACAATTTTTTTTCCAATTTCCAAACTTGCCTTCGTCTTTCTCCATTTTTCCACGAGTCATACCGCGAATTCCCCTTTTGCCCTTGACCTTTCTCATTATTTCCACTTCTAAATTTCTCATAAGCAACTCGTATGCTTAACAAAATAAAAATTATGGCCTTGCTTGTTGTCTTCCCGCGATTGTCTTGAATTGTCCAATTGCATAAAACGCGGGATATAACACAGATAACCTGTCTCCTGAGGAGTCACACCTAATCAAAATATAATATGATACGCAAGCCGACAAGGCTGCCACAACATATTAATACCATACGCAAGCCGACAAGGCTGCCACAACATGTCAATACCATACGTAAGCCATAGACACAGCTGAACAAAACTTATACACAACCCACACATATATCTACATACCTCTAAGAGTATGAATAGTGAAATATGATGGGACAGGGTCCCGTCGTACCCCTGGATATACATAAGTTTATACCAAAAGATCTGTACTAAGTAAGATAGGCTCCGGAACAATAGAGCTCTCCAAACAGTTGAGTGGAAATCCTAGGCTGGAGGATCACCAAGTCGACTATCCGTACCTGCGAGCATGAAACGCAGCCCCCCGAAGAAAGGGGGTCAGTACGAGATATATACTGAGAATATAAAGCATGAAATTCCATAAAGAGGATCATGACTGAAATAGAGATTACAGGAGACAAGTATGATATTCAAATACCAAAACACTTGCCTTATGAAATGTAAATCATGCATATCCATATAATATATGATACCCGGCCCATTATGGGACTCGGTGAATAAAGTCATCACATACCATCCTTGGCGCCATAATCACATCATCATATCATCACAACATCATATCATCATCATCATATATATATATATATATACCGTATCCCGGCCCTCTAGAGAGGGACTCGGTGAACAATGCAGTGAAACTGTGCACGAAAACGTACCCCGGCCCGGGACTCGGTGAATGATATATTGAGGCATGCACGAGCAGAGTAGTGAGCAACCATATGCAAACTAAGTCGTATCTGAGACTCAATAGAGTAATCAAAATGAACCATCATTTGATAATCAAGACAATAGTCATATAAAGTTCCCTTCGAATGTCACTATGGATTATATCAAAATAAAACTTCTGGAATCATAGACACGTATCAAGACATAATGAAATAGCTTCTGGAAATCAAGAACATTAGCCATCCTAGTTTCTCTAAGAATATGAATTTCTTTGGGATTTATACTTTCGTCATCAGTTGTCTCACATAGATCATGCCAAAAGAAAGAAGGGATAGCTTTACATACCTTGTCGCTTCTCAAGTTGACCATAACTTAGGTCTCGGGTTTCGCCAATCTACAAACAATACCAAATATGCCAATAACCAAATTAGGACACTCTTTCAAACCAATCCTTAATTGCTTAGAAATCTAACGATATTTGGGCAGCATCTTCTCCAAAACACAATAATCCTCGTGATTCCAACTTAGACAAAATATCAATCACTATAAACAACAATATCAATAAATACATCTCTGAATAGGATCAAATCCATTCTTAAATTACCTCCAAAACAGCCAAATATATATTCCTATACCGATACTTGTATACACTTCTTTATTTTCGTATATACATAGTATGACAACAAACATAATAACAACAACTACAGCCAATCCCACGATATTGCAGCACACCAAACAATTTATAACTACCACCAAACAGTCCACACGACGACAATAACAATTTATCCCATTTCCCGCAATTACTTTCGTAGTTCCCGTTTCTCAATTTAACTATGACCTGGGCGAATTTAAATATATCTAGTAGAGGAGAATTCTTACCTTATATGACAAGAAATCCTCTTCTTCCACTTTAATTCATATTGAAGAAAGCTCGCATTTTAACAACACGATAAGACGAAACACGAGATCAAAGCAGTGAGTAAAACCCGTAATAAAATTTAATAACGGTGTTGTATATATGTTCATTGAATAACGTTGCTGCAAAGTTCACGAAATATTCCTAAGCTAGACGAAGCTCTATAGGTTGCTGCTATTCACATTTTTATCAAGAGAAGTCATTTAGAAAAAAATGAAGCATCAAATGTCTATGTACTTAATAGACCGTGGGGTCCATTCCTTTTTCTAGGAATTGTGAATTGGACACCTCCTAAGAATAAGAAAACAGATCACTTAATGTATAAGGTGACTCATGTCCTCACTTTTCTATAGTGTATCCACATGTAAAGCTTGTCTCCACTAATAATCTAGCAACATTACTTTCCTCCAGTTAGTTGTTCCCCTACACCCTAAAAATTTAACTAATTACACACATAATTAATTTCTTGATCTCAATTCACTTAAATAGTAATCATTTTTGATATACTTCATATACCCATTGTCTTGATTATGTGACATACCTCTAATCCATAGCCCTTTTTGGCACAAATAAAAGTATTATTTCCACTCACCGTAACCATAATATTAAATCATAAATTCAAGATGTAACAATAAGCATGTCTAATATCGTACAACCTCGAAGATAATGTCGATTCGCTTACGAATAATCCAATGTACAAAAATACGGGATATAACACTATGTCTCTAAATAGAATAAGACATAAAGATAGAAAAGTCTTCAAGTCAGCGAACGACCATGCTCACCCTGGAAACTTAAATAGAAAGCTGAAGCGACTATCAGCCACGCGTGACGGAAGTGGATCCGACCTGACACTTTGCATTCATAAAAGAATGCAGCAAGTGCAGGTCAATAAACAATAACAGTACTGGTAAGCAACATCGACTTACTAAGCATAGCTAACACAATCCAGATAATAAAGCAGATAAGCAGATAAAACAATAAGTATAAGTCACAAGTAAGTGAATTCAAGTACACGACATCGCCTAAGTAAGGCTTCTAACCTCAAATGTGCCAAGTCTTAATATATCACGTCCGAATCCAACATCACAAATACAACACCAAAACATCTCAGAATCAAGCCATAATGCAATGCAATGCAATAATGTATGAATGCAATGCAACGCCATACAAATGTTGTGTACACATGTACTCCGAACGAAAAGATCGACGTCTCGGCAGCACAACCCATAATGACTCACGAAGTCTAAGAGCCACGTCCCGAAACTTTGCCTAACAGACAAACGGGACCCCGAATTTTTGCTCATGGGGGGTTCTCACCAGTACCACTCTGGGGGACTCGCAGAGTCCGTGCACTATCAATGATTTCAGGAACTAACATCGAATATTGGCCATGCAATCAATGATTCGGAAAATAATAATCGGACATCGGCCATCTCACCTCGCTCAAGTAAAAGAGTTTTGTCAAGTATCAATTTCACTCCATCAACGATTCCGGAACTAACATTGGACACCGGCCATCTCACGTCACTCAAGTAAAAGAGTTTTATCAAGTATCAATAGTATCACAACAGTGTATCATGAAAATGAGAGTGCGTGCAATGCATGAATCAACATCAATAATCATGCTCAATATCGCGAGTACCAACAGTGGGTACGCCAACAATATATCCGAATCACAAGTACAAACAGTGGGTACGCCAACAATATAACCAAAACACAAGTACCAACAGTGGGCACGCTAACAATATATCCGAGTACAAATACCAATAGTGGGTATGCCAACTATATCATAATCAAGATGATAAAGCAGAATCCAATATCAATCAACAACTCTTGGCACCAAGCTTGCACAATAGAACAATCAAATCAATCACAACGGGGTGGCTAGCCCCAACACACAACAGGGCCCAACCTAAGGCTATATCCAACCCGACTTCATACTCGAAGGTTCACATGCTATTGCCAACAATATAAATCTCCAACAATATAATCTAAATATGTGTTTGGCTATAGGAAATCTCACCGAAGGAAAGCCATAACCTACTTGGATGGCCAAACCACAACACCAACAACTCACTCATTTGCCTTGGCTTTCCGCTGAACCTCAGAACAAAAGTAGTCTAACAATAATCGAATTGTAGATTAGAAATCTTGAAGACCGATACTAATATTGCTACTATTCATATTAGGGAAATTCTAACCCTAGAAATTGGGGAAACAGGCCCCTAAGGGCAAAACGAGAAATTCGTAAGCAAAATGCCAAATTACTAGGTGATCATAACCCAACCACTAATTACTGATTCAACTCAAGGATAAGCCTAATTTTTTATTTCAAGCAAAACCCCAAAAATTGGGTATAAACCCTAACTCTTTGATTCCGAAATTCAAAGCTAGAAATGGAAGCTATATGATTGACAAGCATAGATTCATCAAAATCTAACATAAACTCCATCAATTTATCATTAATAAGCCTAGGGAAAATGTTCATCAAAACCCTCTTTCAACTTCCATCACTAAGGGGTTATTAAAGGGAAGGGGGAATCTAAGATGATTATGGTTAAAAGGAGTGTAAAGGAACAAGCAAGATTTACCTCCAAGAATATCTCCAAGAACTGCTCCCCAAAGCTCTAATTTCGAAATGGGAAATAATGAGGGTCTAAGGGTTTTTAACTCTTTATTAATTTTACAAACTGCCCGTCACCCGCTTTAACGGCTCTGGGACCCACCCCCAGCGGTGCCGGTTCTATGGTCAGTTGACCACTTTAGGGATCAAGGCAAAAACCATTGGATCGCTCGGTGTTGGTACCACCAAAGCGGGCACCAGACACCAAAAAATTCCCAAGTTACACCAATTGATCCGATTTTCTGACTAGTTTTTTAGGCCATCTGCTCACATACCATATGTGTAGACACACATAAAAACATACTACGAATGTGCCCGTGGCCTCAAAATTCCTAATGTAGGTCTCGCTGACTAAGTCAACCTCTGATGCCTTAATTTAAATTTCCTAACCCAAGTCCCAAAATGCATCTGAGTGCATTCAGAACCGAACCAAATGCACACTCAAGTTCTAAACGACCATCCAGACCTCTCGAAATCGATGCAATTCCGAAAAATGTTCGTCTACCTAAAAATCAACTTTAGGTCAACCATTTTTCACTTTAAGCCTATATTTCACAAAAGTTGCCCGAATCCGGTCTAGACACCTTAGGAAGCATGCCAACGGTCCTCTCAGGTAAAAAATGAGCTAGTCAATGCTTAAAAAGGGGCGAAAATGTCGAATGGACTATAACGATGAAACAGATCATTACAGGTATACTGGTTCGGGATGATTATACTCAGACTTGGCATAGTTGGACTTAAATGATATAACATATGTGATGAATTGTACCGTGGATATGGATTCATATAGACTTGTGCTTTGTTGGTTTACGTGTTTATCTTGCTTGTCGTCTTCATATGCATTAGCTAGTCTAAGTCGGCCTATGATACCTACCATTACATGTTTTTTGTATTGACCAGCAATTGCTGCATTCTTTTATTAATGCAGAGTACCAGCTGGGATTGATTTCTACTCCTCGTGGCTGATATTCGAGGATTGCTAATTCGAATCTTTCAGGGTGAGCATGAGGACGTTCGCTGCCCGAAAACTCTTCCTTCCATTATGTCTTTATTTCCATCCTGAGACATGATCTTGAGACTACTTTTATTCAGACTTGTAGTATTTAGTTAGATGCTCTGGTATGACCAGACCAGATATTGGGGTGTATTTCATTAACTTCTGCATCTTCTCAATTATTATCGCGAGACTTACTTTATTCTATCTTTGTTAAACCTCGTACATTTGTACGTTGAGATTTATTAGGCGTTAGTTGTTCAATTGTTGACACAGAAATTATTGTCGAAGATATATGAGATTATATGTGGTTATGAGGGTTTAAGCACTTGCAATATGTTATGAAGGATTGGAGCAGAAGTGAATCAAGGAGGTCATGTTTTCGGAACTTGGGAGAAGAGTTGGCCAAATTTCGTGTCATAATTCTTGTCTAAATTTGGGAAAGAATATCTTTTAGTGTAGAAGAGTTTTGAGGTAAAGTAAAATCCTCAATTGAAGTTCGGGAAGTTGTTACACCTCGGAAAATCTTCCGTTGGTATGCAAGTGAACGAACTAGTAAGGAGTACGAGTATACGATATGTTCATGAGTAAGCGATGACATTCGACGACTCTAGATAAGATTTTAAAGGTGTTAGAGATGGGGGAAGAAGATTGCCAAGAGAAGGCAAAGTATTTGATGAGTATCGGAAAGGAAATATGAGTAACGTTTTAATGAGAACTTAATGATGTTTTGGAGAAGTGTGATAACGTCCCTTAGATTGGTATTGAAGTGATGAACAAGTGTCAAGAAGGTTCCATAAGGATTGGAGATCAAACGAATCGACGAAACGGACTTCGGAACCCCTAGGAGTTATACGGCCAAACATACTGGCCGTATAATTTATACGGTCCGTATGTTTGGGACCGTATAACCAACCCATCAAGGCCAAAGTTTCTGGACCAAATGTACGACCAAACATACGGCCCATACAATTTATACGGACCGTATGTTGGTCCATATATTTGGTCGGGACAGATTTTGGCTCAATAAATGAAAGGGCAAAGCTATATTTCATTTCATTTCCCTTGACACCTCTTCTCTCTAAAAAAATCTCTCTACATATATTTCACAAGAGCAAGGATAATTGGTGATCAACAACATAAACCAAGGGAATCAAGTGTAAGAAAACCATCAAAGATCATCCAAGGTTAAGAAATGGAGATAAACTAGGGTTTTGCTCAAAGTGGAGTATTATCAACTAAAGCTTGTTCCTACAACATCTAAGGTAAGATTCATGATATTTCTATGTTGTTTAAGGTATTTAAGAGTTGAAATACTTGGATGGTAGAAGGGTATGGTAAAATAGGTCATGAATATGGAATAGTGTCATTTTGAGAAATAATTTGAATTGAGTTAGGGTTCTTGATGTATTGTGATGTAAATGCGTTATAAATGATATTGAGAACATGAGATGAGCAATGTAAGTGAATGGACGTCGTTGTGTGTTATGGCCACGGATGTGGATGATTAGAATGGAAAGTCTAGAAATATGGATAATGTGAATGGATAACGATTATTGTTATAGTATTGTGGATGTATTATTGACGTTTGGGAGTTGACACATGTTATGAAGGAAATGTCGTATAAATAGAGGAGATGTTGTCCGATTTCCTCTAGTTTTAGTCATATATGTTAACTATCGATTCTAATGATAATATGACCTTAATGAAGGTAGAAACGCTAGCATTGGAGGAGAACGCGCAAGTGTAAAATAGTTGAACGGAAAAGGTATGTAAGGCTAACCCTTCTTTTATAAGGCATGGTTCTATGGCCAATCATCTAAATCTTCTACGAGCTTATGATATTCTCCAAATGCTTCTATCTTCAAAGCTACTAAGCTTATGGTTCTCGATATGCTGCGATTGTACTAAGTTCCTCGTATGACGAGTAGGCCTACTAAGGTAAATGTGATGGTTGACGATAGTAGTAACAATGATGTTGACGATGATTGTGATAATGATGCTTATGAGCTAGTATGTGTATGTATCTATGTATGATTATTATGGAACCCCGAGCTTATGAGGCCGGGTATGATATGTAAATAAGTATGTATACGATTACGAAACGCGCGCACACCTCTGCAGATGGTACGGATAACCCTGACGCCTTGGTAGGGCCAAGTAGATGTAACCCTGAAGCCTTAGTAGGGCCAGGTATGAGTAACCTTGAGCCTTGGTTAGCCAAGTTTTTATGAAACACCGATCCTACGTGGTCGGGTATGCTATGTAAATGATACGTATATGATATGATTATGTATACGATGTGAATACGAATATGATATGACTATGTATATGAATGTGAATAAGGGCATGTATATGAATACGAGCACAAATGTGGTACGAGTACTATTATGGAATACGGATAATGATGTATGTACACAAATACGTATTAGCAATGGAAAGTTCCTATGAAAGACAAGTAAGTGCATATGACGATGATATTGCCATCTCCCATTCTATGCTATTTCTTACGTTGCTATTTATGCTTCTATATTAGTATTGATCATGCTTTACATACTTAGTACATTCTTTGTACTGACGTCCTTTTATTTGTTGACGTTGCGTCATGCCCGCAGGTGCACAGGGAGACAGACTTGATCCATAGCTGCATTCTCAGAGATTTCATAGCAGAGCTCCATTTCATTTGAAGCCGTAGCTTTTGGGTACTTATTCTTTTGTGTATATAATTATGGGCATAGCGAGGTCCTGTCCCGCTCATGTGTTATGTCATACTCTTCTTAGAGGCTCGTAGTCACGTGTATATGGTTAGACATGTCCGGCCTTGTCGGCCTATATTTTATATATCTTTTGGTAGCCTTGTTGGCTTGTGTACATTTCATGTGGCCTAGATGCTAATTATGATATAAAGGCATTGTTGCCCAAAGGGACTAGCGTGATGAATGAGTAGAATTATATATCTAATTGTATGGCTCACCTAGACGTAAGCTTAAGTGTAAGTCAAAGGGTACCCGGGTGGGCTAGCACTGGGTGCTCGTCGCGGCCCTCTAGACGGGTCGTGACAAAAGTGGTATCAGAGCAGTTCAGTCCTCGGGTGTGTCTACGAGCCGTGTCTAGTAGAGTCTTGGTTATGAGTGTGTTGCGCGCCACACTTATAAACAAGAAGCTACGGGCATTTTAGGAATAAATGACCTTCTTTCTTCATAAGAATCATGCGATAGAGCTATCATATAAGAAATTATTGTCCCTTAACCGTGTGTTGTGTATTTCAGAAATGCCTGTAAAGAGAAAGGCTACAGCAGCCCAGAAAGGCAATACGGTGGCAGAAAAGCGGGCTGAAAGAGCACCGCCACCGGTAGTACAGGAAAGTGAGTCCCAGAGTGCGGCTCAATATCAGTCCTCCCATTCAGTACCTATATTAGAGGAGCGCGAGGGAGCTTCTGCCCTAGCTCCTCCACCGGATGCTTCGGGCCAAGATGTAAAAGAGGCCATACATTTGCTTACACAGTTGGTTGCTGCTCAGACTCAGCGGCATAGTACAGGATAGGGTGACAGGGCTGTTAGTGCAAGAGCCCGTGACTTCATTACTTTGAACCCTCCGGAATTCTTTGGATCAAAACCTGAGGAGGACCCTCAGGATTTCATTGATGGTATGTTGAGGATGCTTCGATTGATACATGCTTCGGACACAGAATCGGTGGAGCTAGCGTCATATAGATTGAGAGATGTCTCGATCCAATGGTATACGGTTTGGATGGCTTCACGGGGAGCCAATGCACCTCCCCCGGTATGGCAAGAGTTTGTTGATGCATACCTCCGACACTATATGCCTCCAGAAGTTCGGCGAGCTAGAGCCGATAAGTACCTAAATTTGAGGCAAGGCAGCATGAGTGCTCTAGAGTATAGTCTCTGTTTTAACTCCTTGGCT
Organism: Lycium barbarum; assembly: GCF_019175385.1. Classification (NCBI taxonomy): domain Eukaryota; kingdom Viridiplantae; phylum Streptophyta; class Magnoliopsida; order Solanales; family Solanaceae; genus Lycium; species Lycium barbarum. Next base: position 60,579,798 of record NC_083343.1, on the reverse strand, counting down.
AGGTATGCTTCAGCCATGGTAGCGGATATGGGTGACCGGGTACACCGATTTGTGAAGGGCCTAGGGCCACAATTGATGGATAGATGCCTGACTGCGTCCCTTCAGGACGGTATGGATATTGCGCGCATTCAGGCCCATGCTCAGAACTTAAAAGAAAGCTTACAACAGCAGAGAAGCGAGCGCGAGCAAGATAGGGGACATGGAAAGAGGGCTAGATCTATGGGTCCGACGAGCGAGTTTAGGGGTGGGCACAGGCAGCAGTTCCCCAGACATTCAGTCTATTCTATGACCAACGCACCTCCATGGTTTTCAAGCCAGAGATTTGACAGATCGACTCGTTCAGGGCCGAGTCCGAGTTTTTCAGGGTCTCAGTTTAGGGATGATTCGGGTCAGGCAAGGCCACCCGCCCTACGATGTTCCCAGTGTGGGAAGTTGCATTAGGGTCGAGGCCGATTGGGTTCAGATGTTTGCTATTCATGTGGTCGATCAGGCCATATCATGCGTGATTGCCCCTCAGTACATGGTAGAGGTAGGACCCAGCCATCAGGGTCGGTAGCCGGACCTTCAGCATCTGTACGTCCTATGGGGCCAGGTTCACATGCGCCAGTCGGCCATGGTAGAGGTAGAGGGAGAGCTCCCAGTTCTAGCGGTCCTCAACACCGTATTTATGATTTGGCTGGACGCCAAGATCTTGAGTCTTCTCCTAACGTGGTCACAGGTATATTATCGGTATTCTCTCATGATGTATATGCTTTGATTGATCCGGGCTCGACATTGTCATATGTTACTCCATATATTACGGGTCGATTTAGAGTCGAACCGGAGTCGATTAAACATTTTTAGGTGTTTACACCCGTGGGTGAATCGGTAATAGCTAGTCGAGTATATAGAAATTGTGTAATTGTGATTTGTGATCGTCGTACCATGATTGATTTGCATGACCTAGAAATGGTGGATTTTGATGTTATTATGGGCATGGATTGGTTGGCTTCTTGTTATGCCAATGTTGATTGTAGAACGAAAATGGTTCGTTTCCAATTTCCGGGAGAATCAGTTTTAGAGTGGAAAGGGAATACGGCGTCACCAAAAGGTAGGTTTATTTCCTATCTAAAGGCAAGGAAAATGATTACGAAAGTTTGCATTTATCATCTAGTTCGGGTCCACGATGTAGAGGCTGAATCGCCGACTCTTCAGTCAGTTCCTGTAGTAAATGAATTTCCGGATGTGTTCCCGGAAGGGCTTCGAGGCCTTCCTCCCGAACGGGAGATTGATTTTTCTATTGATGTGTTGTCAAGTACTAAGCCGATATCTATTCCTCCTTATAGAATGGCTCCCGCAGAATTGAAAGAGTTGAAGGAGCAATTGAAAGACTTGCTTGAAAAAGGCTTTATTAGACCTAGTTCATCCCCGTGGGGAGCACCCGTATAGTTCGTCCGCAAGAAAGATGGATCCTTGAGAATGTGCATTGATTACCGGCAATTGAATAAGGTGACGATTAAGAACAAGTATCCTCTTCCGAGGATTGATGATTTATTTGATCAACTGCAAGGTGCCAAATGGTTTTCAAAGATTGATTTGAGGTCCAGGTATCATCAAGTGAGAGTTAGGGAGAAAGATATCCCTAAGACAGCCTTCAGAACAAGATATGGTCATTTTGAATTTCGGGTAAGGTCATTTGGGCTAACTAATGTGCCGGCGGTATTTATGGATTTGATGAATAATGTGTTCAGGCCCTTCCTGGATTTATTTGTGATCGTATTTATCTTGGTGTATTCTAGATTCGAGGCAGAACATGCGGATCATTTGTGTACTATCCTTGGAGTTCTTCGAGCTCGAGAATTGTTTGCAAAATTTTGTAAATGTGAGTTTTGGTTGAACTCAGTGGCATTTCTAGGGCATATTGTTGCAGCTGACGGGATTCGAGTGGATAGTCAAAAGATTGAGGCCGTAAAAACTTGGCCAAGGCCCACAACTCCTACGGAAGTTCGTAGTTTTCTGGGCTTAGCAGGTTATTACAGGAAGTTTGTTGAAGGCTTTTCTTCTATTTCTGCACCGCTCACAAAGTTGACCCAGAAATCAGCTAAGTTTCAATGGACAGATGCTTGCGAACGTAGTTTACAAGAGTTAAAGGGTAGATTGACTTTTGCCCCAGTTTTGACACTTCCGGAGGGATTGGAAGGATATGTTGTCTATTGTGATGCTTCAGGTGTTGGGCTAGGCTGTGTATTGATGCAACATGGTAAAGTAATTGCGTATGCTTCAAGGTAATTGCGGAAGCATGAGCAGAATTATCCTACCTATGATTTAGAATTGGCCGCAGTGGTTCATGCATTAAAGATATGGAGACATTATTTATATGGTGTCCATGTGGATATCTATATAGATCCTAAGAGCCTTCAGTACATCTTCAAGCAGAAAGAGTAGAATTTGCGGCAACGACGATGGTTGGAATTGCTAAAAGATTATGATGTTGATATCCTATATCACCCTGGAAAGGCAAATGTTGTAGCTGATGCACTTAGCCGTAGATCGATGGGAAGTTTATGTGATGTATTAGAAAAGAGAGAAATGGCCCGTAAGCTCTAGCAGTTAGCTAGCCTAGGAGTCCGAGTTGTTATATCCCGTATTTTGTACATTCGGATATTTCAAGATAGTCGTGGTAAGTTAAGGGCAAGACTATTTTCCGAAGTTATTTTAATATACAAGTTGTATATTAGTATGGAAATATTGAGAAAGGCTAAGGGTAAAAAGGGAAATTCACAAGGTGGTTCATGGTAATATTGTGGAAGGCTAGGGGAAAAACGGGAATTTCACAAAAGTTCAAGAAGGTTCAAGACAAGCCATATGGCCGTGTGGCTTATTGTGTGGGTCCCACCCATGGCTACGCCAATTAACTCAAGCCATGAGTGGGGGTATGTGGCCACCCTTGTATGGGCTATGTATATATATATATATATATATATATATATATATATATAGATAAAGGTGGCATAGCATGACATATTCATCATTCCAATTCAAGAAAACTTCAAGGAACTTGAAGGAAAAGAAACTAAGAGGCATTCGGCCATGGCTCCAAAAATTTATGCCATGGAAATTGATCAATAAAAATTATTTTCTTCTAGTATTCCAACCAATTAGACCGTCCCTAACAACGTGGAGTGGTTGTTGGAGCAAGCCAAGCACTTATTTGAGTGATCTACAAACCCTAGCCAAGTAAGAAGACAAGTGGAGAAAGGTAAGGTTCAATCTTCTTTTACATGTGTTATGGATGATTTGTGAATGTTGTAGTATGTATAAATGAATGAAATTCATGAAAGTATGTGTGTTGGGTTGTAGCCGTGTGGGTGGTTGTTTTGTGTAGAAGTGATGAACTAGTTTTACTTAGGGCCTGTTTGGAAAGCCACCCAGGTAATTGGAATTGAGTGTAATTGAGTGTAATTACACAGCTTGGCCTGTTTGTTTGACCAAGTAATTACACAGTTAGGTGGGAATTTGGTGTAATTGACAGGGTGTAATTACACTCTCCAATTCTCAAGGGGAGCTGAGAATTGGGTGTAATTATACCCTGTAATTACAGGGTTACTTTTTAGTTTGTTTATTTTTTTACTTTAATTTATTTTTATTTTTAATTTATTTTATTTCTATTTTTTTTATTTTTAATATTTTTATTTCTATTATTTTTATTTCTTTTTTATTTTTACTTTTTTATTAAATTTATTTTTTAAAATGTATTTTTCTTTTTATATTATTTATTTTTCATTTTCTTTCTTTTTATTCCAAACCTTTACTTCTTGTAATTCCCTGTAATTGCTCGTATTTTTTTTATTTTATTCATTTAGCATAACCGTGTTATTATTCTAATATTTGAAACTACACCTCTTAATATTGGAAAGAATGAGTTATCAACAAACTTGACATATAACGGGTGACGTTATTAAAGTAGAATTTCATTGTGAATGGGGTTATAGACTTATATTTTTCTTTTCTTTTGAATTATTTACTTAAGTTACGTTGAAACTTACTTATGTAATGTTGGAATTTGACATAAGAGTATTATGTTGAACTTTTTCTTTTGGATTTTGAATTTAGGTTATATTTTCAATTTTAAGTTATTTGCTTTCACATTGCATGTTGTTTATTTTTCACTTACATTTGATGGATTTTTTGTGTCAAACATTTGAATAATGTTATGGCATTATATTTATTAATATTATTTTTTTGTCAAACATCCAATCCATGACGTTCTCACAAAAAAAGTCTTCTTTTAAGTTTTATAATTAATTAAAATTAAATATTAATTTGAAAAACATATATCAATTATTTTTGTTACAATATTAGTTACAAATATATGATTATTAATTAATATATTTTCAAGATACAATGTGTTATTAAATAACTAATTTAATATCATTTATAAAGGCAATATTTTTAAAATATTAATTTTAAAATTTTTATAATTAAATTTTATTTTAAAATTAAACTGACTGTGTAATTACACTTGTGCAACCAAACAGCACGCTTGTAATTATTGTAATTACGTTATGACAAACAAACAGGTCGTTGTAATTACACTACTGTGTAATTACTAGGCTGTGTAATTACTACCCTAGTAATTACACCAATTACAATTACCAGGTGGCTTTCCAAACAGGCCCTTAGTATTTAGTTGTTGTTGATGTGAATTCTATGATGCAAATGAAGGTTAAGTTGTTCAAGTTGGTATTGGAATTGTTTCTGGGTTGTTGTAGGAGTTAATGTGATTTTAATATGGTTTCTTATAATTATGAGAATGAAGTTGTTAATGTGTAGATTTTTGGTGTAGTTCATGAATTTGGAAGAAAGGAATGTGTTGTTGTTGTCCTTATTAAGTTTGGAAGATTTCGGATTATTGTTGATAATTTGGCCGAGTTGGATTCTCGGGGTTGGTTGAATTTACAGGGGAAATGCTGCCGATATTTCGGCAGATTATAAATGATTTATTTGGGAGACCAAGACAAGTGTGTGACGATGAGTCTAATGATTGTGTAAATCCTCTTGGATGTAGACTAGCAAGCTTGGACGAATAAGCGTAGCCAATAGGACGTGGAACAGGTATGTAAGGCTTACCCTTTCTTTCTTTTGGCATGATCCTTGTGAAACGAACAGACAATGTATATGTATGATTTCAAAGAAACTCCTATTCGTAGAGCCACTAGGATGGCTAATGTTCTTGACTTCCGAAAACTGTTTTCCTATGTCTTGATATGTGTGTGTGGTTTCAAAAGTTCTATTTTGATTTGATCTATAGCGATATTCGAAAGGTACTTGATATGACTATTGCTTTGATTTTCCAAAAATAGCTTCTGAAACGTTCGTGGAGGTTTCTGTACTAAAATGTCCATAACTTTCTTATACTAACTCGGATTGATTCAAAACGTGTTTATGATCCTCAAATGTCGTTTTGAGTACTTATTCATCGAGTCTTAAGATTTGATTTATGTGCATATAGTTTCTCACTACTCTGCTCGTGCATGCCTCAATGCATCTTTCACTGAGTCCCGGGCCAGGATCTGTTATCGTGCGCCTTCCTCTGCACTGTTCACCGCGTCCCTCACTAGAGGGCCGGGATCTGTTATATGTATATATGTATATGATGATATGATGATATGGGGGTGGCGCCAGGATGGCATATGATGATTCTGTTCACCGCGTCTCTCACTAGAGGGCTGGGATTTGTTATATGCATATATGATATATGATGTCGGCATACATGAATTGTGTCTGGAAAACAAGAATTTTGATATTCTGGATGATTTACTTACTTTCTGTACTTCTTCTGACATATGACATCGGCATAAACGATTTGCGTTTTGAAAAATAAGCATTTTGGTATTCTAAAAAATGTACTTACTTTTTGTACTGCTTGTTTCTATTATGGTTCTGTTTTCTGTATTCTATGCCTTACATACTCAGTACATATTCCGTACTGATCCCCTTTCTTCTGGGGCTGCGTTTCATGCCACGCAGGTACACCCAGATTAGTAGAAGATATTGCTGGAAGATGTTCCAGCGGGATTGGCGAGCTCCATTTCCTGCCGGAGTGTTGCCGAGTCTGAGTATATATGTTATGAATTCTGATTGATGTTAGAGACTTTGCAGATAGAGTCGTGGGTATAGAATGTCAGTCTTGTAAGCGGCTCCACCAGCCGATGTGTCATTTTGCGTTATGTTTTAAATTCCATATGATTACAGATTTTGTTCGACTTGAGAACGACAAAAAGAATGTTTCTGAAAGCTCTTATTATGTATTTCGTTTTATCTGAGTTAGGAGTCCAAGCGAGTATGTGTGTAATACGAGTCAGCGGGTTCGCTCGGGTCCGAATATGGGGTCGGGTGCCCATCACACCCTAGCGAGATTAGGGTGTGACAAAGTGGTATCAGAGCAGGTCGTCCTAGGGGTTGTCTGCAAAGTCGTGTCCGGTAGAGTCCTGTTTATAGGTGTGAAGCCGGCCACGTTTATAAACAGGAGGCAGCAGGGCATCTAGGGATTGTTGACTTTCTTTCTGTCTTAGATCGTGCGATAGAGCCAAGTCATAGGAAATGGGATTCCTTGTACTAACCTTTGATCTTAGCAGAAGCGCAGTATCGACGGGAGAAGGTAAGTAGTGATATGGGAAGGCACCGAGGTAAGTTTTGATATTTTTGTTCTTTTACCTGAAATAGGGAAGCTCTGGGTTGCTGGAATGTGTCGGATAATTGTATGCCCTGTGAGGCATTGTTGGTATTTGCTGCGTGCAGATTTTGAATAGTAAGGATTGTAAAGGAGATTTTGCCAAAAATCTTTCAAAATCAGGTCATTTAGTTAGGTACGCCTAACAGGAGGAAGCGTGGAAAGGAAATATCATAAACGGACGATAAGTGGGATGAGTTGTTTCAGAAGGGTTATGGACTTGGCATGGCATGAAGAATAATTGTGAGAAAGACGATTAGCAGTCCGAAGGATTAAAATGGATAACATTCGAGGTTTAGTAGGAGCAAGGTATGTTGGAGGATTCAGCGAAAGTCTACAATCAGTTTTTGCTGTAGATTATTATATAAGAATAGTGAGTGGGAATCCAAACGGGCTGATACCCGAAGTACCTATAAGTAATGGCGACGAAGCTTTGTTCACTACCATCGGGAATCTAGGAATCTAGGACGAAAGGTAGTCATACATATAAGTGAAAGGTGAATATTGAGGATTGAAAAGGGTAAAATAGTAATTGTAAAGGAAAAAGACATGCTACGAGAATGTCTCGGAATCTGTAAGACTTCGACTTGCTCCAGATCATGTAATGAAGGTCATGCGATGAGGTGGATGCGATTATACTAGCGTTAACACACCAAATTCCATCAGAGTTTCGAGGTTAAGCGTGCTAAGGTGGGAGAAATATTAGGATGGGTGACCCCCTGGGAAGTGTGCAAGAAATCCTATAGATTTAGACATAAGAGACAAATGAGAAGCTAGAGTAGCCTGAGGGAAACTAGAGTGTACGGGATGGTTGGAGACCATAAGAGGTCGCGTAGGACGAGGAAGACTAGACTGGAGAAGAGACAGAGAGTGCGTCACAGCTCTGGAATTAGGATATGCTTGAATAGCGTTTGGAAGTATTTTGTGGGCAAGTTTGTAGTAATTATATATATATATATATATATATATATATATATATGAATGCGTATGATATCCCACATGTGATTGTATCGGTGAGCATGTGATGTGTGTCCCAGCAACCGGTGCTACGGTATGGAAGGCCTCAATCGAGTAAGGGTACCGAAGTTCAAGAGACAACAAAAATAAATGGTACAATTGTTACAAGGCAAGCTGATGTTATATTCACTACAGGCCAAGATTGGAGAGTCCTAATACAATGATATTCGGAAAAGAAAGAGAGTGAGTAGGTGGAAGGTGAGGAGATCAAAATGTCGGAAAAAGTGAAAAGTAAGAAACATGATTAAGCAAAGCCTCCAAAAGAAACGACAGGCAAGGCACGAGACTACTTGGGTAAAAATTCGAAGGTAGGAATGTGAAAAGGGTAGAGTGTGGTAAAATGAAACAAGAGAAGAACGTGTGGGGTTCGAGAACCGATTTCTATAAGTGGGGCTAAAAGAATAGTGACCACGACAAGGAACGTGAAGTAAGAGAAAGAATGCTTAGGCCTTGCGATGATGTTAAGAGATTTCCAGCCTGTAAGAGGTACATAACGGGATAAGTGTATGGTAAAATTAATGTGGTTGCCTCGGACATGAAGGGGCTTTTTGCTGAAAGGATGACTTAAGAATAGAACGGATTTGCGCGTTTAAAGGAATATTTCATGAACTTCAGAGCCGATACTACAAATAACAAGAGGAGAAAAATGCTCGAGGACTAAGGTATAATTAAGGACTTCATAAAAGGACATAGTGAATCTCGACGTCTCCATGAACTAATGAGTCCAGGACACCGTTAGTCACAAAAGATAGAGGTATGGAAAGGTGAAAAAGAGGGCATCGGAATTGGATACCCTTATAAGTATTCTAGTTAAATACGGGAGAGTAAGTAGCAAGAAGATAGACAGGCCAACCTATACAATGGTGGAACCCGTCCTTAAGAAGAAAGTGAAGGGCGGTAGGTAATTATCGTAGAAAAGGATACTTGGAGACTGTTGGCATATGAGGAGCCCCTTAAAAAGGAGGGGGGGGGGAGAACATATTATATTGGACTTAAAAGGAATCGCAACACTGTCAGGCCCCAGAGGGGGAAAATTTATTAGCTCGGGGCCAGAGTTCAAAAACATATCGGCACATCAGAAGAATACCTGAAAGAAGTAGAAACGAATTGACAATAAGTAAGGCAGACATGAGGATAAAGGAGTAGCCTATCGCCACACTGGATCGTCAAATGAAGATTGCGTACCAAAGACGTGGCTTCTGTTAAGGTGTTGTGACGAAACGATAACAGAGAAAAGATGACCTGGGAAGGACAAGGATAATAAGTTGGCGCAGTGGATTAGAAAACCCATGACACGGATTGACGACTCATATAAAGATCGAGGAGTTCGATTATAAAGGAAATAGGGTGAAAGATAAGGAATGAGTATGAAGAAAAGGACAACTATAAGAGGGACCCTCCCGAAGTATTATAACACCCCATGAGGCCAGTTGAACATTCGAGGACGAATGTTCTAAAGGGGGGGAGGATGTTATATCCCGTATTTTGTACATTCGGATATTTCAAGATAGTCGTGGTAAGTTAAGGGCAACACTATTTTACAAAGTTATTTTAATATACAAGTTGTTTATTAGTATGGAAATATTGAGAAAGGCTAAGGGTAAAAAGGGAAATTCACAAGTGGTTCATGGTAATATTGTGGAAGGCTAGGGGCAAAACGGGAATTTCACAAAAGTTCAAGAAGGTTCAAGACAAGCCATATGGCCGTGTGGCTTATTGTGTGGGTCCCACTCATGGCTTCGCCAATTAACTCAAGCCATGAGTGGGGGTATGTGGCCACCCTTCTATGGGCTATGTATATATATATATATATATATATATATATATATATATATATATATATATATATATAAAGGTGGCATAGCATGACATATTCATCATCTACAAACCCTAGCCAAGTAAGAAGACAAGTGGAGAAAGGTAAGGTTCAATCTTCTTTTACATGTGTTATGGATGATTTGTGAATGTTGTAGTGTGTAGAAATGAATGAAATTCATGAAAGTATGTGTGTTGGGTTGTAGCCATGTCGGTGGTTGTTTTGTGTAGAAGTGATGAACTAATTTTACTTAGTATTTAGTTGTTGTTGTTGTGAATTCTATGATGCAAATGAAGGTTTAGTGGTTCAAGTTGGTATTGGAATTGTTTGTGGGTTGTTGTAGGAGTTAATGTGATTTTAATATGGTTTCTTATAATTATGAGAATGAAGTTGTTAATGTGTAGATTGTTGGTGTAGTTCATGAATTTGGAGGAAAGGAATGTGTTGTTGTTGTCCTTATTAAGTTTGGAAGATTTCAGATTATTGTTGATAATTTGGCCGAGTTGAATTCTCGGATGGTTGTTGATAAATTGGCCGAGTTGAATTCTCGGATTGTTGTTGATAATTTGGCCGAGTTGGATTCTCGGGGTTGGTTGAATTTACAGGGAAATGCTGCCGAAATTTCGGCAGATTATAAATGATTTATTTGGGAGACTAAGACAAGTGTGTGACGATAAGTCTAATGATTGTGTAAATCCTATTGGATGTAGACTAGCAAGCTTGGACGAATAAGCGTAGCCAATAGGACGTGCAACAGGTAGGCTTACCCTTTCTTTCTTTTGGCATGATCCTTGTGAAACGAACAGACAATGTATATGTATGATTTCAAAGAAACTCCTATTCTTAGAGCCACTAGGATGGCTAATGTTCTTGACTTCCGAAAGCTGTTTTGCTATGTCTTGATATGTGTGTGTGGTTTCAAAAGTTCTATTTTGATTTGATCCATAGCGATATTCGAAAGGTACTTGATATGACTATTGCTTTGATTTTCCAAAAATAGCTTCTGAAACGTTCGTGGAGGTTTCTGTACTAAAATGTCCATAACTTTCTTGTACTAACTCGGATTGATTCACAACGTGTTTATGATCCTCAAATGTCATTTTGAGTACGTATTCATCGAGTCTTAAGATTTGATTTATGTGCGTATAGTTTCTCACTACTCTGCTCGTGCATGCCTCAATGCCTCTTTCACTGAGTCCCAGGCCAGGATCTGTTATCGTGCGCCTTCCTCTGCATTGTTCACCGCGTCCCTCACTAGAGGGCCGGGATCTGTTATATGTATATATGTATATGATGATATGATGATATGGGGGTGGCGCCAGGATGGCATATGATGATTCTGTTCACCGCGTCTCTCACTAGAGGGCTGGGATTTGTTATATGCATATATGATATATGATGTCGGCATACATGAATTGTGTCTGGAAAACAAGTATTTTGATATTCTGGATGATTTACTTACTTTCTGTACTTCTTCTGACATATGACATCGGCATATACGATTTGCGTTTTGAAAAATAAGCATTTTGGTATTCTGAATAATGTACTTACTTTTTGTACTGCTTGTTTCGATTATGGTTCTATTTTCTGTATTCTACGCCTTACATACTTAGTACATATTCCGTACTGACCCCCTTTCTTCTAGGGATGCGTTTCATGCCACGCAGGTACACCCAGATGAGTAGAAGACATTGCTGGAAGATGTTCCAGCGGGATTTGCGAGTTCCATTTCCTTTCGGAGTGTTGCTGAGTCTGAGTATATATGTTATGAATTCTGATTGATGTTAGAGACTTTGCAGACAGAGTCGTGGGTATAGAATGTCAGTCTTGTAAGCGGCTCCACCAGCCGATGTGTCATTTTGCGTTATGTTACAAATTCCATATGATTACAGATTTTGTTTGACTTGAGAACGACAAAAAGAATGTTTCTGAAAGCTCTTATTATGTATTTCGTTTTATCTGAGTTAGGAGTCCAAGCGAGTATGTGTGTAATAAGAGTCAGCGGGTTCGCTCGGCTCCTAATATGGGGTCGGGTGCTCATCACACCCAAGCAATATTAGGGTGTGACACGAGTAGTGGACTCAGGTAGCAGAGGAGCTACTATTCAGAATTCTGCAGTCTCGTCGCTAGTAGCAGAAGTGAAGGAGCGACAATACGAAGATTCCATGCTAATGCAGTACAGTGATACACTCCCTCAGAAAGAGGAGTCATCATTTGATATTTCAGTAGACGGAGTTCTCCAATGTAGAGGCAGATTATGTGTTCCCGATGTGGCAGATTTACGCCACCAGATATTGAGGGAAGCTCATTGTTCCCGTTATTCTGTTCACCCCGGAGTGACGAAAATGTATCGTGACCTTAAGTCTATGTATTGGTGGAATGGAATGGAATGAAGAAAGATATAGTGGAATTCGTAGCTCAATGTCCTAACTATCAGCAAGTGACAATCGAGCATCAAAAGCCGGGTGGATTGTTGGCTATAGAAATCCCAACTTGGAAATGGGAAGTGATCAACATGGACTTCATTTCAAGCTTACCCCGTTCTCGATGTAAGTATGATTCTATATGGGTGATTGTAGATAGGCTCACAAAGTCAGCTCATTGCTTACCAGTCAGAACGACGTACGTGGCAGAAGATTATGCAAAGCTTTATCTTAAAGAGATAGTGAGACTCCATGGTGTTCCAGTATCTATTATCTCAGACAGAGGGACTCAGTTTACAACAAATTTTTGGAAGTCTTTCCAAGAGGGTTTAGGGACCCAAGTGAGCCTTAGTACGGCGTTTCATCCACAGACCGATGGACAAGCTGAACATACCATTCAAACTCTTGAAGATATGTTACGGGCATGTATGCTAGATTTTGGAGGAAATTGGGATGACCATTTGCCACTCATTGAATTTGCTTACAATAATAGTTATCATTCTAGCATTCAAATGGCACCGTATGAAGCTTTATATGGGTGAAAGTGTAGATCCCCAATTGGGTGGTTTGAAACAGGAGAGACTAAATTGATAGGGCCAGACTTGGTCCAGCAAGCTATAGAGAATGTCAAGCTCATACAAGATCAGTTGTTAGCAGCCCAAAGTCGTCAAAAGTCCTATGCGGATAATCGTCGAAGAGACTTGGAGTTCAAAGTGAAAGATTGGGTATTCTTGAAAGTGTCGCCTATGAAGGGTGTAATGAGATTTGGCAAAAAGGGAAAGCTTAGTCCCCGATACATTGGGCCTTATGAGATTGTACGAAAAGTGGGCAAAGTAGCCTACAAATTAGATCTACCTCCGGATTTGGAGTCAGTCCATCCAGTTTTCCATGTCTCGATGCTTCGGAAATGTGTAGGAGATCCTACTAAGTTGTGCCAATAAGTGATGTACATGTGACAAAAAAGTTATCTTATGAAGAGATACCCATTGCCATAATAGATAGGCAAGTACGGAGGCTTAGAAACAAAGAAGTGGCCTCGGCTAAGGTCCTATTGAGAAGCAGTAAACGAGAGGAAATTACATGGGAAGCAGAAGAAAGTATGTGATCCAGATACCCGCATTTATTTCAGCCCGTGGAAGGAATCCAAAATGAGACGTGAAGATTATAAGGTATGTAGGTTTTCCTTTTATGATTTTTGGGTCATGTGTGGCCAAATTTTTATGCTATTGTGTTGTGGCCCTGTGAGGCATCGATATTATGGGTTGTTGTGACTGGATGGTAGTGTCATATTATAGGGGAAACTCTGGTGAATTTTTATAGAATTCCCGAAGGCTTTAACATTCGAGGACGAATGTTCTTAAGGGGAGAAGAATGTTACACCTCGGAAAATCTTCCGTTGGTACGCAAGTGAACGAACTAGTAAGGAGTACGAGTATACGATATGTTCATGAGTAAACGATGACATTCGACGACTCTAGATAAGATTTTAAAGGTGTTAGAGATGGGGGAAGAGGATTGCCAAGAGAAGGCAAAGTATTTGATGAGTATTGGAAAGGAAATATGAGTAACAATTTAATGAGCACTTAATGATGTTTTGGAGAAGTGTGATAAAGTCCCTTAGATTGGTATTGAAGTGTTGAACAAGTGTCAAGAAGGTTCCATAAGGATTGGAGATCAAACGAATCGACGAAACGGACTTCGGAACCCCTAGGAGTTATACGGCCAAACATACTGGCCGTATAATTTATACGGTCCGTATGTTTGGGACCGTATAACCAACCCATCAAGGCCAAAGTTTCTGGACCAAATGTACGACCAAACATACGGCCCGTACAATTTATACGGACCGTATGTTGGTCCATATATTTGGTCGGGACAGATTTTGGCTCAATAAATGAAAGGGCAAAGCTATATTTCATTTCATTTCCCTTGACACCTCAATAAATGCAAGGCCAAAGTTTCTGGTTATGTTGTTTACATGCCTTACATACTCAGTACATTATTCCTACTGACGTCCTTGGAGATCAAACGAATCGACGAAACGGACTTCGGAACCCCTAGGAGTTATACGGCCAAACATACTGGCCGTATAATTTATACGGTCCGTATGTTTGGGACCGTATAACCAACCCATCAAGGCCAAAGTTTCTGGACCAAATGTACGACCAAACATACGGCCCGTACAATTTATACGGACCGTATGTTGGTCCATATATTTGGTCGGGACAGATTTTGGCTCAATAAATGAAAGGGCAAAGCTATATTTCATTTCATTTCCCTTGACACCTCAATAAATGCAAGGCCAAAGTTTCTGGTTATGTTGTTTACATGCCTTACATACTCAGTACATTATTCCTACTGACGTCCTTTCTTGTGGATGTTGCGTTTATGCCCGCAGGTTCAGGTAGTCGGTCTAACGATCCAGCTCGGTAGGTTTTCCCCTCAGCTGCAGTTACTGCACTCCAGTTGATCCGGAGCTGCAGCCCCTTGGTATGCTATTTTGATATGTGCACATATTCGTATGACGGGGCCTTGTCCTGTCTTCTCTATAGTTTTTATTCCATAGAGGTCTGGTGACAAGTGGTATGTAGTTGGGATGTTATGTAGCCTTGTCGACTTTTATTTTGGTTGTGCAGTATATATAGGGGCCTAGTCGGCTAGCACTACTAATCTTAGCACTTATGTTTATATGTATGCATTGGCTGTGAGTTCTCGATGCAGAATTTATTATGTTATTTGCTAGGAGACAGCATAGCTAAGTTACATGTTATTTATAGTCCACCAGGTTACTCAGTAAGATGCAAGTACGAGTCTAAGGAGTGCTTGGTCAGTAGTGGTCGGGCACTCGTCACGGCTCATCGGTTTGGGTCATGACAAAAGTGGTATCTGAGCAGTTCTGTCCTAGAGTTGGCCACACGCCATGTCCAGTAGAGTCCTATTTATGGGTGTGAAGCGCGCCACACTTATAAACTAGAGGTTGCAGGGAATTTAGGAATCATTAACCGTTCTTTCTATCTTAGATCGTGTGATAGAGCCAGAGTCTAGGAAAGATTGTTTCTGACCATCTTTTCCTGTAGGTAAGTGCAGATTGATAATGATGAAGAGGTCGGCTTCTGATAGTGGGGGAGCAAGAAAGGCCTCTAGGGTGGACTCTGGACCACAGGCACCGGGACAGACTAGGAAGGGTCTTATTTACTCCATTGAGACAGATCCTTCAAAGGATATTGAGACCATTCCCCCAGAGCCTGTGGCTTCTATAGAAGAGGATCCATCAGAGGATAGTTATGAGACGAACCCGTCTGAGGGTTTGTATGGGACACCAGTAGAGCAGGAGGTTCCTGAGGCTGCAACAGATTTGGCCCCTCCAGTGTCTCCTAGGATTGAGCACTACGTCCGAGCAGCCATGAGTGTAAGTATAATAGAGTATTATAGCCCTGTCTTGGCCTTCAGTTAATCAAGAGCTGCCAGAGTATTCATATCCTTCGGACTATGATGGGGAGGATTAGGATGGTCAAACCAGTAGATGGTGGAAAGATGATGAAAGAGATGCTTCACTTTACAGTCCCACAGAGCAGGATCAGGACTGGCCGACTACAGCTATATGGGTCTTTTATCAAAATTCCTTATGTTATGTGCGATTATTATAGGATATCATTTAACAGTTGATGAATGAGGATTCTAAAGGAACCGATAACTGAAGTATTTATTGGTAATGACGACTAAGACATTTTTGCTACCATAAGGAACCTTGAGACTGAAACTGAAAAGTAGTCGCGAGCGTTGACTTGTGGTTATGGAGAATTTTCTAGATAGTGGGAGTTCTAAATGTTACGATAGCATGTATCCAATCAGGAGAGTAAAGGACTTTTCTAACCTTGAGGAAACGCATTACGAATTTTTATTTAGGTCTTTAATTAGAACTTCAAATCATTTTTTTTAAAGAAAGAAATGCGGCAAAAAATCATGCAGCAGTAGAAAGGACGGGTGTGATCCTCATAATAAGGTTTACCTTGACTTTTTAGACAGATGTGGTGAAGGTCAGCAGATAATAAAAATAATAAGAGCAGTGTCACCTTAGGAATAGAAGGGAAATTAGGAGTATATAGGCCTTACGGTTGAAACTTTAAATGATTCTGAGATATGAAACGGGTTAGCTAGGCATAAAGAGAAGAGATGTATTAAAGCTACAGATTCGAGACAATTTTAAATAGCAGTGGGGGTACTTCGTAAGTGAGGTATCAGTAAATGACATAAACGATAACTTATGCATGGTCATATTAATCAGTATGTGTACCCTTATGATTGATATTACGATATGCTAAAGGCATTGATGGAGCTAGGCATTAAAGTTAATGTAGCAAGTGCTACAAGGCAGATTGATATTGTTTTCTCCGAACATTGAGGTTGGATAATCCTGATACAATAATATCAAGGAAAGGAAGGAATTATGTATAGGAAAGTAAAAGATTATGATAAGGGTGAGCAAGGGAAGTTTGTTGCTAGTAAGGGTTAAGTAAAGCTTCTGAAAAAAAAAAGTTGTTTAGGACGACGATAAAGGCGGAGAGCCATTCGGATCAATCTCTAGAGTAAAGTGCACAGAAAGGATAGGGTATAGCAATATGTAATAGAAGACGAATGTAGAGGTTTAGGAAACAGATCTTGACAATGGGGATCACAGTATAAAAACGACGAACATGGATATAACCTGAGAGGGAATAATTAAATTTGATGAAAGCTGTCAAGGGATTTTTGACTTTTAAGGTATATTCGAGAGGATAAATGTGAAGCCATATTGACACGTTCAGGAAGAAAGTGGGTAAACCCCCCCCCCCCCCCCACCTTAAGGGACGATCTTAGGAATAGAAAGGATTCATACTCCTAATGGAATTTCTATGAAATTCCAGGGCCAATGTTGTAGAATGGCAAGTGGAAAACAACACTTTATGGGTAAGGGATGTTAAGAAAGACCCTACGGGCGACGGTAAGAAAAGTGGACTGATGAATTGGTTAAAGGAAGTTGCATAACCACTAAGGAGAAGAGGAAGTTTAATAGGCTAACAAGTCTGGTCAAGAGACAAAACATCGATAACAGAGGATAAGAGACTGGATAAGGAGTACAAAACTTCGATCATAAAGGGAATAGGATGAATATGCATAGGATATGCATAAAGAAAAACCAGTTATGGCATCGAAAGGAGATATAAGAAAGAGATGAAAGGAGGAAGAGGAAGAGACATTTATGAGCGATTGTTAGTAGGAGAAGGATCGATAAGATATTGGAAGAATGATGACGCCTGATTATGATAAAAGTACCTAGTAAAGGAAGACTATAAGACAGTGTGAGCTGGATGAATGAAACAACAGGTCGTGGGAAGTAGCTGCAATAGTACATTGATTACAATAGTATTAAAGGGAGGAATCAGATTTAGTAGATTAAAGGATAAGGTCAGTATAGTAAAAGGAAACAGATCTTCCATCGTGAAAAGAAATGGAGGAAATGAGTATGTAAGGACTTCAAGGATCTACATGACTGATAATCTCAAAGAACAAATAAGGTATGCCATGTTACAGGAAAGATTTAACAGGCAAGAATCAAGTGAAGACCAAGGGCTTAGGGGGAATTTTAAAGGATATAATAAATAGGATGATGTGTCGGGATGGAAAAAAGTTAAAGTTAGTGGCAGTAAAGCTTCATGGAATAGAAATACCTCTACCAAATATCAAGTTGATTGCAAATAGCAGATAAATGAAAGAGTGAAACAATTTGAGTTCACCGCATAGTAAGGAACTTGAGTCACATCTCGACAAAATTCCAAACTTATCCCTAATTTACCAGCCGGACTAAGGATTAGCAAGTTCAAGGAAAAACTGAGAGAAGAAGATCATTGAAGAAGAGATTCAGGATATCGTTGGAGTAAATACATGAATTGCCGATAGTCGGGCCGAGCAAAAGAAGTCTTGAAGAGGAAAATCGAGTAAGTGTATGGGTAAAAGGAAATGTCAGTGTTATACTGGCTGTAAGATAAAATATCGTAAGAATTGATCCAGTTGCTACAGGAAAACAAGGGATACTATATTATCAGTTTCTGTGGTTATCCATAAAAGGAAAAGAATAGGTTTAACTCCAAGAAAATAAAGGTATGGAAGTTCGGTGACGCGTAGTCAAAGGAGTAAGATCTTCTGACATAAAAAAGTGGATAAAGGTATGTGGTAAGTAGGGGTGGAGAATGTTACACCTCGGAAAATTTCCCGTTGGAACGCAAGTAAATGAACTAGTGAGGCGTGCGAGTGCATGATACCCCATAAGTAAGAGACGACGTTTGATGACCTTAGGTGAGATTTCAAAGGTATCCGACGTACGATGAGAAAGTTGGCTAAGATAAGGCAAGGTATGAGGTGAGCAATGCATGCAAATGGATGTGGATGATTGGAATGAAAAGCCGAAGAAATATGAAAAGTTGCAGATTTGCAATCTGCCCAGTGGTCGTAAAGTGAAAATACGGACCGTAAAATGGTATACGGTCCGTAAACTGGCAGGTCGTAAATTGGCATGCAAGACTTCAACTTTCTGCCAGTCGAGGAAATGGTAAAATACGACCTGGTTTACGGACCGTAAAGTGATTTACGGCCCGTAAACCGTGGTCGTAAATCACCATGGTTGCAGTCTCAGTTTCTGGTTCTGATATGGTTAAATACGCCCATGGAGGACGGTCCGTAAAATGGAATACGGGTCGTAAACCATGCTTACGACAACTGTTCACTTCAACATAGATTTTCAAGTTGTTAAATAAGGGGACCAAGGCTTATTTTATTTCACTTCAACATCACACCCCTTCTCTCTAAAACATCTCTCTACATTTATTTCACAAGAGTTCAAAGATATTTAGTGGTCAACAACATAAAAACAAGTGAATCAAGAGTAAGGAAACTATTAAAGATCCTCCAAGGCCAAGAAATCCAAATGGAGGAAAACTAGGGTTTTGCCCAAAGTGGAGTATTATCAACGAAAGCTTGCTCCTACAACATCTAAGGTAAGATTCATGATAATTATATGATGTTTAAGGTATTGAAGGTTGAAATACATGGATTGTAGAAAATATGGTAAAATGGGTCATGAATGATAAATAGTGACATTTTGAGAGATAGTTTGAATTAAATTATGATTGTTGTTGAGTTGTGATATAAATGTGTTATAAACGACGTTAAGATCATGGAATAGACATTGTATATGAGTGGACGAGGTCGAAGGTTACAACCATGAATATGGGTGAACTAGGAGTAAATTAAGGAAGATGGTTAATGTGAATGACTAATGGCCATTGTTATGATGTTAATGAAGGTAGAAACGCTAACGTTGGAGGGGGATGCGCAAGTGTAGAATAGTGTGACGAAAAGGTATGTAAGGCTAACCCTTCTTTCATAAGGCATGGTTCTTTGGCCAAATTTCTAAATCCTCTATACGAGTATGTTGTCTCCAAAGGATTGACCTTCCGAGCTTATAAGCTCACGATCCTCGTTATGTACTATGTTTGTATTACGCTCCACATATGACGAGTAAGCCTATAATATAGACGTAGCGATAATGATGATGATAGTAATGAGGATGATAATAATAATGATGCTAAAGGTGCCTACGGGCTATTAGATGTATGTGTTCCTATGAAGGGCTATAATGAAACCCCAAGCCTATGGTGCCGGGTAGAGTATATGTTTATATATATGTATGTATATGATTACGTAATGCGCACACACATCTGCAGATGGTACGGATAACCCTGAAGCCTTGGTAGGGCCAGGTAGATATAACATTGAGCCTTGGTTGGCCAAGTATGTATGAACCACCGAACCATATGGTCGGGTACGCTATGTATGTATATAAGTGTATGGCTATGTATATAATATGAATATGAATGTGAAAAGACTATGTATATGAATGTGAATAGGTGCATGTATACGAATACGAGCACTATTACGAAATACGCATGAGAAATGGAAAGTTCCTATAAAAGGCAGGTAAGTGCCATAATGATGATATTATTGTCTTCCCTCCTATGCCACTTCATATATTGTCTATGATGCTTCTAAATTGATGTTGATCATGCTTTACATACTCATTACACTCTTCGTACTAACGTCCTTTTGTTTGTGGACGCTGCGTCATGCCCGCAGGTGCACAGGGAGACAGATTTGATCCATAGCTGCTTATTCAGAGATTGCATAGCAGAGCTCCATTTTCTTCGGAGCCATAGCTTTTGGGTACTTATTCTTTTGTTTATATAATTATGGGCATAGCGGGGTCCTATCCCGCTTATGTGACATGTTATACTCTTCTTAGAGGCTCGTAGTCACGTGTATGTGGTTGGATATGTCTGGCCTTGTCGGCCTATATTTTGTATATTATTTTGTTGGCCTCGTCGGCCCATGTACATTGTTGTGGCATAGATGCCTATGATGATTGAAGATGTTGTCGTCCAATAGGTCTAGTATGACTGATGCTTAGAAATGTATGATTAATGATGTGGCTCACCTAGATGCAAGCCCAAGTGTAAGCTAAGGGGTGCCCGGTTGGGCCAGCACCGGGTGCTCGTCGCGGCCCCCTCTAGTCGGGTCGTGAAAAAAGTGATATCAAAGCAGTTCAGTCCTAGGGTGTGTCTACGAGCCGTGTCTAGTAGAGTCTTGGTTATGGGTGTGTTGCGCACCACACTTATAAACAGGAAGCTGCGGACATTTTTGGAATAAATGACCTTCTTTCTTCATAAGAATAGTGCGATAGAGCTATGATGTAAGAAATTCTTGTTCCTTAATCGTGTGTTGTGTATTTCAGAGATGCCTAAAAAGAAAAAGGCTACAGTGGCCCAAAAGGGCAAGACGATGGCAGAAAAGCGGGCTACAAGAGCACCGCCACCGGTAGTAGAGAAAAGTGAGTCCCAGAGTGCGGCTCAATCTCAGTCCTCCCAGACAGTGCCTATTACTGGGGAGCGTGAGGGAGCCTCAGCGCCAGCTCCAGCACCTCCAGCTCTTCCACTGGATGCTTCTGGCCAAGATGTGAAAGAGGCCATTAATTTGTGGACTCAGTTGGTTGCGGCCCAGTCTCAGAGGAAAAGTTCAGGGCTTGGTGATAGGGCTGTTAGTGCGAGGGCCCGTGATTTCATTACTTTGAACCCTCCGGAATTCTTTGGTCAAAGCCGGAGGAGGACCTTCAGGACTTTATTGACGGTATGTTGAGGACACTCCGATTGATACATGCTTCAGACACCGAGTCGGTGGAGTTAGCGTCATATAGATTGAGAGATGTCTCGATCCAGTGGTATATGGTGTGGATGGCTTCACGGTTATGGATCTGTCCGGTATGCTTCTGTGCGTCTGACCCTAGTTATGAATCTGTTCGATATGACATGGGATTATGATAACGTTGTAAGTAACCGAGAAGTGTGACAAGGGGTGAAAGATGTTGATGGTAATTGTAACATTGAAAATAATTTTGAAGGAGAGAAAGGAACCTCCCCGAAATATGATGAAACTTCATAAGGACAGTTGAACATTCGAGGACGAATGTTTTAAAGGGGGAGGGGGATGTTATATCCTGTATTTTCGAACGTCGGATTATTTGTAAGTCGAGGTGGGGCCCATACGTCAAGATTTTTTTTGGGACATGTGACAAGTTATATGAATCACATATGTAAAGTTAAACACAACTCGTGAAGGGCCCTGGGGCCAAATCAAAGTGGAAGCCCTCCAAACGGATATTTTTAAGAAAACGTTTTTGGATGACCTGACTTGGAGGGGAAAAATCGGCATTATAAGTTTGGAATTTTCGAAAACGTCCAGAAATAAAAGTTGTAGATAATTGAAATAGCTTTCCAACGGTAGATCGTGGGCCTATAGGTGACATCTGTACAAGGAGATATGGACGTTTTAAGGTTGAAAGGTCAGTGGGCTAGGCCCAACTCGTGACCAACCGAGTTGGCCCAAAAAAAAAATGAAAAAAAAAATATTAGGCCCAATGTTTAAGGGGTGGCCGGCCAAGTGAGGCCCAACCCATAGTTTAATTAAATTTCCATGTGCTAATTAATATAAGAGCCTTGGATGAGTCATAAAGCATAGAAGTTTCAAGAAAACTTGAGAGAAAGAAAAGAAAGAACAAGGAGAAAACTCCATGGCCATTTCGGCCAAGATGGGGGAATTTCCCCCCCATGAAATATTGTTCTAAAAATTATTTTCTTGTTGTATACCCACTAATTCAAAGGTCCTCTACAACTTGGTGTAATTATTTTGGAAGATAGAACCCTTGGTTCATCAAATGCACACCTTGGTCAAGTGAAGAAGTAAGGAGAAAAAGGTAAGAATTAATCCCTTTTTATGTGGTATGAAGGGTTTATTTATGTTGTAGTATGTAGAAATGGTTAGAATTCATGAAAGTATGGAAGTTTGTATGGTGTTTATATGTGTGTAAGTAGCCGTGTGCATGTGAATATTTTATAGCCAAAATGAGTTAATTTTATGTTGTATTTTAGTTGTGGTTATGGTGAAAATTATATTGGGAATGAAAGTTGAATGAATTTTGGTTGAAGTTGGAATGTAGAAGATTATGTCACTTTAGAATGATTTTGTGATATTATGGAAATGAAGTTGTTAAGATGTGAATTATGATTATGGTTGATGAAATTGGAAGATGGAAATATGTTATGGATAGGTTGGTTGAATATTAGAAGTTTTGGATGAATTATGACTTTGGTGGAAAGTTTGTATATTTTGTATACCTTGTGAATATTTTGTGGAAATGATATGAAATATTTCCAAATTGTATTGTAATGATCTTGATTAGTAAATGAATATGAGAAGGTTGATATTGACTTGAAAGTGTAAAGTTGGTTTGGAAGTTGTTGCATTATTTGAAAAAGAAGACAATTTATGTTAGAATGCATTTCTAATGGATTGTTGATATTGTTGGCATTGTTGATTGGGTTGGTTGTTGCTATTTGAGCCGAGTTGAATCTCGGGGATGTTGTATGTATAGGGGAGATGCTGCCCAAATTTCCGTAGACAAGTATTGGCAAAAATTGAACCTTTAAGCCCTATGATTAATATTTGGTAAACATGACCAAATGCAGATTTCGGACGAAACGGGATTTGAATTTGGAAAGGCGTAAGGAGCGAATAAGGTATGTAAATCCTACCCCTTCATTCTCAGGCATGTTCTAGACGTAATAGGCTCGGCTGCGAGCCTTAGATACGACTCTGTTCTTCGGAATTCGAGATTGAAATCCGCTCCATTTCCTTCAGTAAGATTGAATCAGTTTTCTTATAACTTGCCCTTAAAGTAAACTTTATGTATGCAACTTTCCTAAACGGAGTCGGTATGCTTCTAAATGATTATGGACGACCTCATAAGGTCTATTATCTGTAATTTACGTACGACTGCCTCGAGTTGGTCCGAGGTGGGCCCACAAAGCCCGATACTTTCTGTATAACTTTAACTACCTTGTTTCTGTCTGATTTTCTCAGACAACATCTGGACTAATATTCTATCCGTTATATGGCAAGCGTTATGACTATTTTTGTCACGACCCAGCCCCGTGGGCCGCGACTGGCACCCTACCTGGGTACCCAGACCAAATCGCATATTCGTTACCAAATCCAAACTTATTTCAGAATTTGATAAAAGTCATATCAAACATAATTTATATCAAAAATATGTCCTAAGCGGTCGCACAAATCAAAATGTCATATCGAATCCAAACGGAGCGGCGGAATAGACATCGCCGGTCACAAGTGCAAATATAAGCATAAGGGCCATCATAACAAACAGACCGCTTTAAGACCAGAAAACAAAATCAAACAAACATATATAGGACCCTCGCCCCACATATATGACTACAGGCCTCTACGAATTCAAAACAAAGACATATGGCGAGACAGGGCCCCGCCATACCCAAATAGTCAAATGTACAGAATATATACATAGCAAAAGAAGTCTGTACCAAAAGTGGGCTCCGAGTCAAGAAGGAGTACTCCGAAGTAGCAAAGAGTGAAGCCTACAGTGGAGGATCACCAATGTCTGTACTTGCGGGCATGAAACGCAGCCCCCGAAGAAAGGGGGTCAGTACGAAATATGTACTGAGTATGTAAAGCACAGAGTACAGAAATATGAGCCAAAATAGAAAGCAAACCGGATATCAGAGGGAAGTACCAATCAGTATGTCAAAATCCGTATCAAATCATATACATATACATAATGCAAACGAAATCATGCAAACGCTCCAGAACGTGGTCGCCACTCCGACGCTGGCGCCACACACAGCATAACACCAGAAGGTTCCGAATCTCCGTACATCCCCGAACACAAACGTAAGTGAGCGTATCGCATCACTAGCCATATCACAGCATAACTCCAAACGGAACCCGACCCTATGGCGAGGCCTCGGGAACCGTAACACAGCATACGGCCGAATTATCATAGGGCGCACGAATCATAACCGGCCCGGGAACCGGTGAACGAAGTCAAAATAAGGCACGAGCGGAGTCGTGAGCAAACAAATGCAATTTATATTTCAAAATAGCCTTTCAAAACTTAATAATCTCATAAGTCATTTCATAAACCAAAATAGTCGAATGATTAGTTCATACGAAAGTTTATCTCACAAATTGTTTCCAAAGTGGGACGTATGGCTCAAACGAAACTTAACATATCATAATAGTCAAAACATATTTCATAGAGGGAAGTTTCAAGGTCGAAGATCTCATATCGAAGTTCATCCAAAAAGGGAGCCCAATAGGACAAATAGGGCGTCTCGGGGTTAGCGGGCCCACCTCGAGTCAAATTGAGGTGGCGAACATAATTTACGAACATTTAAAGGCCAAAAGATCATACATAATGATTTCAAAGTGACCCGATCACATTTCGATAAGTTTCGAACATTTGGTTGCATTCTAGCCAAAATAGAGCCTTTAGGCTTCAATTGAATTGAATGAATAGTAGTCGTTTTGTAGATCGGGTTTCGAGGAGCAGAAATGCTCCGGAGGTTCCAATATTCACCTAACATACTAAGACATGCCAAACGAAGAAGTGGGAAGCTTTACATACCTTATGGACGTCTTATGCTTTCCTTAAAATCAAATCCCGTTTCGTCCAGAATCTGCAAATGGTCAAAGTTACCAATTAGAGATTCTTAGGCTTAAGATTTCCATTAACTTGATTTTTTTGTCTACCGAAATTTCGGCAGCATTTCCCTTATAAATCTAACACCCCCGAGACTTAGCTCGGCTCAAAATACATCAACAACAACAACCCAAACGTCATCAAACAACACAAACCATAATCAAATCATTCTAGCTTCAAAGTTCTATCTTACTACACAAATTGGCAACTTCCATTCAAACTTCACAATTCCAAACTTATATCCACATTATTGTATTCATTCACTCATTTAAGATTATTCAATCACATCCCAATTATGTTCCAAACCATATACAAAATTTCCCGAAGTTCATTACTTTCCATATTCTATCCAAAACATCAAAAGCCACGACGAACATTCTAACTTGCATCGTTTCATTCCGAATTCACTAACATCAACTATAAGTCACATTTAAAGTCTTTTAGTATCATAGATGTACAATGATATACACAAATATACCAAAGGTATATACTTTCCGATAATGTTCCGAAATCATTTTCCAACACCAATTCAATTCGTTAAAAAATCATTTACGTCATAAATGTCACAACGACACAATAAACAAACCAAACAAGATCAATTCACATTTCTTTCTTCTTCCTAGGGCACACGGCCATGACATCAAATATACATACACCCACGGTTTTGCACACACATCAAAACGACGGAATTCTCGTCTATTCTCAATCCTTAACACATTCATACCAATTCCATAACATTAGAGTAACAAAATTCTTACCTTTTCCTGAAAATCCGACTTGTCGCAAACGTGATTCTTCCACCAAATAACTTGTATCACGTTGAAGAGCGTCTTGCGCTTGCTATAACTACAACAAGGACACGATTTTTAGGATTAAAACAAGGCTAGCAGAATTTTTCTTTCTCTCTATTTCTTGTTCGGCCGAGAGCCCTTTGAAAGGGTGTTTTTCAATTTTTGTTTTGTGTTTGTTTGGTTTCTTGAAGATTCTAAAGACCAAGCATGATATATATCTATATAAGAGTCATGTGCATAGCACATGACATTAAAAAAAATGGGTTTGGGCCAAGCCAAGTGGCCGGCCACCCCATTACTCTTGGGGCTAAATTTTGTTCTAATTTTTCTTGGCCCAATTCATTAAAAGTCCCGTTTTGTAATTCCCGAAACTAATTTTCGAAATTCCAAGTTTACCCTCGGCCTTCCCCAATGTCTTAACATTGATGATTTCATAACCAACATAGTCATATCAACTTGAATCAAAATGTTTCTTCATAACACACAAGTCTTACTTATTTCTCGAATTCCAATTATACGAAAACACGGGACATAACAATTTTCATAAATCTGACAAAATATTTTTGACATCTGGAAATCTGATCCTGGTAATAATCTGTCGTGCCATCCCAAGTGATATATAGGCGCGTATTTTGAATACTGTCCGAATACTTTGATTTGACCTGCCGTTTGGCCTATTTCAGTTCCATTGAGTCTGTATGATGATCTGTATGTATGTGGTTTCTCATTAATCTTTTCATGGATGCCTCAACGCTTCCTTCACTGCGCCTGGGCCAGGTTCTGTTATCGTGCATATTCCACTGCATTGTTCACCGCGTCCCTCGGTGTGCGGGCCGAGATATATTTACATCTGTATATGATATTATGATGTGTGTATGGGGTTGGCGGCCAGGATGGCATATGATCTGATCTGTCTGTCCACCGCGTCCCGTACTAAGAGGGTCGGGTTCTGTTACCGCGTCCCTCATGAGAGGGCCGGGATCTGTATGTATGTATGTATATGCTACCTGCATCTGTATAAGCATATGACTCTGTATGACTCTGCATGCATGATTCTGTCTGTCCGTGTGGATTATGATTCCGTCCGTCCGTCTGGATTATGGTTCCGTCCGTCCGTCTGGATTATGATTCTGTCTGTCCATCTGGATTATGATTCTGTCTGTCCGTCTGGATTATGATTCCGTCCGTCCGTCTAGATTATGATTCCGTCCGTCCGTCTGGATTATGATTCTGTCCGTTCGTCTGGATTATGATTCTGTCTGTCCGGCTGGATTATGATTCTGTCCGGTACATTTCTGCCCGTCCGTTTGGATTATGATTCTGTCCGTTATATTTCTGTGCTTCTGGTTCAGACTATGATTATATTTGTTATATTTTCGCTTTACATACTCGGTACATTTTTCGTACTGACCCCCGGTTCTTCGGGGGCTGCGTTACATGCCCGCAGGTACAGACACACCCGGTGATACGCCGTCAGTCTAGGACACTGATTCTGCTATTTTGGGAGAACTCCTTTGATCCGGAGCGTGTACTTTTGGTATATATCTTCTGACATCTATATATTCTGTATGTATGGTAACTTTGGGTACGGCGGGGCCCTGTCCCGTCATCTAATTTTGTATGTCCGATTAGATGCCTGTAGATATGTATGTGGGTTATGGGTTGTCACTGTTCAGGTAGGTATGTACGAGTTTGCTATTCTGTCTGCTATGATAGCCTTAACGGCTTAAGTGTAAGTCTAAGTATGCTTATATATGTATATGTTCTCATGCGCTGTATTTTATTTTATTATGGATCCGTGTACAGCTAATGTGAATTAGTTTTTTTGGGCACGCCAACTCTGGTAGGTAATTACGTACGGGTATCCAGTTAGGATACCAGTCACGGCCCACGGGGTTGGGTCGTGACATGCACGTTCCCTTCCAATGCTAGTGTTTATACCTTCATTAATATCATAACAATGGCCATTAGTCATTCACATTATCCACATTATCTAGATTCCTCAATTTGCCTCTAATTCACCCACACTCATGATTATAACACCCATCTTCGTCCATTCATCTAAAGTGTTTAGTTCATGATCTTATTACCATTTATAACACATTCATATCACAACACAACAACATTCATAACTAAATTCAAACTATTTCTCAAAATGTCACTATTCATCATTCATGACCTAGTTGACCACATTTTCTACAATTCATGTATTTTAATTCTCCAATACCTTAAACATCTTGTAAAAATCATGAATCTTACCTAAGAAGTTGTAGGAACAAGCTTTGGTTGATAATACTCTTCTTTGAGCAAAACCCTAGTTTTTCTCCATTTGGATTCCTTGACTTGGATGATCCTTGATGATTCCCTTATCCTTGATTCACTTGTCTTAATGTTATCGATGGCCTATATTCCTTGAAAACTCATATAATAAATGTAGAGAGAAGTTCTAGAGAGAAGTGGTGTAATGTTGTAATGAAATAAAATAAGTCTTGGTCCTCATATTTAATGAATTGGAAAATCTGTGCTGGGTGAACAGTGGTCGTCCATAGAGGTTTACGGACCGTATTCCACTATACGTCTCATCCTCCATGGGCGTATTTAGCCATTTCCAGAATCAGAAGCTGGGCTGCCTTCATGGTGGTTTACGACCATGGTTTACGGGCCGTAAATCACTTTACGGTCCGTCCACCAGGTCGTTTTTAACCATTTCCTCGGCTGGCAGAAAGTTGAAGTTTGGCATGCCAGTTTACGACCTGGCAGTTTACGGACCGTATACCAGTTTACGGTCCGTATTTGCACTTTACGACCACTGGCAGAAAGCTGAAGCTTTTGCATGGCAGTTTACGACTGCCAGTTTACGGACCGTATTGCACTTTACGGTCCGTATTTTGCAATATACGACCACTGGGCAGTTTTGCCAACTTTCAATTTTTCTCATTTCTCGACTTTTCATTCTAATCATCCACATCCCTTTTCATACATTTCCCATGAAACATTATACACTCGCACTCCTCGCACACATCATTAGTTCATTTACTTGCGTACCAACGGGAAATTTTCCGAGGTGTAACATTCTACCCCCCTTAGGAACATTCGTCCTCGAATGTTAAAGGCTTGGGGAATTCTATAAAAATTTCGCCAGAGTTTCCTCTGTAATGTGGCACTACCACCCTGTCACAACAACCCACAATAACAATGCCTCACAGGGCAATAATACAAAAGCACTAGAAATTTGGCCACACACGACCTGAATGTAAAAAAAAGGGAAAACATGCATACATTATGATTTTGACGTCTCACCTTGGACTTCTTCCAAGGGCTGAAATAAATGTGGGTATTTGGATCGCATATTCTCTTCTGCTTCCCATGTCATTTCCTCTCGATTGTCATTTCTCCACAGAACTTTAATTGAGGCCACTTCTTTGTTTCTAAGCCTCCGTACTTGCCTATCTAAAATGGCAATGGGTATTTCATCATAAGTTAACTTTTCTGTCACTTGAATATCATTCACTGGGACGATCCTCGTAGGATCTCCAACACACTTCCGAAGCATCGAGACATGAAATACTGGATGGACTGACTCCAAATCTGGAGGTAGATCTAGCTCATAGGCCACTTTGCCTATTTTGCGTACAATTTCGTATGGCCCGATATACCGGGGATTGAGCTTCCCCTTTTTTCCAAAACTCATCACGCCGTTCATCGGCGACACTTTCAAGAATACCCAATCTTTCACTTCGAACTCTAAGTCTCTTCGACAATTATCCGCATAGGACTTCTGACGACTTTGAGCCGCTAGCAACCGATCTTGTATGAGCTTAACTTTCTCTATTGCTTGCTAGACCAAGTCTGGCCCTATCAACTTAGCTTCTCCGGTTTCAAACCACCCAACTGGGGATCTACACTTTCGCCCATATAGAGCCTCATACGGTGCCATTTGAATGCTAGAATGATAACTGTTATTGTAAGAAAACTCAATGAGTGGCAAATGGTCATCCCAATTTCCTCTAAAATCTATCATACATGCCCGTAATATATCTTCAAGAGTCTGAATAGTACATTCAGCTTGCCCATCGGTCTGTGGGTGAAACGCCGTGCTTAGGCGCACTTGGGTCCCTAAACCTTCTTGGAAAGACCCCCAAAACTTGGCTGTAAACTGAGTCCCTCTATCGGAGATAATAGATACCGGAACGCCATGGAGTCTCACTATCTCTTTAAGATAAAGCTTGGCATAATCTTTTGCCATATGGGTCGTTCTGACCGGTAAGAAATACGCTGACTTTGTGAGCCTATCCACGATCACCCATATAGAATCATATTTACGTCGAGAACGGGGTAACCCTGTAATGAAATCCATATTAATCACTTCCCACTTCCAAGTTGGGATTTCTATAGCTTGCAATAAGCCACCCGGCTTTTGGTGTTCTATCTTCACTTGTTGGCAATTAGGACACTGAGCTACGAATTCCGCTACGTCTTTCTTCATCCCATTCAACCAATATATAGTCTTAAGATCATGATACATTTTCGTCGCTCTGGGTGCACGGAGTAACGGTAACAATGAGCTTCTCTCAAAATCTGATGGCGTAGACCTGCCACATCGGGAAGACATAACCTGCCTCGACATCGGAGAACTCCGTCTTCCGAAATGTCAAATGATGACTCCTCCTTCTGAGGGAGTGTATCTCTATACTGCATTAGCATGGGATCCTCATATTGTCGCTCTTTTACTTCCGCTACTAACGATGAAACTGCTGAATTCTGAATAGTAGCTCCGCAACTACCTGAGTCCACCACTCGGACTCCTAGGCTAGCTAACTGCTGAAGATCACGGGCCATCTCTTTCTTTTCTGGTCATACATCACTTAGACTTCCCATCGACCTACGGCTAAAAGCATCAGCCACAACATTTGCCTTTCCGGGGTGGTACAGGATTTCAACATCATTGTCTTTTAGCAACTCTAGCCATCGTCGTTGCCACAAATTCAACTCTTTCTGCTTGAAGATGTACTGGAGACTCTTATGATCTGTATAAATATCCACGTGGACACCATATAACTAATGTCTCCATATCTTTAAAGCATGGACCACCGCGACCAATTCTAAGTCATGGGTAGGATAATTCTGCTCATGTTTCCGTAATTGTCTAGAAGCATACGCAATCACCTTACCATTTTGAATCAATACACAGCCTAGCCCGACGCCTGAAGCATCACAATAAATAACATATCCTTCCAATCCCTCTGGAAGTGTCAAGACTAGGGCTGAAGTCAGTCGGTCTTTCAACTCTTGGAAACTACGCTTGCAAGCATCTGTCCATTGAAACTTAGCTGACTTTTGAGTCAACTTGGTGAGCGGTGCAGAAATAGAAGAGAAACCCTCAACAAATCTTCTGTAATAACCGGCTAAGCCCAAAAAGCTATGAACCTCCGTAGGGGTCGTGGACCTTGGCCAAGTCTTCACTGCCTCAATCTTTTGGCCATCCACTCGAATACCGTCAGCTGCAACAATGTGGCCCAGAAATGCCACTGAGTTCAACCAAAACTCGCATTTGGAAAACTTCGCGAATAACTCTCGAGCTCGAAGAACTCCAAGGACAATTCGCAAATGATCCACATGCTCTGCCTTGGATCTAGAATACACTAGGATGTCATCGATGAATACAATCACGAATCGATCCAGAAAAGGCCTGAATACATTGTTCATTAAGTCCATAAACACTGCCGGTGCATTAGTTAGCCCAAACGACATTACTCGGAACTCGAAATGGCCTTATCTTGTTCTGAAAGCTGTCTTAGGGATATCTTTCTCCCTAACTCTTACTTGGTGATACCCAGACGTCAAATCGATCTTTGAAAACCATTTGGCACCTTGCAATTGATCAAATAAATCATCAATCCTCGGGAGGGGATACTTGTTCTTAATTGTCACTTTATTCAATTGCCGATAATCAATGCACATTCTAAAGGAGCCATCCTTCTTCCGGACGAACAATACGGGTGCTCCCCACGGGGATGAACTAGGCCTAATGAAGCCTTTTTCAAGCAAGTCTTTTAATTGCTCCTTCAACTCTTTCAACTCTGGCAGTACATCAATCGCAAAGTCGATCTCTCGCTCGGGAGGAAGGCCTGGAAGCTCTTCCGGGAACACATCCGGAAATTCGTTCACTACCGGAACTGACTGAAGAGTCGGTGACTCAGCTTCTACATCTTGAACTCGTACTAGGTGATAAATGCACCCTTTCGTGATAATTTTCCTTACCTTTAGATAGGAAATAAACCTACCTTTTGGTGATGCCGCATTCCCTTTCCATTCTAAGACTGGTTCTCCCGGAAACTGGAAACGAACCATCTTCATTCGGCAATCAACATTGGCATAACAAGAAGCCAACCAATCCATGCCCCTAATAACGTCAAAATCTACCATTTCTAGCTCATGCAAATCAATCATGGTACGACGATCACAAATCACAATCACACAATTCCTATATACTCAGCTAGCTATTACCGATTCACCCACGGGTGTAGACACCTCGAAAGGTTTGATAGACTCCGGCTCAATTATAAATTGACCCGCAATATATGGAGTAACATATGATAATGTGGAGCCCGGATCAATCAAAGCATATACATCATGAGAGAATACCGATAATATACCTGTGACCACATCAGGAGAAGACTTAAGATCTTGGCGTCCAGCCAAAGCATAAATACGGTGCTGAGGACCGCTTGTACTGGGAGCTCTGCCTCTACGTTTACCATGGCCGACTGGCGCATGTGAACCTGGCCCCGTAGGGCGTACAGATGCTGATGATCCGGCTGCCGACCCTGCTAGCTGGGTCCTACCTCTACCCTGTACTGAGGGGCAATCACGCATGACATGGCCTGGTTAACCACATGAATAGCAACCATCCGAGCCCAATCGGCATCGACCCCAATGCAACTTCCCACACTGGGAACATCGTGGTACAGGTGACCTTGACTGGCCTGAATCACCTCTAAATTGAGACCCCGAATAACCTTGACTCGGCACGGAACGAGTAGATCTGTCAAATCTCTGCCCCATGAACTGTGTGTTATATCCCGCGTTTTGTGAAATTGGATAATTCAAGGCAATCGCGGGAAGGCGGCAAGCAAGGCCACATTTTATCTTGTTTGGCACATGAGTTGCGTATGGAAAATTTAGAAGAGAAAATAGTGAGAAAGGTCAAGAGCAAAAAAGGGGATCCGAGGTATGACTCATGGAAATATGGAGAAACACGAAGGGCAAAATTGGAAGTTGGGCAAATTATTTTCAAGAATTACAAGGACTAGCCCAAAATATAATTGGGCTTAAATTTTTTAAAGCAAAATAGAAGCCCAACCGGCCATGCCAAGCAAAAAATGGCCCAAGCCCAAATTTTCTTTTAATTAAACCATGTGGAAATAAATAAAAGGGTGATAAACACCTCATATTTTCATCTTTATCACATAGAAGGATCAAGAAGCTTGAAGAGAAGACCAACAAAGGGGGCATTTCGGCCATACAAAAATTTCCAAGAAAAGGTGACAAAAATTCCTTCAAAAATTATTTCTAACTAAGTAGGGGGTGCTTAACAAGATGGAGTGTTTATTGGAGCAAGAACAATACAAATACTTATAAGTTGGAAGTGTAGTCAAGTGAAGAAGTGGAGAAGAAGCAAGGTGAGAACTTATGCCCTTTTTTTTCATGTTATGAATAATTATGCATGTTGTAGTATGCAAAGTGAGTGAAATTTGTGAAGAATAGGGAAGTGGGGGTGGAGGCCGTGAGGTGTGGTGCATGATTGTGTGTGTAGAAATTGTGTGTTAATCATTTTATCTAATGTTTAGTTATTATTGTTATGAATGCCATGTTGATGATGAAAGTTGAATGACTCTACTAAGGTTGAAGCCGTGTAGGTGTGCTTGATGTTAGGCCGTGTATAAGGCATGTATAATCGTGTGTATGTGTTGAATTGTGAAGGGATAAGGGGCAAGTTGAATTTAATATTTTAGTTGTTGTGTTGTAGATCATATATTGCAAATAAAGACTCAATAAGTTTGGTGAAGTATTGGTGATTGGAAGTTTGTGTAAGTTGGAAATAATGCTCTTGCATGGATAGTATGTAATGGTATTGGTATAATGTTGTTGGAATATATATATATATATTTATGAAGTTGTTATTGTGCTCGTTGGAGTCGGAAGGGTTGACGATAGTAGGAAATCGTTATAATGTACTTTGAATGGAATATGTGAATTACTAGTGTGGTTGTTGAATTATGTTAGTAGTTTGGCCGGGTTTGAATTCCCGGATTGTGCTTGATGAGAATTTGACTAAGTTAAATGTCGAGGATGATGTATTTACAGAGGAAGTGCTGCCGAAATTTCGGTAGCCAAGTACTCCCTTAGGATTTCAACACTAAGTATTCTAATAAGAAGTTTTGGTAAACTTGACCAATTTGCAGATTTTGACGAGATTGTGTCGTGAATTCGGAGTAGCAAAGGACGGGAAAAGAGGTATGTAAGGCTTCACCCTTCTTTCTATGGCATGTCTTAACTAAAAGAAGTCTGGTACGAGCCTCGGGGACACCCCTAATCCCCGGAATCCGCACTTAAAGTTTTCAACTTTTCGTTCAATTGAATTGAAGTAGAAAGTGTGCAAAATGATGAAATGACCATCTAGACCCCTATAACTTGCCTAAGTGGGACCCGATCACCCCAAGACTCATACAAGTAATGCTATGACACGTAATATGGGTAAATGGTATACGCTACCTCGTCCGGCCCGAGGTGGGCCCGTTGCTCTCGGATTTTCCTAGAGTCTTGGTTAACGTGCTTGAAGTGCATCCAAAGGGGGCCTTCGATCCCGATTCCGTCACCAAGCAATAAGTGCTATGACCACTCCAACGGGAGTGCCCCTATGATGATAATGATAATGACAATGTCGGGTAAGGGAATGTGGCTATGATAAGTACGACCAAAACGACCCTATGACTAAGCCAAGTACCTTATGTAAACATGAAAGCGATAAACTAATTTTTAAATCGTATTTATATTTTCTAGTTATAACTTTATTTTCTAAGATTCCAAAACCCATAACTGTCATCTAAAATGCCTACGATGTCGATTTTGGTTACCGTAACCCTATTCTCCGTTGATAGTCTCACTTTAGAATACTTGTTCCTTCAAGGTGAGACAAAGCTATCACTAACATTCCGTAAAGTAATCGGAGATCATCGACCTTATGTCACTCCGATGGATACATGAGTTTCCTTGGCTCTCTTGTGTGCCCATATGATATATGTAAATAAAGCGGGTATACGTGTATGGATATGTATATATATATACGATGTAGTAATTGTATATGAGACATGTATATGCCTAAAAGATAAGTAAATGTATATGTATGTGTATATGGGGAAAAAGGGAAGGGCCACTGTTATATCACCACCTGATTCAGCTGGATTCCATCCTGGACGCGGGATGCCCGGACGCGGGATATGGGATGAGCCGTACGCGGCGTCTGTATATATATATATATATATATATATATATAATGTGTGATACATATGTGATGTACTATGTTGGGTCATCGTTGGGGAGGGGGTTGGGAGAGCCGATTGTACTCGGCGTCTGTAAATGTGAATGAAAGATACTGTTTACCGAATTGTACTGTTTTCTGTATACGTGAATAAGGGACACCGGGGGGTGGGTAGGGAGAGCCGATTGTATTCGGCGTCTGTAAATGTGAGCAAAAGATACCGTTACTGAACGTACTGTTTTATTTCTGTACACGAGGAAAAGTAATATGAAAATGTTGATTACTATGCCTATGACAAGAAACGTTTCAAGGATGAAAAGGCAAATCTACATGACAGCCGGCCGAAAAGGGGCCTCCCTATGTACAGGTTAAGTTCTTGCCTCGTTATACGCGCTATGACTCTGTGATATTATTATTGATCGTACTTTATGTTACTACTTGAACTGTTTTCCATGCCTTACATACTCGGTACATTATTCGTACTGACGTCCCTTCTTGTGGACGCTGCGTTCATGCCGCGCAGGTCAGCAGGTACACGGACCGGGTTTCTAGGGCTCTATCTGCAGCATTGTACAGCGCTCCAGTCGTTCCGGAGCCTCATATCATTGGCACTATTTTGTGTATGTATTTTCGGGCGCGACCGTACTCGGCCCTTTCTATGTATAAATGTACTATGTCTAGAGGCTCGTAGACAGATATATACAGTCAGCTATGTACAGTTTAATGTATTGTATTCTGAATGGTTCGCGTTCAGGTGTAGCGCGATATTAGAAAGTTAACTGCTAACGTTAATGTTTTAAAAAAAATATATATATATATGGCACTGTTTATACAGGATAGCTAAGGGGCGCTCGGTACAGGTATCGGGTGCTCGTCACGGCCCCTAGTCGGATCGTGACAGAAGTGGTATCAAAGTAGTTCGGTCCTTGGGTTTGTCTACGAGCCGTGTCCAGTAGGGTCTTGTCTATGGGTGTGTAGCGCGCCATACTTATAGACAGGAGGCTACAGGGCATTTAGAAAATGTGACCTCCTTTGTATTCTGAAATCGTGCGATAGAGCTATGTTACTAGGCTTCCATGTTCCTTTTCTAAAACTAATGTTATGGTTTCAGTAATGCCGCCAAAGAGAAAGGCTACGACGGCCGAGAAAGCCAAGGGGGTGGCGGCCCGCAGAGTTGAACGGGAGCTAAACGAAGAAGAATCTCACAATGAAGCTCCCCCTCAGACTGTTCCAGCTTCCCCTGCACCGGCAGAGCAGGGAAGAGCTCCAGCTCCAGTCCCCGCACCTCCAGTTCCACCGCCAGCGGCTCCGGGCCAGCAGATGGCAGAGGCCATCCAATTACTAACCCAGTTAGTCGCCACACAGGCTCAGCGACGAGATGTAGACCCGGGAGATAGGGCGGTGAGTGCAAGAGCCCGTGACTTCATTACCCTGAAGCCGCCTGAGTTTTATGGGTCAAAACCAGAGGAAGACCCGCAGAGCTTTATAGATGAAATGCTGAGGACTCTGGGGATAATGCATGCTTCAGATACAGAGTCAGTAGAGTTGGCATCGTACAGGTTGCGGGATGTAGCAGTGTTGTGGTATAATAGCTGGATATCCTCGAGGGGAGCAAATGCCCCTCCCCCGGTCTGGCAGGAGTTTACGGAGGCCTTTCTACGACATTTCTTACCGCCAGAGGTTCGACGGGCTCGAGCCGATATGTTCCTGAACCTTAGACAGGGAAATATGAGTGTTCGGGAATACAACCTTCGTTTCAACTAGCTAGCCAGGTATGCCCCTGCCCTAATAGCTGATAGGGGA
Source organism: Lycium barbarum (assembly GCF_019175385.1). NCBI lineage: Eukaryota > Viridiplantae > Streptophyta > Magnoliopsida > Solanales > Solanaceae > Lycium > Lycium barbarum. The sequence continues at coordinate 60,542,536 of NC_083343.1, read as the reverse complement.
GACTATGTGCACCGGTTCGTAAGTGGGCTAGGGCCACATTTGGTTAAGGAGTGCTTGACGACCTCACTCCAGGACGGGATGACTATTACCCGCATCCAGGCCCATGCCCAAAATCTGGAAGAACAATATCAACCACGGAGAGAGGAGAGTTTTCCAGATAGGGGCTCCAGAAAAAGAGGCAGATTTTCCAAGGCTAGGAGTGAGTATAGAGGGGGGCAGGCACAAGAACAATCCAGGTATTCAGGCCAATCAGCGGCCAGTGCCCCACCTCGATTTGTGGATAGGGGAATTGATCGCCCTACTTATTCCGGACCAGGTCAGGGTGCCAGAGCTTCGGAGTCCCAGTACAGAGTTGATTCCGGCAGGACGGCGCTTCCCCAACCACGATGTGCTCGGTGTGGCAAGCCACACTCTGGGCAGTGCTACTTAGACACCGGTGGTTGTTTTGCCTGTGGTCGAACTGACCATTTTGTACGTGATTGCCCGCTAAAGGATGGAGGAGGCCAAACTCAGCCAGCCGGATCAGCGATCGGTTCGACGTCGACCGTGCGCCTTCGTGGACAGACTTCTCAGGCGCCAGCGGGCCGCGGCCGAGGTAGAGGAGGAGCACCTAGTTCAGTCGGTCCTCCACACCGCCTATATGCACTGACAGGACGACAGGACCCTGAACCATCCGCAGACGCGGCCACAGGTATTTTTCAGTATTTTCTGTGATAGACGTGTGTTAATTAACTCAAATTTTATTTTTCCCTATACTGTCCTCTGTATTACTGAACACACTGAGAATTTGGACGAAAAATGGTCATACGCATAGGTAAAAAGGCGAATACGGGAAATTGCGAAGGTCAGAACCGTAAATGAAGGAAAAGACGTGTGACGCGGACGTTTCGAAAACTGCCGAGACCTCAACTTGTTCCATATTATGTGACATAAGTAGTACGGGGAAGCGGAAGTAAAAATATTGACGCCGAGATATCGGAATGCATTAAAGTTCCAAGGTTAAGCGTGCTCAGGTGGGAGTAATTCCATGATGGGTGACCCCCTGGGAAATATGCTGAAAATTTCATAAATGAGGAAACAAGAGACGAGTGTAAAATTAGGCAGCCCAGAGTAAGTTGGGGTGTGGAAAGTGGTTAGAAACCCCATACGAGCCATATAGGCTGAGACGGATGAAGCTAACAGAAAAAGAAAAGCCATGACAACAGAAAGCCTTGGGAATGAAGGAGAAAAGTACAGGTGTCGCAGGGTGGGACCAATATTGAGTCCACACTGTCTAAGGCAAGGAATTCCTAATATGGCGACATACAGTAACATGTATAGTGAAGGGATAGACGCAGCAGACTCCACGGAGGAAGGAACACAACGGTAAAGATCGTTGAGGGCAACCTAAGCCTCTAAAATGGACATGCTAAGCGACATGAAGTATCTACAAAGGAAACCTCCCCGAAATAATATGATACGCTATGAGGCCAGTTCAACATTCGAGGACGAATGTTTTAAAGGGGGGGAGGATGTTATATCCCGCGTTTTGTGAAATTGGATAATTCAAGGCAATCGCGGGAAGGCGGCAAGCAAGGCAACATTTTATCTTGTTTGGCACATGAGTTGCGTATGGAAAATTTAGAAGAGAAAATAGTGAGAAAGGTCAAGAGCAAAAAAGGGGATCCGAGGTATGACTCATGGAAATATGGAGAAACACGAAGGGCAAAATTGGAAGTTGGGCAAATTATTTTCAAGAATTACAAGGACTAGCCCAAAATATAATTGGGCTTAAATTTTTTAAAGCAAAAAAGAAGCCCAACCGGCCATGCCAAGCAAAAAATGGCCCAAGCCCAAATTTTCTTTTAATTAAACCATGTGGAAATAAATAAAAGGGTGATAAACACCTCATATTTTCATCTTTATCACATAGAAGGATCAAGAAGCTTGAAGAGAAGACCAACAAAGGGGGCATTTCGGCCATACAAAAATTTCCAAGAAAAAGTGACAAAAATTCCTTCAAAAATTATTTCTAACTAAGTAGGGGGTGCTTAACAAGATGGAGTGTTTATTGGAGCAAGAACAATACAAATACTTATAAGTTGGAAGTGTAGTCAAGTGAAGAAGTGGAGAAGAAGCAAGGTGAGAACTTATGCCCTTTTTTTTCATGTTATGAATAATTATGCATGTTGTAGTATGCAAAGTGAGTGAAATTTGTGAAGAATAGGGAAGTGGGGGTGGAGGCCGTGAGGTGTGGTGCATGATTGTGTGTGTAGAAATTGTGTGTTAATCATTTTATCTAATGTTTAGTTATTATTGTTATGAATGCCATGTTGATGATGAAAGTTGAATGACTCTACTAAGGTTGAAGCCGTGTAGGTGTGCTTGATGTTAGGCCGTGTATAAGGCATGTATAATCGTGTGTATGTGTTGAATTGTGAAGGGATAAGGGGCAAGTTGAATTTAATATTTTAGTTGTTGTGTTGTAGATCATATATTGCAAATAAAGACTCAATAAGTTTGGTGAAGTATTGGTGATTGGAAGTTTGTGTAAGTTGGAAATAATGCTCTTGCATGGATAGTATGTAATGGTATTGGTATAATGTTGTTGGAATATATATATATATATTTATGAAGTTGTTATTGTGCTCGTTGGAGTCGGAAGGGTTGACGATAGTAGGAAATCGTTATAATGTACTTTGAATGGAATATGTGAATTACTAGTGTGGTTGTTGAATTATGTTAGTAGTTTGGCCGGGTTTGAATTCCCGGATTGTGCTTGATGAGAATTTGACTAAGTTAAATGTCGAGGATGATGTATTTACAGAGGAAGTGCTGCCGAAATTTCGGTAGCCAAGTACTCCCTTAGGATTTCAACACTAAGTATTCTAATAAGAAGTTTTGGTAAACTTGACCAATTTGCAGATTTTGACGAGATTGTGTCGTGAATTCGGAGTAGCAAAGGACGCGAAAAGAGGTATGTAAGGCTTCACCCTTCTTTCTATGGCATGTCTTAACTAAAAGAAGTCGGGTACGAGCCTCGGGGACACCCCTAAGCCCCGGAATCCGCACTTAAAGTTTTCAACTTTTCGTTCAATTGAATTGAAGTAGAAAGTGTGCAAAATGATGAAATGACCTTCTAGACCCCTATAACTTGCCTAAGTGGGACCCGATCACCCCAAGACTCATACAAGTAATGCTATGACACGTAATATGGGTAAATGGTATACGCTACCTCGTCCGGCCCGAGGTGGGCCCGTTGCTCTCGGATTTTCCTAGAGTCTTGGTTAACGTGCTTGAAGTGCATCCAAAGGGGGCCTTCGATCCCGATTCCGTCACCAAGCAATAAGTGCTATGACCACTCCAACGGGAGTGCCCCTATGATGATAATGATAATGACAATGTCGGGTAAGGGAATGTGGCTATGATAAGTACGACCAAAACGACCCTATGACTAAGCCAAGTACCTTATGTAAACATGAAAGCGATAAACTAATTTTTAAATCGTATTTATATTTTCTAGTTATAACTTTATTTTCTAAGATTCCAAAACCCATGACTGTCATCTAAAATGCCTACGATGACGATTTTGGTTACCGTAACCCTATTCTCCGTTGATAGTCTCACTTTAGAATACTTGTTCCTTCAAGGTGAGACAAAGCTATCACTAACATTCCGTAAAGTAATCGGAGATCATCGACCTTATGTCACTCCGATGGATACATGAGTTTCCTTGGCTCTCTTGTGTGCCCATATGATATATGTAAATAAAGCGGGTATACGTGTATGGATATGTATATATATATACGATGTAGTAATTGTATATGAGACATGTATATGCGTAAAAGATAAGTAAATGTATATGTATGTGTATATGGGGAAAAAGGGAAGGGCCACTGTTATATCACCACCTGATTCAGCTGGATTCCATCCTGGACGCGGGATGCCCGGACGCGGGATATGGGATGAGCCGTACGCGGCGTCTGTATATATATATATATATATATATATATATATATAATGTGTGATACATATGTGATGTACTATGTTGGGTCATCGTTGGGGAGGGGGTTGGGAGAGCCGATTGTACTCGGCGTCTGTAAATGTGAATGAAAGATACTGTTTACCGAATTGTACTGTTTTCTGTATACGTGAATAAGGGACACCGGGGGGTGGGTAGGGAGAGCCGATTGTATTCGGCGTCTGTAAATGTGAGCAAAAGATACCGTTACTGAACGTACTGTTTTATTTCTGTACACGAGGAAAAGTAATATGAAAATGTTGATTACTATGCCTATGACAAGAAACGTTTCAAGGATGAAAAGGCAAATCTACATGACAGCCGGCCGAAAAGGGGCCTCCCTATGTACAGGTTAAGTTCTTGCCTCGTTATACGCGCTATGACTCTGTGATATTATTATTGATCGTACTTTATGTTACTACTTGAACTGTTTTCCATGCCTTACATACTCGGTACATTATTCGTACTGACGTCCCTTCTTGTGGACGCTGCGTTCATGCCGCGCAGGTCAGCAGGTACACGGACCGGGTTTCTAGGGCTCTATCTGCAGCATTGTACAGCGCTCCAGTCGTTCTGGACCCTCATATCATTGGCACTATTTTGTGTATGTATTTTCGGGCGCGACCGTACTCGGCCCTTTATATGTATAAATGTACTATGTCTAGAGGCTCGTAGACAGATATATACAGTCAGCTATGTACAGTTTAATGTATTGTATTCTGAATGGTTCGCGTTCAGGTGTAGCGCGATATTAGAAAGTTAACTGCTAACGTTAATGTTTTAAAAAAAATATATATATATATGGCACTGTTTATACAGGATAGCTAAGGGGCGCTCGGTACAGGTATCGGGTGCTCGTCACGGCCCCTAGTCGGATCGTGACAGAAGTGGTATCAAAGTAGTTCGGTCCTTGGGTTTGTCTACGAGCCGTGTCCAGTAGGGTCTTGTCTATGGGTGTGTAGCGCGCCATACTTATAGACAGGAGGCTACAGGGCATTTAGAAAATGTGACCTCCTTTGTATTCTGAAATCGTGCGATAGAGCTATGTTACTAGGCTTCCATGTTCCTTTTCTAAAACTAATGTTATGGTTTCAGTAATGCCGCCAAAGAGAAAGGCTACGACGGCCGAGAAAGCCAAGGGGGTGGCGGCCCGCAGAGTTGAACGGGAGCTAAACGAAGAAGAATCTCACAATGAAGCTCCCCCTCAGACTGTTCCAGCTTCCCCTGCACCGGCAGAGCAGGGAAGAGCTCCAGCTCCAGTCCCCGCACCTCCAGTTCCACCGCCAGCGGCTCCGGGCCAGCAGATGGCAGAGGCCATCCAATTACTAACCCAGTTAGTCGCCACACAGGCTCAGCGACGAGATGTAGACCCGGGAGATAGGGCGGTGAGTGCAAGAGCCCGTGACTTCATTACCCTGAAGCCGCCTGAGTTTTATGGGTCAAAACCAGAGGAAGACCCGCAGAGCTTTATAGATGAAATGCTGAGGACTCTGGGGATAATGCATGCTTCAGATACAGAGTCAGTAGAGTTGGCATCGTACAGGTTGCGGGATGTAGCAGTGTTGTGGTATAATAGCTGGATATCCTCGAGGGGAGCAAATGCCCCTCCCCCGGTCTGGCAGGAGTTTACGGAGGCCTTTCTACGACATTTCTTACCGCCAGAGGTTCGACGGGCTCGAGCCGATATGTTCCTGAACCTTAGACAGGGAAATATGAGTGTTCGGGAATACAACCTTCGTTTCAACTAGCTAGCCAGGTATGCCCCTGCCCTAATAGCTGATAGGGGAGACTATGTGCACCGGTTCGTAAGTGGGCTAGGGCCACATTTGGTTAAGGAGTGCTTGACGACCTCACTCCAGGACGGGATGACTATTACCCGCATCCAGGCCCATGCCCAAAATCTGGAAGAACAATATCAACCACGGAGAGAGGAGAGTTTTCCAGATAGGGGCTCCAGAAAAAGAGGCAGATTTTCCAAGGCTAGGAGTGAGTATAGAGGGGGGCAGGCACAAGAACAATCCAGGTATTCAGGCCAATCAGCGGCCAGTGCCCCACCTCGATTTGTGGATAGGGGAATTGATCGCCCTACTTATTCCGGACCAGGTCAGGGTGCCAGAGCTTCGGAGTCCCAGTACAGAGTTGATTCCGGCAGGACGGCGCTTCCCCAACCACGATGTGCTCGGTGTGGCAAGCCACACTCTGGGCAGTGCTACTTAGACACCGGTGGTTGTTTTGCCTGTGGTCGAACTGACCATTTTGTACGTGATTGCCCGCTAAAGGATGGAGGAGGCCAAACTCAGCCAGCCGGATCAGCGATCGGTTCGACGTCGACCGTGCGCCTTCGTGGACAGACTTCTCAGGCGCCAGCGGGCCGCGGCCGAGGTAGAGGAGGAGCACCTAGTTCAGTCGGTCCTCCACACCGCCTATATGCACTGACAGGACGACAGGACCCTGAACCATCCGCAGACGCGGCCACAGGTATTTTTCAGTATTTTCTGTGATAGACGTGTGTTAATTAACTCAAATTTTATTTTTCCCTATACTGTCCTCTGTATTACTGAACACACTGAGAATTTGGACGAAAAATGGTCATACGCATAGGTAAAAAGGCGAATACGGGAAATTGCGAAGGTCAGAACCGTAAATGAAGGAAAAGACGTGTGACGCGGACGTTTCGAAAACTGCCGAGACCTCAACTTGTTCCATATTATGTGACATAAGTAGTACGGGGAAGCGGAAGTAAAAATATTGACGCCGAGATATCGGAATGCATTAAAGTTCCAAGGTTAAGCGTGCTCAGGTGGGAGTAATTCCATGATGGGTGACCCCCTGGGAAATATGCTGAAAATTTCATAAATGAGGAAACAAGAGACGAGTGTAAAATTAGGCAGCCCAGAGTAAGTTGGGGTGTGGAAAGTGGTTAGAAACCCCATACGAGCCATATAGGCTGAGACGGATGAAGCTAACAGAAAAAGAAAAGCCATGACAACAGAAAGCCTTGGGAATGAAGGAGAAAAGTACAGGTGTCGCAGGGTGGGACCAATATTGAGTCCACACTGTCTAAGGCAAGGAATTCCTAATATGGCGACATACAGTAACATGTATAGTGAAGGGATAGACGCAGCAGACTCCACGGAGGAAGGAACACAACGGTAAAGATCGTTGAGGGCAACCTAAGCCTCTAAAATGGACATGCTAAGCGACATGAAGTATCTACAAAGGAAACCTCCCCGAAATAATATGATACGCTATGAGGCCAGTTCAACATTCGAGGACGAATGTTTTAAAGGGGGGGAGGATGTTATATCCCGCGTTTTGTGAAATTGGATAATTCAAGGCAATCGCGGGAAGGCGGCAAGCAAGGCAACATTTTATCTTGTTTGGCACATGAGTTGCGTATGGAAAATTTAGAAGAGAAAATAGTGAGAAAGGTCAAGAGCAAAAAAGGGGATCCGAGGTATGACTCATGGAAATATGGAGAAACACGAAGGGCAAAATTGGAAGTTGGGCAAATTATTTTCAAGAATTACAAGGACTAGCCCAAAATATAATTGGGCTTAAATTTTTTAAAGCAAAAAAGAAGCCCAACCGGCCATGCCAAGCAAAAAATGGCCCAAGCCCAAATTTTCTTTTAATTAAACCATGTGGAAATAAATAAAAGGGTGATAAACACCTCATATTTTCATCTTTATCACATAGAAGGATCAAGAAGCTTGAAGAGAAGACCAACAAAGGGGGCATTTCGGCCATACAAAAATTTCCAAGAAAAAGTGACAAAAATTCCTTCAAAAATTATTTCTAACTAAGTAGGGGGTGCTTAACAAGATGGAGTGTTTATTGGAGCAAGAACAATACAAATACTTATAAGTTGGAAGTGTAGTCAAGTGAAGAAGTGGAGAAGAAGCAAGGTGAGAACTTATGCCCTTTTTTTTCATGTTATGAATAATTATGCATGTTGTAGTATGCAAAGTGAGTGAAATTTGTGAAGAATAGGGAAGTGGGGGTGGAGGCCGTGAGGTGTGTTGCATGATTGTGTGTGTAGAAATTGTGTGTTAATCATTTTATCTAATGTTTAGTTATTATTGTTATGAATGCCATGTTGATGATGAAAGTTGAATGACTCTACTAAGGTTGAAGCCGTGTAGGTGTGCTTGATGTTAGGCCGTGTATAAGGCATGTATAATCGTGTGTATGTGTTGAATTGTGAAGGGATAAGGGGCAAGTTGAATTTAATATTTTAGTTGTTGTGTTGTAGATCATATATTGCAAATAAAGACTCAATAAGTTTGGTGAAGTATTGGTGATTGGAAGTTTGTGTAAGTTGGAAATAATGCTCTTGCATGGATAGTATGTAATGGTATTGGTATAATGTTGTTGGAATATATATATATATATCTATGAAGTTGTTATTGTGCTCGTTGGAGTCGGAAGGGTTGACGATAGTAGGAAATCGTTATAATGTACTTTGAATGGAATATGTGAATTACTAGTGTGGTTGTTGAATTATGTTAGTAGTTTGGCCGGGTTTGAATTCCCGGATTGTGCTTGATGAGAATTTGACTAAGTTAAATGTCGAGGATGATGTATTTACAGAGGAAGTGCTGCCGAAATTTCGGTAGCCAAGTACTCCCTTAGGATTTCAACACTAAGTATTCTAATAAGAAGTTTTGGTAAACTTGACCAATTTGCAGATTTTGACGAGATTGTGTCGTGAATTCGGAGTAGCAAAGGACGCGAAAAGAGGTATGTAAGGCTTCACCCTTCTTTCTATGGCATGTCTTAACTAAAAGAAGTCGGGTACGAGCCTCGGGGACACCCCTAAGCCCCGGAATCCGCACTTAAAGTTTTCAACTTTTCGTTCAATTGAATTGAAGTAGAAAGTGTGCAAAATGATGAAATGACCTTCTAGACCCCTATAACTTGCCTAAGTGGGACCCGATCACCCCAAGACTCATACAAGTAATGCTATGACACGTAATATGGGTAAATGGTATACGCTACCTCGTCCGGCCCGAGGTGGGCCCGTTGCTCTCGGATTTTCCTAGAGTCTTGGTTAACGTGCTTGAAGTGCATCCAAAGGGGGCCTTCGATCCCGATTCCGTCACCAAGCAATAAGTGCTATGACCACTCCAACGGGAGTGCCCCTATGATGATAATGATAATGACAATGTCGGGTAAGGGAATGTGGCTATGATAAGTACGACCAAAACGACCCTATGACTAAGCCAAGTACCTTATGTAAACATGAAAGCGATAAACTAATTTTTAAATCGTATTTATATTTTCTAGTTATAACTTTATTTTCTAAGATTCCAAAACCCATGACTGTCATCTAAAATGCCTACGATGACGATTTTGGTTACCGTAACCCTATTCTCCGTTGATAGTCTCACTTTAGAATACTTGTTCCTTCAAGGTGAGACAAAGCTATCACTAACATTCCGTAAAGTAATCGGAGATCATCGACCTTATGTCACTCCGATGGATACATGAGTTTCCTTGGCTCTCTTGTGTGCCCATATGATATATGTAAATAAAGCGGGTATACGTGTATGGATATGTATATATATATACGATGTAGTAATTGTATATGAGACATGTATATGCGTAAAAGATAAGTAAATGTATATGTATGTGTATATGGGGAAAAAGGGAAGGGCCACTGTTATATCACCACCTGATTCAGCTGGATTCCATCCTGGACGCGGGATGCCCGGACGCGGGATATGGGATGAGCCGTACGCGGCGTCTGTATATATATATATATATATATATATATATAATGTGTGATACATATGTGATGTACTATGTTGGGTCATCGTTGGGGAGGGGGTTGGGAGAGCCGATTGTACTCGGCGTCTGTAAATGTGAATGAAAGATACTGTTTACCGAATTGTACTGTTTTCTGTATACGTGAATAAGGGACACCGGGGGGTGGGTAGGGAGAGCCGATTGTATTCGGCGTCTGTAAATGTGAGCAAAAGATACCGTTACTGAACGTACTGTTTTATTTCTGTACACGAGGAAAAGTAATATGAAAATGTTGATTACTATGCCTATGACAAGAAACGTTTCAAGGATGAAAAGGCAAATCTACATGACAGCCGGCCGAAAAGGGGCCTCCCTATGTACAGGTTAAGTTCTTGCCTCGTTATACGCGCTATGACTCTGTGATATTATTATTGATCGTACTTTATGTTACTACTTGAACTGTTTTCCATGCCTTACATACTCGGTACATTATTCGTACTGACGTCCCTTCTTGTGGACGCTGCGTTCATGCCGCGCAGGTCAGCAGGTACACGGACCGGGTTTCTAGGGCTCTATCTGCAGCATTGTACAGCGCTCCAGTCGTTCTGGAGCCTCATATCATTGGCACTATTTTGTGTATGTATTTTCGGGCGCGACCGTACTCGGCCCTTTATATGTATAAATGTACTATGTCTAGAGGCTCGTAGACAGATATATACAGTCAGCTATGTACAGTTTAATGTATTGTATTCTGAATGGTTCGCGTTCAGGTGTAGCGCGATATTAGAAAGTTAACTGCTAACGTTAATGTTTTAAAAAATATATATATATATATGGCACTGTTTATACAGGATAGCTAAGGGGCGCTCGGTACAGGTATCGGGTGCTCGTCACGGCCCCTAGTCGGGTCGTGACACTGTGGAGGTGTACTAGTCATAGAATAGCCTGAATGGCTGGGAAACTGCTGTCTGTGTCCGCCCCGGGACTCGCTCCTCGAACCCGAAGGTCTGGCCCTCTTGTTATGGCCCCTATCCTGCTCACGTTCATTTCTCCGCTGCTGTAGGTGTTCCTCTAATTCCTGAGCATGTGCCTGAATGCGTGCAATATCCATGCCATCCTAAAGGGACGCAGTTAAACATTTATCCATCAAGTGTGGCCCTAGGCCTTTCACAAACCGGTGCACCCGATCGCCCATATCCGCTACCATGGCCGAAGCATACCTAGCCAAGGAATTGAAGCGGAGACTATACTCTGTAGCACTCATGCTACCTTGCCTCAAATTTAAGAATTTATCGGCCCTAGCTCGCCGAACTTCCGGAGGCATATAATGACGGAGAAAAGCATCAACAAACTCTTGCCATACCGGTGGAGGCGCATTGGCTCCCCGCGAAGCCATCCAAACCGTATACCACTGGATTGAGACATCCCTCAATCTATATGACGCTAGCTCCACCGATTCGGTGTCTGAAGCATGTATCAACCGGAGCGTCCTTAGCATACCATCAATAAAGTCCTAGGGATCCTCCTCTAGTTTCGACCCAAAGAATTTCGGGGGTTTCAAAGCAATGAAGTCACGGGCCCTTGCACTAACAGTCCTGTCACCTTGCCCTGCGCTTGGTCTCTGAGTCTGGGCCGCAACCAACTGAGTCAACAAATTAATGGCCTCTCTCACGTCTTGGCCCGAAGTATTCGATGGAGGAGTTGGAGCTGGGGCTGAGGCTCCCACGTGCTCCTCAGTAATAGGCACTTGTTATATCCCGTATTTCGTACGTTCGGATATCCCAAAGTAGTCGTGACGAAGTAAAGGGAATGACCATTTTCAAAAATTTATTATAATGTATAAGTTTTTGTGAATATTATTTACGAACATTGGTAGTATGGAAATAGTGAGGAAGACTAAGGGTAAAAAAGAAAATTCGCGAAAAGGGTTCATGGAAAATATTGCGAAGGACTAAGGGCAAAATGGGAATTTCACAAAAAATATCAAGAATGTTCTTGAAGGGCCCTTGGCCGTGTGGCATGCCCCTATATGTCCACATTTTTATTAATTAATAAGGGCTAATGGTAAATTATAACAACATAAGGGGCAAAGCTTGCCAAAGAAGACATTAGTCTTCTTTGTTAAAATTTCAAGAAAACTCTAGAAGAAAAAAAAAAGATGACAAATAAGTCATCTTTGCCACCAAATTAAGAAGAATCTAGAGATGGATAGGTGGCCACATAAGATTGGAGGAGACTATATATATATATAAAAGGGAGAGGACTAATTCATCAATTTGGAGAGTTGAAGAAACAAAGAAAAAAAGAAGACACTTTGGAAGAAAAACAAAGGGCCAATTTCGGCCAAGCTTGGAGGAAACAAGAACCTTCGAAAAATTTCTCAAAAATTACTCTCTACTAATTGGAAGGTCCCTAGCAAGGAGAAGAGGTCATTGGAACAAGTAGAACATTTATTGTTGCAAGATCAACATTCTAGCCAAGTGGGAAATTGAAGAAAAAGGGTAAGAAGTTAATCTTCTTTTATATTTTATGTATGGTTGTGTATGTTGTCGTGTGTGGGAGTGAATGGAACTCACGAAGATTATGAAAATATGGATGTTGAATAGTTGTCTGTGTATATGTAGTTGTGGTCGTGTGGTCATAGTGTGATTTGGAAGAGGATGGATTAATTCTATGTAGTATGTTAGTTGTTGTTGCAATGTACGGAAAAGGATGGAAATTCACGAAAACAGGGGTGTAGTTGTTGTGGCCGAGAATGTTATTGTGTGGTAAGCTATGATGAATTGATTTCATGTAATATTCTAGTCGATGTCGTTGCGGATTCTATGATATTATATGAAGGTTTAAAGGGTTGGAACGAAATGGAAATTGGTTGTAGATTGGTGGAGAAGTTAATGTAATATTAGTATGCTTCTTTATGTTTGTATGAATATGATGTTAGCAATGCATGGTTTTAATGTGGGTTATGAATCTAGAATAAAAAATGTGTGGTTACACTTTTGTTGAAGTTTTCGGGTAGCATTAAATCATTGTGAATGTTGTCGGACTATGTAGGAAGAGCGCTTAACGTTAGAATGTATTCTTGAATTGATTATTGACGTTATAGCTTGGTTGTTGGTTGGGTTGCTGTTGAATTGGGCCGAGCCATATTCTCGGGGGTGGCATATTTACAGGGGAAATGCTGCCGAAATTTCGGCAGACAAAGTGTTACTTTAAAGAATCAACTTCTAAAGGCTCTAATCAAGTTTTGGTAAACGTGACCAATTTGTAGATTTTGGCGGATTTGGAACGTGAATTTGGAGTCGCATAAGAAGCAGAAAAGGTATGTAAGGCTTCACCCTTCTTTCTATGGCATGTCTTAGACGGAATATGTTGGATACGAGCCTCGAGAACAACTCTACCCTCCGGAATCCGCGCCTAAAGTTTTCTCTTTTTTCAATCAGTAGAATTGAACTAAAAAGTGTGCAAAATGTTGGAAGAATTTCCTAAACCTCTAGAACTCGCATAAATAGGACCCGACTACCCTAAAACCCTCACAAGTAACGCCATGACATGTAACATATGTAAATTTGGTACGCCGCCTCATTTGACCCGAGGTGGGCCCATGGTCCCCGGATTTTCCTTATTGTTCCGTTTGATCTATTTTGAAGCAGAATCCAAAGAAAATTTTTGATCCTTATCCCGTTCACCGAGTGACAAGTACTGTAACTATGCTAACGAGGATACTTCTATGATGACAATGATAATGATGATGTTAAGAAAGGGAATATGCCTGTGATAAGTATGACAAAGATGATTTCATGACTAAGATGATGAATATGATCTTATAATGATAACGATGTAGTCCAAGATGAGAAAATGCCTACGGTAGAGATGTTGGCAAAATGTTCTGCTATGAAAAGGAAAATATGGAAGCGTTAAACTAATTCTTCATATCTCAACTCTATTACAGGTAATGACTACTCTAAAGGTCCTAGGTATATGAAACTGTACCCTATGACCCTATTTGATGTTTTCCTCATAATGAAACTTTTCATTGGTAGTATCGCCTCATAATACTCTTTCCTTCAAGGTGAGACAAAGCGACTGTGGTTGTTCCATAATGTAATCGGAGGCTACCGACCTTCCGTCACTCCGATGGACACATGACTTTCTTTGAGCTCTCATGCATGCCAATGGTATGACATATGTATATGAATGTGAATATGTATATGTATATGCATATGGGGAAAAAGGGGAAGGGCCACTGTTATATCACCACCTGATTCAGCTGGATTTCATCCCGGACGCGGGATATGGGAGAGCCGGATACGGCGTCTGTATATGTGATATATATATATATATATATATAATATGTTGGGACACTGTTGGGGAGGGGGGTGGGAGAGCCGATGTACTCGGCGTCTGTAAATGTGAATAAAGGATACCGTTTTATGAAATATTCTGTTTTATGTACATGTAAATAAGAAGTACTGTTTTTCTAAAAAAGGGACTAAGCATGCATGGCATCTGCCTGAAAGGCATTCATATGTACAGGTTACTTCTGTCCAAGACAATCTCCATATGTCTATTCCGTCATTAATCATACTGTATATTCCTTTATTATGTCACTATTCATGCCTTACATACTCAGTACATTACTCGTACTGACCCCTCTTCTTCGGGGGATGCGTTCATGCCGCGCAGGTACACCAGATGAGCCACAGCTATCATAGAAGGTGTTCCAGCGGAGTTGGCAGGCTCCACTTGTTCTGGAGTGCTACCGAGTCAGAGTATCTTAGCCATGATGTTTGTTTGATGTTAGAGACTTTGCAGACAGAGTCGTGGGTATAGAGTGTCGATAATATGTTGTATCATAAAGTCCATGTGATTGCAGATTCTGTTTGACTTGAGTACGATGGAAAAAAAAATCTCTTGAAAGTTTTACTATGTTTTCCATTTTTATTGATATAAGAGTCTAAGGAAGTTAAGTATGTAACAAGAGTCAGCGGGTTCTCTCGGCTCCAGATATGGGGTCGGGTGCCCATCACACCCTAGTAAAGTCGGGGTGTGACAGCACTGTTTGGGAGGACTGAGATTGAGCCGCACTCTGGGACTTATCTTCCTCTACTACCGGTGGCGGTGCCCTTTCAGCCCGCTTTTCTGCCACCGTCTTGCCCTTTTGGGCTGCTGTAGCCTTCTTCTTTTTAGGCATCTCTGAAATACACAACACACGATTTAGGAACAAGAATTTCTTACATCATATCTCTATCGCACGATTCTTATGATGAAAGAAGGTCATATATTCCTAAAATGTCCGCAGCTTCTCGTTTATAAGTGTGGCACGCAACACACCCATAACCAAGACTCTACTAGACACGGCTCGTAGACACATCCTAGGACTGAACTGCTCTGATACCACTTTTGTCACGACCCGGCTAGGGGGCCGCGAAGAGCACCCGGTACTACCCCACCCGAGCACCCCCTTATCATACATAACATAACATGTAGGTGAACCATAAGTCAATTCGTGCTTTTATTATCGTTAATCATATTGATCCCATTAGACGACCATCATCATTTAACATATCATAGGCATCTAGGCCACACCATAAGTACAAGGCCGACGTGGCTAACAAAAGATATACAAAACATGGGCCGGCATGGCCGAACATCTCTACCCACATACACATGACTACGAGTCTCTAAGAGTATGACATATCATATGAGCGGGACAGGACCCCGCTATGCCCATAATTATATACACAAAAGAATAAGTACCCAAAAGCTACGGCTCCGAAAGAATTGGTGCTCTGCTATGCAATCCCTGAATAAGCAGCTATGGATCAAGTTTGTCTCCCTGTGCACCTGCGGGCATGACGCAGCGTCCACAAACAAAAGGACGTCAGTACGAAGAATGTACTGAGTATGTAAAGCATAATCAACATCAATATAGAAGCATAATAGATATCATATGAAGATAGCATAGGAGGGGAGACAGTGATATCATCATCATCATGTCGCTTACTTGCATACATCGTCGTTCGTATCCCATAATAATACTCGTACCATACTTGTGCTCATATTCGTATACATGTCCTTATTCATATTCTTATACATAGTCTTATCACATTCATATTCATATTATATACATATCCATACACTTATATACATACATAGCGTACCCGACCATAAGGTTCGGTGTTTCATACGTACTTGGCCAACCAAGGCTCAATGTTATTTCTACCTGGCCCTACCAAGGCTTTAGGGTTATCCGTACCATCTGCAGACGTGCGCGCGCGTTTCGTAATCGTATACATACTTCATACATATTCATCTACATATATTCTACCCGGCGTTATAAGCTCGGGGTTCATTATAGCCCTTCATAGGCACATATAAGTATAATAGCCCGTAGGAACCTTTTGTATCATTTTTTATATTATTTACTATTCTCATCGTTATCGTTACATCTACATTATGGACTTACTCGTCATACGAGGAACATAGTATAACCATAGTACATATCAAGGGTCGTGAGCTTATGAGCTCGGAATGTCAACCATGTGAAGACAACATACTCATATGGAGGAATTAGGAATTTGGCCAAGAACCATGCCTTATGAAAGAAGGGTTAGCCTTACATACCTTTCCGTCGAACTATTCTACACTTGCACGTTCCCTTCCAATGCTAGCGTTTATTCCTTCATTAATATCATAACAATGGCCATTAGTCATTCACATTATCCACATTATCTAGATTCCTCCCTAAGGTCCTGACAGTCGGTGTAGGAGAGGGTACTGGAGGTTTTGCCCCCTTCGGGACCTCCTCAGGTGGAGGAGGAGTCGACGATGACTGTGAAGGGGTCTCATACTGAGCCTCAGACTAAGCCCCATCTGTTGGGTCTGCCCTACTAGTCCCCTCATTATCTGCCACATTATCTCTCTAGCTAGCTGTGGTCTTTCTAGTCACAAGCATCACTGTAGGCACACAAAAGGGTAAGTTTAACTCAAAACTCCTATGACTCAGTTCTACAGCACAATTTATATCTGAAAGATGGGTAACCAACTTCTAAATGCCCTGTAGATCCCTTTTTATATAATATGGTGCACAACACGTCTATAAACAAGACTCTACTAGACACAACTTGTAGACTCCCTAGGGCTGACCAGCTCTGATACCAAGTTTGTCACGCCCCAAATCTGGAGGGGCGTGGCCGGCACCCAGTGCCATTCGCGGCCCGAGTGAACCATTCAAAACAAACGATACTAACAAAGTCGACAAGGCCATACTTTATGTGTATGTGTGTGTGTGTGTATATATATGAACGCAGGCCATCTTATCTGAACGGGGCACACACAAAAAAAATATGTATAACTGAGCAAGCAGATGAGGCTGCTATGAACGTACTTGTCACGACCCAACCAGAGGGCCATGACGGGCACTCGGAGCTAACCTACCGAGCACCACAGACATACCTACATCACATAATCATACATGAGTGGGCCATAATGCTAACTAATAGATATCCTGAACTGTAAGGGACACAAGCCCAAAAGATATATATATATATATATATATATATATGCGTAACCAAACTGGACCACGATATATATACAAGCTGGCAAAGCTACCAAAAATAATGATACAATAATGTATGGACCGAGAAGGTCATAGAACATCTAGTTGTGCATATCTGTCTACGAGCCTCTAATGGAGTGCATAACATATTAAGGGCGGGATAGGACACCATCATGACCAAATGTACACAAAATAATCATACTAAGCTGATCTGCAACTCTGAAATAGGTGGAGTGCTTTAGGGGCTCTAATTTCAAGAACTCATGAGCCCTCGAACTGTCGGGCCCCTCACTAGCTCCTACACCAGCAGGTGCTCTCGACTGCCTCTGATTAGCCACAAGCCGAGTCAATAGCTGTACCACACACCTAAGGTCCTGACAGTCGGTGCAGGAGGGGGTACTGAGGTGTTTCCCCCTTCGGGAGCTCCTCAGGTGGTCTTATCCTGAGCCTCAGACTGAGCCCCATCTACTGGGTGTACCCTAGTAGTCCCCTCACTAGTTGCCACATTATCTCTCTAGCTAGTTGTGGTCTTTCTAGTCATAGGCATCGCTGTAGGCAAACACAAAAGGGTATGTTTAGCTGTTACACCCCAGAAATTTCGTGTTACTAAGGCTATAGACGGCTTAATGTGAGCTCGAGAAGGAGCAAATATCACAAGTATAAAGAATGAAATTCTACTATAGTAGCATGAGTATGATATTTGGAATTCGTACAATATGATTGGAATAATACGTTAAAAGATATATAGCACTCGTAACCGT
This sequence comes from Lycium barbarum, assembly GCF_019175385.1. Taxonomy (NCBI): domain Eukaryota; kingdom Viridiplantae; phylum Streptophyta; class Magnoliopsida; order Solanales; family Solanaceae; genus Lycium; species Lycium barbarum. The sequence goes on along the minus strand of NC_083343.1, from coordinate 60,524,463 downwards.
AAGCTGAGGTGGGGCCCACATGATGGGATTTTTATAAAGGACATATGATAAGTTATATGGACAATATATGTGAAGTTAAACACAACACAAGAAGGACCCTTGAGCCAAATCCAAGTGTAAGCCCTCCAAAAAGATGTTTTTAAGTTACGTTTTCGGGTGATCTGACTTCGGGCAGCCATAACCCCATCATTATTTGGGAATTTGGGAAAACTACTAAAATTAAAGTTGTAGATAATTGAAATACCTTTCCAACCATAGGTATGTGACATCGGGATAAAGAGTTATGGATGTTTTAAGGCAGAAAGGTCAAGCTGGGCAGTGAAATGGGCCCAACCTGATTCCAAGTCGGGTCAGGCCCATTTCCCTTGTTATTTAAGGGAAATTTTCAGCCTTTAGCCTCATTTTTACACCTGAAAAATCCAAAATAATTGAGAGAGAGAGAGAGAGAGAGAGAGAGAGAGAGAGAGAGAGAGGAGAGTTAGAGAGAGGAAGTAGAGAATCGATCAAGTTCGAGGCCCCGAATCCCGAGGCTCGTGAAGGACAAAGTGTAGTACGAGTTATCATCGTCGTTTTAAGCTAAATATTGATCCTGGGGGAGGATATTTTCGTGGTTGAGCTACTGCTAAGGTATGTATAAGATTTATTTTATGTTATTAATAAGTTTATTTAGAGTTTTAACGGATTAGAACGGAGAAAATAGCGTTATAAATTAGTTTGTGGTGTTTTTGCGATTTATGGATCGGGGGCTGTTTTAGTTGGATTATATGGATGGAATTAGCTGAGTTATGATGTATAATAATTGTTGATGTTGTTGACAAGTTGCTGTTCTTGAATTTGGGAGAATAAAGTGTACGAAGATATCATATACAAAGCGTATACCGGGCTGTTTTTATCTGATTTTCGTGGCTGCTTTTTGACAATATTTTGGGGTTGTTTGGTGGTTGTTATGAATTGTTTTGTGGGCTGGAATATCGTGGGATTGGCTGTAGTTGTTGTTGTTGTTGTGTTTGTTGTTATACTATAGATATACGAAAATAAAGAAGTGTATACAAGCATGGGTATACGAATGTATATTGGGCTGTCTTGGAAGTGATTTAAGAATGGATTTAATTCTAGTTTGATATGAAATTGTTGGTGTTGTTTTTGTTTGTATTTTGATTGATGTTTGGCTAAATTGGAATCTCGAGGATTGTTAAGTTTTCAGGGGAAATGCTGCCCGAATTTCGTTAAGTTTCATTCGCACTTGGATTGGTTAGTAAGTGATGTAGATGATCTAACTGTGGCTTATGTAATCTTAATTTTATACCTACGAGCTCGAGAAGTAGACGTTGGACATTTAAATAAGCGTTAAAGGTATGTAACGCTGACCCTTTATTCTTTTGGCATGATCTTTATGAAACAAACAGACGACGTGTTTATGATTCCAAAGAAGTTCCTATTCTTAGAGCCACTAGGATGGCTAATGTTCTTGATTTCCAGAAGCTATTTCATTGTGTCTTGATACGTGTATATGATTCCAGAAGTTCTATTTTGATATAATCCATAGTGACATTCGAAAGGTACTTGATATGACTATTGTCCTGATTTTCAAATGATAGTTCATTTTAATTATTCTATCGAGTCTCAGATATGATTTAGTTTTTATATGGTTGCTCACTACTCTGCTCGTGCATGCCTCAATGTATCTTTCACCGAGTCCCGGGCCCGATATGTTATCATGCACGGTTTCACTGCATTGTTCACCGAGTCCCTCACTAGAGGGCCGGGTACGGTATATATATATATATATATATGATGATATGATGATATAATGATATGATGATATGACGATATGATGATATGTTTATGGCGGCCAGGATGGTATATGATGACTTTATTCGCTGAGTCCCATAATGGGTCTGGTATGATATATGATATTGACATGCATGATTTATGTTTCAAAAGGCAAGTGTTTTGGTTTTCTAGATGTTATACTTGTCTCCTGTACTCCCTATTTTAGTTATGATCCTCTTTACTGTACTTCATGCTTTGCATACTCTGTACATATCTCGTACTGACCCCCTTTCTTCGGGGGGCTGCGTTTCATGCCCGCAGGTACAGACACTCGATTCGGTGATCCTGTTACATCCGACATTTTTGTTTATTCGAAAAATTCAAGGTGGGTTGACTTGTGATGAATAAGGCCACAATTGGACCTTACTTTGTATGCATGTGTAGGTTATGAATTTAATGGTGTGGAATTACGAAAGGTGGCCAAGGGAATTTTGGAAATTTACTCCATAAATTACCATCTTTAGACAATAATTTTGGGCTCAAAAATGATAGGAAAAAAAATTAGGCCCAAATGGGATGGCCCAACCGGCCATACCATGATCCAAGCCCATGGATTAATTTTCCATGTGGCATTATATATCCATCATTATCCTTAGAACTTTCAAGAAAAAAAATACAAAGCAAGAAAGAAGGAACAAAAGGAGAGGGTTTCGGGTGAGAGGAGAAAGAAAAGGAAAAGAAAGAAAAATTTTTTGGAGCCAATTCTTGGGTTTAAAAAGTTCCTCTCTTGAGAGATTATTACTAAGCACAAGATTATCTACAAGTTGATGTAAAGATTTTGGCAAGAAAACAACTTCAACCCCAAGTGAAGAACTTGAAGAAAGGTAAGGATTTCATGATTTTGTTGTGTTAAAAATGATGTATGTATGTTGTAGTGTGTGTGAATGAATGAAAAATATGCAAATTTGGTGTGTTGGAATTTTTGGATGTGTGGCCGAATGCATATAGGGTTATTGCATGATTTTAATGGTTTGAATTCTTGTGTAAGTTAGTTGTAGTGTGGTGGAAATTGTATTAGAAATGAAAGTGGAATGAACTAGTGAAATTTGGAAAATATAGCATGTGGCCGTGTGGTGTGGGTTGGTGTTGGAAGGTGAATTGAATCTTGTTAGCATGTTAATTATGTGGTTATGGAAGATTGGTTATTAAGTTGTTGAAGGAAATTATTGAACTTTGTTATGACTTGTGTATAAGTGAAAATGAAAGTGTTAAGAGGCAAATTATGCTTATGACAATGAACTTGGAATATAAAAATGTGTTGATGAGTTTGCATGTTGAAAGTTAGGAAGGGATTGGAAAAGTAGTGACTTGATGGAAAGTTGAATGTTTGTGAATTTTATGAATATCTTGTGAATATTATGTGAACATGTTATGGATGCCTCCGATGTATGTCGTAATGATTTTGATGGATAATGGCTATGAAAATAATAAGTTTTGGTTGGAAATGTAAGTTTGAAACGAAAGATAATTCGTCGTGTCGAAAGGTGGCTAATAATGCCATAGGGTATGATTTAGTGTTTATTGATGTTTGTTGTTGTTTGGATGTCTCCTCTGGGTTGTTGTGTTGCTAAATTGAGCCGAGCTAAGTCTCGGGGATGTCGTATATACAGAGGAAATGCTGCCGAAATTTCGGTAGGCAATTATGTGTAAAGATAGAGTATTGAAAGAATGAAACTAACCAAATGGTAAACTTGACCATTTCCAGATTTTGGACGAAATTTGGATTGACGCCGAGCGAGCATAAGGCGCCATCGAGGTATGTGAAGCACTTCTATACGCTCCTAGGCATGTTCTGGATGTGGTAGGCTCGGCCGCGAGCCCTAGGTCCGACTCCGTTCCCCGGAATTCGAGACGGAAAACCGCTCCAATTCCTTCAATTCAATTGAAACTATTTTATTGCAAATTGCCCTTAAAGTGAGATTTTGTACAAAACTTCCCCAAACGGAGTCGGAACACTTCCGAATGAGTATGGGTGACCTCATAAGGTCAATCATCAGTAATTTACGTATGTAGCCTCGGGTTGGTCCGAGGTGGGCCCACAAGGCCCGATACTTCCGGTGCGATTTTTAAAATACTTCTGTTTTGGTCCGATCTTCTCCAAAAACTTCTGAACTATTATTTTGTGAATATTATGGATATTTTTGTGTAATTTATACAATATTATTTCTGAACATCCGAGCATCCCATTCTGATAATCTGTCGTGCCTTCCTAACTAGGATATGAGCGCGTGCTATGCATACTATCTGGATATTCTGATTTTGGCTCGCCGTTTGGCACCCTTCTGATTGATCGAGTCTGTATGTTGAGTCTGTAGGTAGGTGGTTTCTCATTTATCGATTCGTGTCTGTCTCAATGCATTCTTTCACTGCGACCCGGGCCAGGTTCTGTTATCGTGCATATTTTCTCTGCATTGTTCACCGCGTCCCTCGGCGTACGGGCCGGGATCTGTATGTCTGTATGATCTGTGTATGGGGATGGCGGCCAGGATGGCATATGATCTGATTTGATTCTGTCTGTCCACCGCGTCCCGTACTAAGAGGGCCGGGTTCTGTTACCGCGCCCCCAGACAGGGCCGGGATCTGTATGAATATATGCGTGTGCCATCTGTATTTATAAAGCACACGCCTTTGTATGATTTTGTATGACTCTGTGCTACTCTGCATGCATAATTCTATCCGTCATAATACTGTCTGTCCGTCTGTGTTACAACTATTTCTGTATGTCCGTATGGCTTCTGCTTCTGTATGTCCGTATGGATTCAGATTCTGCTCGTCTGTCCGTATTATGACTCCGTTTGCCTGTCCGAACTATAATTCTGTTCATTTGTGTGTAACACGATTCTGTATGTCTGTCTGGATCATAACTCTGTCCGTTAGTTTGACTTATGATTTTGCCCGTTATATTTCTGTGACTCTAGTTCGGACTATGTTTATATCTGTTACGTTTCTGCTTTACATACTCGGTACATTTTCCGTACTGACCCCCGTTCTTCGGGGGCTGCGCTGCATGCCCGCAGGTACAGACGCGCCAGGTGACACGCCGCCAGCGTAGGTTCTGACTCTGCCATTCGAAGAGCTCCTTTGACTCGGAGCATATCTTTTGGTATATATTTTCTGTCTTCTGTGTACTCCGTATGTATGTATATTCTGGGTACGGCGGGGCCCTGTCCCGTCATATGATTCTGTATGTCTGTAGAGGCCTGTAGATGGATGTGTGGGTTACGGGTTTCGTCTGTATGTTAGCCTTATCGGCTTACTTGTAAATGTCTGTATGTTCAGGTATATATGTATATATACGTATGGTTGCGCGCGTGCCGTATTTGCATCGGCCTATTTCCGTACTTCTGTTTTGAAACGAAAAAAAAAATCTGTATGATTCGAATTCGATCAGATAGGTACGTATGGGTATCCAGTTAGGGTACCAGTCGCGGCCCACGGGGTTTGGGTCGTGACAAAAGTGGTATCAGAGCGGTTAGTCCTCGGAATGTCTACAGGCCGTGTCTAGTAGAGTCTTGTTTATCGATGTGTTGTGCACCACATCTATAAACGGGAAGCTACAGGGCATTTAGGATGTTACCCTTCTTTGGATCTTTAGATCGTGCGATAGAACTGTATTAGTAGGATGAACCTCTCCTAACGATCTGCTATGTTTCAGTGATGCCTCCGAAGAAGGCAACAGCTGCCCAGAAGGGCAAGGCCAGGATTGAGGCAGGAGAGACCAGCCAGGCCCCGAGGGTTACCAGGGCCAGTGTGCACCCTGCACTTGAGGATGTGCCCCCGTCGTCTGGATCTGTTACACCCCCCTTGCCGGAGGATATCAGAGCAGCAGGAGCTGCTAATCGGGAGACGGCTCCACCGCAAACCCCTGAGGTTCCAGTGCCCGAGCCTCCAGCTCCACAGGCAGGGGCGGAGGGTAGGGCCATGCGAGATGCGGTTCAATTATTGACCACATTGATGGCGGAACAGGTTCGCAGGCATGGATTTGGGGGTGGTCGTGCGGATAGGTACGAGAGCTCCAGGGCTCGTGAGTTTCTGACATGTAATCCTCCAGAATTCTCCGGGGCAAAACCTGAGGAGGATCCCCAGGAGTTCATTAGAAAGATGGAGAGCACACTACGACTGATTAAGGCTTCGCCGACTGAGTCTGTGGAGTTGGCTTCGTATCGATTATATGAGGTGGCAGCAAATTGGTATGAGTCTTGGCAGCTCTCCAGGGGTGACGATGCTCCCCCAGCGGTATGGGCCGAATTTACTAAGGCCTTTCTTGACCATTTTCTACCACCAGAGCTACGAAGAGCTAGGGTCGATCGGTTCTTGAACTTGAGACAGAATGGTAGAAGTGTTCGCGAGTACAGCCTAGAGTTCGATTCATTGGCTAGGTATGCACCCACCATAGTAGCTGAGATGGCCGACAGGGTGCACAGGTATGTGATGGGACTGGACTCTTATCTGATTGATGGTTGTTTGGCTGTGGCTGCTCAGCCAGGGATGCATGTAGCCCGGGTACAGGCACACGCCCAGGGCATGGAGGACCGACGTAGGGAACGTCGGCCTGATAGGGGTTACGACAGGGGCCAGCCTAAGAGAGCCAGATCGGCTGGGTATTCAGAGGGATTTCAGAGCGAGCCTTCCCAGCGGCAGAGAAATAGGTATTCGTCCCAGCCAGCCTACAGTACGCCCCCACAGTTCGCAGGACAGAGCTCCAGAGGTCCCGGTCAGTCGAGGCCACCCATACCCCCGTGTTCTTATTGTGGGAGGCCCCACCCGGGGGAGTGTTACCGCGCTACGGGCGCTTGTTATTTTTGTGGGAGCCCAGACCATCGAGTCAGAGAGTGCCCACTTAAGGGCAGTTCGGGTTCAGCCCGGCCTGCTGGGTCCGTTGCAGGCTCATCTTCTCCTTCAGCGGCCATGCGCCCTGCGGGGCGAGGAGCACCAGCACCAGCACCAGCACCAGCACCAGCACCAGCGCCAGCGGGTCGTGGCAGAGGACGGGGTGCAGCTTCTGGTTACAGCGGTCCTTCGAACCGCGTGTTTGCTTTAACCGGCCGGCAGGATCCAGGAGCGTCTTCGAGTGCACGCCCAGGTACGCCAGCCAATCCTTTTTGAGAAATGTATGTATGGATAATTTTGTATTTTGTTGAATCACGTGATCTCATACTTCTGGGTATTAGAAATAGTAAGATAAATGTTAATTTGGAAGATACCGAGATTCAGAAAGGCAATATGGTAATGGTATGACTTAGCCGGGGGTGGGACCCGCTACCAAAATTTTTCCGAAAATCTGCGAAGACCCCGATTTACTCTAAAATTTCGTGACAAAGGTCGTGAGGGGCAATCGGCGATATTATATTAGCCCTAACGCGTCAAAATGCATGAAAGTTTCGGAGTTAAGCGTGCTCAAGCCAGAGCAATTCTGCGATGGGTGACCCCCTGGGAAGTAATGCAAAGTTTTGCACAAGTGCAGGTATGACTGATATAAATGAAAATTTGGGGTAATTTAAAGGAAAAGAGAATTTATGGAGTAATTAGCGCCTTTACAGATACCACACAGACCGACGCGGGTTAAATGGGCAAAAAGGAAAGGTGCGATACCACTCGGAAAACTTAGCGAATCTGGATAACAGTCAGCGACGACCCGAATGTTGTCAGGGGATAGAAAACGCCCAATTACATCGTAAGTTAGTATGGTATGACGATAGTTGTAAAAGGAAAAAGAGTATGGATAGTAGGGAAGGAGAGAGATAAGTAGAGCGAGTAAGCAGTATCTTTGAAAAAGTCGATAAGCGACACCCAATGCGATTTGTATGATTGACTCCGAATACGTTTCTGTCTGACATATCTCTGTACGATTAACTCCGATTACGAATCTGTCTGACACACCTCTGTATTTCTAACTCCGGACATAAATCCGTCTGGTGTGCCTCTGTACGTCTAATTGTGATCACGCATCTGTCTGATACATCTCCGCATGTCTGATTCTAAGTGCGACTCTGTATGATACATTTCTGTAAGCCTGATTCCGATTTCGAAATCCGTCCGATACCTATTTATACATCTGACTCTGATCTCAGATCTGTCTGACATACTTCCGTATCTCTTCTTTTGATTATGAATCCACCCGCCAGAGTTTAGCATGTCTGCTTCCGATTACGAATCCGTCCGATATGCCTCAACGCGTCCGGTTCCAGTCCTGAATCTGTTGGTAAGAAGTGTCTGGTATGAAGTGGGATTATATTGATGTGGTAGAAATCTCCGGAGTGTAACAAGAAATGATACGGACTATGACGTCTGGAAAGCGTTCGTCAGTTACAAGAATATAGCTTATGGTTCGACGATTGCGTGGGGTACGAGAAGATATATTATGAAGGCATCTGAATCTGTGATGTGAAAAAAATCACCCCATAATGATGGTAAAGAAGCCATGTCGGAAAGTCGGTGAAGGACAACCACAAAGAGGACCCTCCCGAAGTAGTATGACACCCCATAAGGTCAATTTAACATTCGAGGACGAATGTTTCTAAAGGGGGGGAGGATGTTACATCCGACATTTTTGTTTATTCGAAAAATTCAAGGTGGGTTGACTTGTGATGAATAAGGCCACAATTGGACCTTACTTTGTATGCATGTGTAGGTTATGAATTTAATGGTGTGGAATTACGAAAGGTGGCCAAGGGAATTTTGGAAATTTGCTCCATAAATTACCATCTTTAGACAATAATTTTGGGCTCAAAAATGATAGGAAAAAAAATTAGGCCCAAATGGGATGGCCCAACCGGCCATACCATGATCCAAGCCCATGGATTAATTTTCCATGTGGCATTATATATCCATCATTATCCTTAGAACTTTCAAGAAAAAAAATACAAAGCAAGAAAGAAGGAACAAAAGGAGAGGGTTTCGGGTGAGAGGAGAAAGAAAAGGAAAAGAAAGAAAAATTTTTTGGAGCCAATTCTTGGGTTTAAAAAGTTCCTCTCTTGAGAGATTATTACTAAGCACAAGATTATCTACAAGTTGATGTAAAGATTTTGGCAAGAAAACAACTTCAACCCCAAGTGAAGAACTTGAAGAAAGGTAAGGATTTCATGATTTTGTTGTGTTAAAAATGATGTATGTATGTTGTAGTGTGTGTGAATGAATGAAAAATATGCAAATTTGGTGTGTTGGAATTTTTGGATGTGTGGCCGAATGCATATAGGGTTATTGCATGATTTTAATGGTTTGAATTCTTGTGTAAGTTAGTTGTAGTGTGGTGGAAATTGTATTAGAAATGAAAGTGGAATGAACTAGTGAAATTTGGAAAATATAGCATGTGGCCGTGTGGTGTGGGTTGGTGTTGGAAGGTGAATTGAATCTTGTTAGCATGTTAATTATGTGGTTATGGAAGATTGGTTATTAAGTTGTTGAAGGAAATTATTGAACTTTGTTATGACTTGTGTATAAGTGAAAATGAAAGTGTTAAGAGGCAAATTATGCTTATGACAATGAACTTGGAATATAAAAATGTGTTGATGAGTTTGCATGTTGAAAGTTAGGAAGGGATTGGAAAAGTAGTGACTTGATGGAAAGTTGAATGTTTGTGAATTTTATGAATATCTTGTGAATATTATGTGAACATGTTATGGATGCCTCCGATGTATGTCGTAATGATTTTGATGGATAATGGCTATGAAAATAATAAGTTTTGGTTGGAAATGTAAGTTTGAAACGAAAGATAATTCGTCGTGTCGAAAGGTGGCTAATAATGCCATAGGGTATGATTTAGTGTTTATTGATGTTTGTTGTTGTTTGGATGTCTCCTCTGGGTTGTTGTGTTGCTAAATTGAGCCGAGCTAAGTCTCGGGGATGTCGTATATACAGAGGAAATGCTGCCGAAATTTCGGTAGGCAATTATGTGTAAAGATAGAGTATTGAAAGAATGAAACTAACCAAATGGTAAACTTGACCATTTCCAGATTTTGGACGAAATTTGGATTGACGCCGAGCGAGCATAAGGCGCCATCGAGGTATGTGAAGCACTTCTATACGCTCCTAGGCATGTTCTGGATGTGGTAGGCTCGGCCGCGAGCCCTAGGTCCGACTCCGTTCCCCGGAATTCGAGACGGAAAACCGCTCCAATTCCTTCAATTCAATTGAAACTATTTTATTGCAAATTGCCCTTAAAGTGAGATTTTGTACAAAACTTCCCCAAACGGAGTCGGAACACTTCCGAATGAGTATGGGTGACCTCATAAGGTCAATCATCAGTAATTTACGTATGTAGCCTCGGGTTGGTCCGAGGTGGGCCCACAAGGCCCGATACTTCCGGTGCGATTTTTAAAATACTTCTGTTTTGGTCCGATCTTCTCCAAAAACTTCTGAACTATTATTTTGTGAATATTATGGATATTTTTGTGTAATTTATACAATATTATTTCTGAACATCCGAGCATCCCATTCTGATAATCTGTCGTGCCTTCCTAACTAGGATATGAGCGCGTGCTATGCATACTATCTGGATATTCTGATTTTGGCTCGCCGTTTGGCACCCTTCTGATTGATCGAGTCTGTATGTTGAGTCTGTAGGTACGTGGTTTCTCATTTATCGATTCGTGTCTGTCTCAATGCATTCTTTCACTGCGACCCGAGCCAGGTTCTGTTATCGTGCATATTTTCTCTGCATTGTTCACCGCGTCCCTCGGCGTACGGGCCGGGATCTGTATGTCTGTATGATCTGTGTATGGCGATGGCGGCCAGGATGGCATATGATCTGATTTGATTCTGTCTGTCCACCGCGTCCCGTACTAAGAGGGCCGGGTTCTGTTACCGCGCCCCCAGACAGGGCCGGGATCTGTATGAATATATGCGTGTGCCATCTGTATTTATAAAGCACACGCCTTTGTATGATTTTGTATGACTCTGTGCTACTCTGCATGCATAATTCTATCCGTCATAATACTGTCTGTCCGTCTGTGTTACAACTATTTCTGTATGTCCGTATGGCTTCTGCTTCTGTATGTCCGTATGGATTCAGATTCTGCTCGTCTGTCCGTATTATGACTCCGTTTGCCTGTCCGAACTATAATTCTGTTCATTTGTGTGTAACACGATTATGTATGTCTGTCTGGATCATAACTCTGTCCGTTAGTTTGACTTATGATTTTGCCCGTTATATTTCTGTGACTCTAGTTCGGACTATGTTTATATCTGTTACGTTTCTGCTTTACATACTCGGTACATTTTCCGTACTGAGCCCCGTTCTTCGGGGGCTGCGCTGCATGCCCGCAGGTACAGACGCGCCAGGTGACACGCCGCCAGCGTAGGTTCTGACTCTGCCATTCGAAGAGCTCCTTTGACTCGGAGCATATCTTTTGGTATATATTTTCTGTCTTCTGTGTACTCCGTATGTATGTATATTCTGGGTACGGCGGGGCCCTGTCCCGTCATATGATTCTGTATGTCTGTAGAGGCCTGTAGATGGATGTGTGGGTTACGGGTTTCGTCTGTATGTTAGCCTTATCGGCTTACTTGTAAATGTCTGTATGTTCAGGTATATATGTATATATACGTATGGTTGCGCGCGTGCCATATTTGCATCGGCCTATTTCCGTACTTCTGTTTTGAAACGAAAAAAAAAATCTGTATGATTCGAATTCGATCAGATAGGTACGTATGGGTATCCAGTTAGGGTACCAGTCGCGGCCCACGGGGTTTGGGTCGTGACAGATCCCCCAGCTTAGGATTTCCAGTCAGCTATCTTGGAGAGCTCCTTTGTTCCAGAGCCTAGACTTTTGGTACAGATCTTATGATGTATATGTATATGTTTATCCAGGGGTACGGCGGGGCCCTGTCCTGTCATATTTCGCTATCGATACTCTTAGAGGTCTGTAGACATATGTGTGGGTTGTGTATAAGTTTGTTCAGCTGTGTCTATATGATGTGCTATGGATATGTTCGTCTGTAGTGGCGGCCTTGTCGGCTTGCATATGATATTGATATGTAGTGGCAGCCTTGTTGGCTTGCGTATCATTTCATGATTTGATTAGTTGTGACTCCTCAGGAGACAGTTTATCTGGATATATGTATATGATGACATTATGAACCTTTGGAGTTCTTTTACAAGTTTTCGTATTGTTCACAGATTCAGTTTGACTATATCTAGTAGCTACATATATGAGTGTCCAGCTCGGGCACTAGTCATGGCCCACGGGGTTGGGTCGTGACAAAAGTGGTATCAGAGCTGTTCATCCTCGGAGTGTCTACAGACCGTGTCTAGTAGAGTCTTGTTTATCGGTGTGTTGTGCACCACATCTATAAATATGAAGCTTCAGGACTTTTAGGATGTTACCTTTCTTTCATATCTAAGATTGTGCGATAGAGCCCAGCCATAGGAAATGAAATTCCTTATAGTACCCTTGATTTCAGCTGAAGAACGGCACCGACAGGAGAAAGTGACTGATAATACTGGAAGTTACAAAGTTCACAGGTAAGCAAGGGTGCGAAAAATGCATATCGGATAAGGTAAGAATATTGAAGTATGATTGAAATGTAAAGTTGAAGAATGAAAAAGGAGGTAGATAGGAAGGTATAACAGGACAGATCGTTAAAGGATTAGGTACGTCTTGAGGTGTGATACGTGAGGTATGTTTCGACGACTTTATACTTTTACTTGAAATTGGGAGCCCTGTGTGGCTATGATATGATATGATATATACGTATATATGTTGGCTCTGTGAGGCATTGTTGGTATTTCCTGCGTGCAGGTTTTAGGATAGTAAGAAGTACAGAGGAAACTCTGCCAAAATTTTCCCAGAAATAGAAAAAAGAGAATGAGATATAAGTTCATAATATGTCTTGAAAGTCGATATCGATAGGGTAAATTTATTATGTTTGATTAAAGCTTTAAGAGATACCCTCCATGTCATCCGTAAGAGGCACCATCCTTATTTGGGAAATTTTATTTCGAAGAACCATATGTGAGCAACAAAGTTTGGAATTCATTTGGACGAACCAGAATACTTTAATACCTTCCAGCCACATGTTACCTTAGAAGCGGCTCATGTTGAAGAGAAAAAACGTCCAGCAATTAAGTTTCACTTTTATTGAAAAATACAAAGCATACAACAAGTAGTTATGAACTAAATAGTTCGATCGTGACCAAAGAACAAATCTGGGGGTGAACTATGTGAACCAAGCATTATAAGTCCCGTGGTGCTTGTCGTATTTTAGTTCTTCTGGTGGTGGTTTCGGAGGATGCTTCATGGTGACGTAATCTTGGAGTTGGAGCGTTCTTGTGTTCTTGAGGTAACATTTCATCATATCTTTATGTCGTTGAGTTTATTAATTCTTAAACAACGAATTGGAGGTGGAATTTGTGGAAGGAAAAACTCAAACTTGTGGGCCGTCTAGGATCATGTGTTTCATGTGTCGTTGATGAAATACTAGGATGATTTGGAAGGGCTAGTGACACTAAGGGATGATTTAGAAAAAGGTGGCAAATCTTAACAGAACGCTTATTGAGGTATGGAGTGAACTGATAAGTAGAGATAACATACGGCGAGTTTACAGTTAAAAGGAGTAATAGTATGATTGAGATAAAAGTACGGAGGAAGAAGGATTATGACAAATTATGAAGGTATTGATAAGACAGCTTGTGAGATATTAAGGATAAGATTGATCAGAAAAGGTGAAAGGTTAAGTACACCTACTTAACAGAGTATAATTAAACCACAGTAAGAATCGTTAATGAGGTTAAGAAATGTTACACTATAGGATTGATCATGAACAGGATGTAATGTGAATATCATAAGGGGTGTCATGAAAATGAGTAAAGCCTAGCGAGGAAGTGACTAAAAGATATGACGTGACTTATGTGATTAAAGTATTAAGCGAGCTATAAAATGAATAAAAAAGACTTATAAAGTCCTTCTATAGGAAAAGTTCAGAATAAAGATTTGGTGATAACGGAAATGATGACGAGCACAAGAGAAGAAGGAGTTAATTGCAAGAAGGAAATAAGAAGAGAGCGAGCGAGATAACAGTGTAGTAACAAGTTATGACATAGCCGAGAACACGGGAAATATAAATGGCATAACTTGTAAACGACTAGGCTACAAAAAAAAACGAGCAACGAGGTGGAATGAGTGTTAGGAACTGACTAATATGACAAGAACAAACAGGGATGAACAGAATACGTTTGGAGAATGAGAAAAGGGGGTTATGTAGAGATAGTGTTTTCTGAAGGATACAGGAGTAGCAAGGGATTCCTCGTGCACAGAATAAAAGATGGACATAGAATGGAGAAATGGTAAGGGAATACTAAAGGAAGCACCCAAGATAGACGTAATTAATTTAGTATGGGTATAGAACGAAAGGGTAAGATAATATAAAGCTACGAACTTAAAGGTGTAGTACGACGACAAAGTGATAAGATAAGACCATTATCAAGGCGAACTTGATATGATTTTAAGTAAGTTAGAAGTCAATGTTGGGTACACAACAAGGGTAAAAGAGCAGAAGGCATAAAGGAGTACTGCGTGTATATGGCTTCACCTTAGAAATAGTGAAATCCTTAAAGGGCAAGGACTGTAGGCCTGAGGGACAGATAATGTATTGTAAATTTATTAAAGGAAACAGATGATATAGGTTGGGATAAGGATAATACTACAAGAGAACTTTGGACACTTATCATCGGAATATAAGTGCTACCTAATTGAGAATTTGGAACGACTACAAGTACTAACTAATTACTGATTGGAGTAAGTGGAATGTGGCCTTGGATGAGTTGATACATTGATTGCATTACTCGAGTACGAATTATCAGATAAGATTTTATACTATATGGGGAAAGGTTCTCATCGCTTCACGATTTTGTTAAGGTTTCGTACGTGGATAATCAAAGTTATATATCATAAAGAAAGACATGATTATGGTACAGTATACCAAGTGAATTAGAAAAGAGATCAGATGAATTTGAGATTGGAAATAGAGATAGAGCAGAATATAAACAGATAATGATATAAGTACACCCTTAAGGGGGGAAGCGGGTGAGAGAAATGCAAGTGTAAGCTGGAAATAATTGGTACTGCAATATATTTGATGTGGATACTTAAACTTCAAGTGAGATCCCTTGCTGAAAGAAGTTGGTAAGATCTGAAAGCCAGTGATAAACGGATAGTAGTCAAGATGGTATTTGAGACAATGCTGAGAATTATTTGTAAAGATCTTGGATAATATGACATTAGAAAGTGGATGCTTATGAAAGGGAAGAATACGACGAGAAAATGGTAACGAGATAGCAACGCTATACTGGATTAGAGGTTAAGACGTTGGCAATGGGGTTGTTTGCTAATGATACTGTAACTTATAAGTAGGAAAGGAAAGAAGACAGAAAATCTCCTATAATAGGATATAAGAAAAATCAAATGGTGAAGAAAGGAAGGGAAAGGAGTATGACAAGATAGACAGCATGTGAGTTTTAGTACAAATAAGATATGTAAAGCAGCATGAACCAGGAGAAGGAAAGACTATGACTAAGATTGGATGTACTTTGTACAAGTTATACGAGAATAGTTATGCGATGTACGCATATTTATATGTTAAGAATGAGACCAAGTGAGTACTTGACAAGAAAAGTAAGGATTCAGTAATAACAATGCGGTTGCGATATTTTGGATATATTAGGGAAAGGTATAAGATGGTTTGAACCAAATTACCGAGATAGGATTAGTACTGAGGGAAAAAGCCATAGTTGAGCCCTGATATCAGTAGAAAAATATAAGAGAAGAATGTAAGGTCTGCATAAAGACTAATGAGACGACGCTAAGGTATTTCTCGGGCTGATTTGAGCACCTTCGCATATTCGTGTAAAGATTGCAATATAATGTGTGATAGAGAAACTAAGAGAAAAATTTGAGAAAGGGGCAATAGAAGAGTTTGAATTAAAAATAAAGAAACGATACGAGATAATATGCCTAAAATGTTACAATTTGGATTAAGGGAAGTTGTGAAATGGTTTACCCGAGACGATCAGAACAAGCGGGTCACTGGTTACTGGGTGATAGTGAATTTATATGTCAAATCAAGAGAAATTCTTTCAGAATTATACCAGTTCATAATAGACAGATCACAGAACAGCTATGTGAAGTTATAAAATGAGGGAAATCTAGCGCTACTTGATAGCCAACCCTGAAGATCGAGATCAAGAGCTAAAAGCAAAGTGACAGTTAAAAACCTTTAAAAAGAAAGTCGAAAAGTGATACATGATGCTGAAGATTCCAGAGTATGGACTGTAACACAGAGAAATGTAAGGTTATTAAAGCAAAATAATGTTACAACAAGGGAAATTTCGTCTTATTCGTAAAGTCTGCGAAGGGTCTACAGGTTACCAGAGGCATGAAATACTCCAGGGATTGTAAAGTCTAATAAATCGACGAGGGACGTCTATGCGTGAGCGGTAAGATGAAGTGAACGATACGTCTTAAAGGAGTAACTATAGAAGAAGAAAGAGTCGAGTTAAGACTGCGTGCACCAGGAGAGAGTAAGATTTCAGCGGAAGAGCTCGCAATACAATCGTCAACCAACTGCGAAATGAAAAGGAGAGTAAAGACAACAGTGTGAAATTATCACCTCGAGAGGCAAGAGCAAAAACTAATAATATGGGAATGGTTACTTAGAGATCTGGAATGCGTTATAATAAACTGAAGGGATCGACCAATGAAGGAGGCATGTGCAGGGCATAATTCAGTAAAAGAACGTTTAAGGAAGTATTGGAAGTGCAGAATTAGTTTAACATTCGAGGACGAATGTTCCAAAGGGGGGAAGGATGTTACACCCCAGAAAATTTCGTGTTACTAAGGCTACAGACGGCTTAATGTGAGCTCGAGGAGGAGTAAATATCACAAGTATAAATAATGAAATTCTTCTGTAGTAGCATGAGTATGATATTTGGAATTCGTACAATATGATTGGAATAATACGTTAAAAGATATATAGCCCTCATAACCGTAAGCTGAGGTGGGGCCCACATGATGGGATTTTTATAAAGGACATTGGATAAGTTATATGGACAATATATGTGAAGTTAAACACAACTCAAGAAGGACCCTTGAGCCAAATCCAAGTGTAAGCCCTCCAAAAAGATGTTTTTAAGTTACGTTTTCGGGTGATCTGACTTCGGGAGGCCATAACCCCATCATTATTTGGGTATTTGGGAAAACTCCTAAAATTAAAGTTGTATATAATTGAAATAACTTTCCAACCATAGGTCGTGGGCCTGTATGTGACAGCGGGATAAAGAGTTATGGACGCTTTTTAGGCAGAAAGGTCAAGCTGGGCAGTGAAATGGGCCCAACCCAATTCCAAGTCCGGTCAGGCCCATTTCCCTTGCTATTTAAGGGAAATTTTCAGCCTTTAGCCTCATTTTTACACCCAAATTATCCAGAATAATTGAGAGAGAGAGAGAGAGAGAGAGGAGAGTTAGAGAGAGGAAGTGGAGAATCGATCAAGTTCGAGGCCCCGAATTCCGAGGCTCGTGAAGGATAAAGTGTAGTACGAATTATCATCATCGTTTTAAGCTAAATATTGATCCTGGGGGAGGATATTTTCGTGGTTGAGCTGCTGCTAAGGTATGTATAAGATTCCTTTTATGTTATTAATAAGTTTATTTAGAGTTTTAACGGATTAGAACGGAGAAAATAGCGTTATAAATTAGTTTGTTGTTTTGTTGAGATTTATGGATCGGGGGATGTTTTAGTTGGATTAAATGGATGGAATTAGCTGAGTTATGACGCATAATAATTGTTGATGTTGTTGACAAGTTGCTGTTCTTGAATTTGGGAGAATAATGTGTATGAAGATATCATATACAAAGCGTATACCGGGCTGTTTTTATATGATTTTCGTGGCCGTTTTGTGACAATATTTTGGGGCTGTTTGGTGGTTGTTATGAATTGTTTTGTGGGCTGGAATATCGTGGGATTGGCTGTAGTTTTTGTTGTTGTTGTTGTTGTGTTTGTTGTTATACTATAGATATACGAAAATAAAGAAATGTATACAAGCATGGGTATACGAATGTATATTGGGCTGTCTTGGAAGTGATTTAAGAATGAATTTAATTCTAGTTTGATATGAAATTGTTTGTGTTGTTGTTGTTGGTATTTTATTGATGTTTGTCTAAATTGGAATCTCGAGGATTGTTAAGTTTTCAGGGGAAATGCTGCCCGAATTTCGTTAAGTTTCATTCGCACTTGGATTGGTTAGTAAGTGATGTGGATGATCTAACTATGGCTTATGTTATCTTAATTTTATACCAACGAGCTCGAGAAGTAGACGTTGGACATTTAAATAAGCGTTAAAGGTATGTAACGCTAACCCTTCTTTCTTTTGGCATGATCTTTATGAAACAAACAGACGACGTGTATATGATTCCAAAGAAGTTCCTATTCTTAGAGCCACTAGGATGGCTAATGTTCTTGATTTCCAGAAGCTATTTCATTGTGTCTTGATACGTGTATATAATTCCAGAAGTTCTATTTTGATATAATCCATAGTGACATTCGAAAGGTACTTGATATGACTATTGTCCTGATTTTCAAATGATAGTTCATTTTGATTATTCTATCGAGTCTCAGATATGATTTAGTTTGCATATGGTTGCTCACTACTCTTCTCGTGCATTCCTCAATGTATCGTTCACCGAGTCCCGGGCCGGGTATGTTATCGTGCACAGTTTTACTGCATTGTTCACCGAGTCCCTCACTAGAGGGCCGGGTACGGTATATATATATATATATATATATATATATATATGATATGATGATATGATGATATGATGATATGATGATATGAGGATATGATGATATGTTTATGGCGGCCAGGATGGTATATGATGACTTTATTCACCGAGTCCCATAATGGGCCGGGCATGATATATGATATTGACATGCATGATTTATGTTTCAAAAGGCAAGTGTTTTGGTTTTCTGGATGTTATACTTGTCTCCTGTACTCCCTATTTTAGTTATGATCCTCTTTACTGTACTTCATGCTTTGCATACTCAGTACATATCTCGTACTGACCCCCTTTTTTCGGGGGGCTGCGTTTCATGCCCGCAGGTACAGACACTCGATTCGGTGATCCCCCAGTTTAGGATTTCCAGTCAGCTGTCTTGGAGAGCTCCGTTGTTCCGGAGCCTAGACTTTTGGTACAGATCTTATGATGTATATGTATATGTTTATCCAGGGGTACGGCGGGGCCCTGTCCCGTCATATTTCGCTATCGATACTCTTAGAGGTCTGTAGACATATGTGTGGGTTGTGTATGAGTTTGTTCAGCTTTGTCTATATGATGTGCTATGGATATGTTCGTCTGTAGTGGCGGCCTTGTCGGCTTGCATATGATATTGATATGTAGTGGCAGCCTTGTCGGCTAGCGCATCATTTCATGATTTGATTAGTTGTGACTCCTCAGGAGACAGTTTATCTGGATATATGTATATGACGACATTATGAACCTTTGGAGTTCTTTTGCAAGTTTCCATATTGTTCACAGATTCAGTTTGACTATATCTAGCAGCTACGTATATGAGTGTCCAGCTCGGGCACTAGTCATGGCCCACGGGATTGGGTCGTGACATTAACTCAAAACTCCTATGACTAAGTTCTACAGCAAAATTTATAGCTGAAAGAAGGGTAACCAACTCCTAAATTCCCTGTAGCTCCCTATTTATATAATTTGGTGCACAACACGTCTATAAATAAGACTCTACTAGGTACAACTTGTAGACTCGACACAACTTTTAGACTCCCTAGGACAGATGTCACGCCCTAAAAGCAAGCCTAGACGTGACCGGCATCCGACGTCATGAACAACATCGGAAGAACCTAAACAACACGATAATATTGCTTGAACCCGCCAGGTTCAACATTCGCCTCAAACATTTTAAAAAATGAATGTAACAAATCATGAATATATCAATTAAATTAGCGGAAGTCTTTATAATTTAAATAATTCACCCAATACAAGATAGTGTGCCCGAAAGAGTCAAACGACAACTCTTCTTCTACCCACATTCGAATGTGTACTAAGGAGCTTATAAGATTAAGGAATAAATGTCTAACCCATCGGGACGCAATCCGAAAACTAGAATAAATAAAAGGAATTAAATAAAGAGAGTGTCCCACGAGTGAATGTGTGGGCTCACTAAATCAGCAGCACAGCAAGTCCTTCCTAAAGTCCTGGAGTATCAAGAACCTGCTCTTCTCCGTTACCTAACTTACCATCAAAAACAACAATGGTATGCCTGAGTACTTCATACTCAGTGAGTGCCTCGGGGACAATAAGTAATAAGAAAATAGAGTACATAATACATAAAGAAATTAGTCCTGAAAATCATGTGAACCCAATGTAAGAACAGTTATTCAGTTTATGTATCTGAATAATAAGTATCAAAACCAATTATAAATCCTCTTGTCGAGTTACAACTGCAAATATGCCTTTTAAATCAATTAAGATAGTCATCAACAACTCCATAAGAGAATAAGAATGTAACACATGCCAATACAGGCCCAAGAATCAAGCATACCGCGCATAGCGCACCACACCAGAACATATAATTCTTGGTGGCTATCCTTCCTCCCGAATAGCTAGGCATAAATCACACCGGACTATGTAATACGCGGTGGCCATCCTTCCTCCCGAATAGCTAGGCATAAATCACACCGGACTATGTCGTACGTGGTGCCTATCCTTCCTCCCGAATAGCTAGGCATAAATCACACCCTGGGTAGCGAACCCAGCGGTGGCCACTCTTCCTCCCGAATGGCTGGGCATTAACACACTAGGATCTATAGTGGCTACCCTTCCTCCCGAGTAGCTAGGCCAAACACAAAAACAAAGTTCATAGCACAGAAGTCGATTCACAATTTGTCTCAAAGTAGTCACACCATAAAATAGCATTAAAGTTCATTATGCCATTACGAAAATCCATAATTTCATAGATAATCATGAAAACGTTTCCACTTTTTAAACAAGATTACTTGGTCATAGTTCCTTTCTAAAATCATCAATACCAGCAACTAACCATCATCACTAAGCATCTCTCATAGAGGAAAACATTCATAATATCTTATACATATATAGGGTTTGTTACAATCTAGGTTTAGAGCTTGTTTGGATGGGCTTATGCCTATAAGCTTCAAACAACTTATAAGCTAAAAAAAAATAAGTTGGGGTAGTCTAACTTATTTTTTTCTGCTTATAAGCTCTTTTCAGCTTATAAGCTTCTTTAGATAAGCTAAGTCAAATGGGCCCAATTATTTTTTTGAGCTTATTTTAAGCACAAAATGACTTTAAGCTGGGCAGCCAAACACTCAAAAAAGCTGAAAACAGCTTATAAGCAACTTATAAGCCAATCCAAACGGGCTCTTAATGTGGACTCGTCCCCTCACGCACATTAACCATTAATCAATGAATGTAATAGATTTCAAGAATGTAAAACCAATTCACCATATCATTCAAAACATCCTTTTATAAAGAATCAATATTTCAAGAGAGTTTGTAAAAGAGACATATGAATTACCTTTGTATCCAAAAAGGATTTTATTTTTAAAGAGACATACAATTTACTTTTATATTCAAAAAGGATTTTTTTAAAAAATACATACAAATCACCTTTATAGTCAAGAATGATTTAAAAAGAGACATACCTTAATCCCGCTAAAAAGCTACTAAATTGAATTCCCAAGGTTCAACAATCACTGACGAATCCCACACGCCCCTATCTTCTTCTTCTTGAAAATACAAGAACTTAGGGTTTTAGAGAGATGATTTTCTAACAAGAGGGGATGTATATGGTGTGGGAATGATCAATATTGAGTGAGAACTCACCTTAGGGTTAGAGAGACTTTTCTAGGGTTCTTTTCTTCAGAAATATTGATTTGAAATGAAGTGGGAAATAACACAATGAATTAGGACTTAAAGGAAATTTTAAATCAGAAAATAATTCCCGATCCGTGCTGAGTCCGCGTCGCGGGTTCAGCACCTGATCATGTTTTTATTTTGGTCTGCAGCTGAATTCTTCTGTGCTGGGTCCGCGACGCAAGCCCAGCACATTTTTTTTCTTTTTCAATAATTGACCTTCGCTCAGTAAACGATCATAAATGTTTGTACAAAACTTTCCTTGGGCTGGGCGACCTACCATTGAAAAGATATTTCCAAGATCTACAAATTTCATCAAGGAGGTGTTTCCAAATTAACAGCACATTTTCATGAAAATGTTCCAGAAGACAGACCTACCAAAACTTAGGTGAATTTTAAGAGCCCTTAAGAACTTCAATTGTTGGTTTCGCTTCAAAACGACCATCTTCCACCCGAATTCATCAAGAATGGGTTCGTATAATATCATCTTAACACTAGAGTTTTAGACATTCATACATATCTCGAATTTACGGGATGTTACATTATCCCCCCTTAAGATCATTCGTCCCCGAATGAAAGTCAGGGCCTAGGATTTTTTACTAAACCTCAAATTTAAGAATTTCAAGAGTTCTTCTAGCAAGGGGAAACATCCTCAGAGATAACATATGACTAAACATATAACGAACGCATCATTCAAGTGTAAACTCAATTGTGAGATTTATATTTCACTCTAAACTTTCACAAGAAAATAAATCCGGTTCAACACATAACTGTAGTAGGGAACAAGTGAGGATATCTTTTCTTCATGTCCTCCTCCGCTTCCCAAGTAGCTTCCTCAGTGTTATGGTTTTGCCATAACACTTTAACCGACGCTACATCCTTTGTTCTCAACCTTCTAACTTGACGATCTAAAATGTGAACTAGCTCTTCTTCATAAGATAATGCCTCATTAATTTCAATCTGTTCATGATTCAACACATGGGAAGGATCGAGTTTGTACAATCTCAACATCAAAATGTGAAACACCGGATGAACCATGGACATCTCAGTAGGTAATCTCAACTCGTAAGCTACCTTCCCAACCCTTTTCGTAATCTCGTAAGGACCAATATAGCGAGGACTAAGATTGCCCTTTCTGCCAAAACGCATTACCCCATTCATAGGTGACACTTTCAAGAAAACCTTGTCACCAACAGCAAATTCCAATTCCCTACGCCTCATGTCCGTATAAGACTTTTATCTACTATGTGCGGTTTTCAGTCGCTGCACAATAAGATTTATCTTCTCGATCGCCTCATGAATTGAATCAGGGCCCAACAACTCTACTTTCGTTGGCTCAAACCAACCAATTGGAGACCGACAACGCCTCCCATAAAGAGCCTCATAAGGAGCCATCTGAATACTCGCTTGATAGCTATTGTTGTACGCGAATTCCACCAAAGGTAGGTCTTCATCCCAACTTCCTCCTAAATCGATTTCACAGGCTCGTAGCATATCTTCCAAAGTCTACAATAGTTCTCTCTACCTGCCCGTTAGTTTAAGGATGAAAGGTAGTGCTCAATTTCACTCTAGTTCCCAACCCTTCCTGAAAGTATGTCCAAAAATAAGCAGTAAATTGCATACCTCTGTCACGACCCAACCCCGTAGGCCGTGACTAGTGCCCGAATTGGACACTCATATTGCCTGTTAACTGTAATCATTTATAACTAGCATGTCATGAACTTATTTGTATAAAAAGGCAAGGCGTTATTTTAAAGCTGTCACGATTCTGTATGTCATAAGCACCTGTCTCCTGAGGAGTTACCATTTTCAACAACAACATATATTTATATATACGCAAGCCGACAAGGCTGCCATTACACGCAACATTCCAAACATACATACTTATGCAAGCCGACAAGGCTGCCATCACGAATGGGTACGCCCCAAACATAAGTCATGTTCATACAACGCAACGTCAACTATACATAGACCCACATAGATGTCCACAGACCTCTAAGAGTAGTGATAGTATCATATGATGGGTCAGGGCCCCGCCGTACCCCGAATAAACACATACATATACGATAAAAGTGAGTTATACCACAAGCTAGGCTCCGGAACAAAGGAGCACTTCAAAGTAGCTGAATAAGTATCCTAAGCTGGCGGATCTCCAAAACGAGCGTCTGTACCTGCGGGCATGAACGCAGCCCCCCGAAGAAAGGGGGTCAGTACGGAATATGTACTGAGTATGTAAAGTATGAAATATAGTAATGGACTCATATTGAGACAAGCTGTATAGGACCCAATGCAACAAACAGAATTTCATAAAATTTGCCTTTGAACATATTTCATCTGTATCATTCTCATTTCAATATCAATGTAGAGTGTTGTAATCAAAGCTGCATAGTCATTCTGTATATAACATATATAACGTGTCCCAACCCTTTAGTAAGGGACTCGGTAATTAAAATCATAGCATCATAAACATAAACAAATACGTGTCCCGGCCCTCTAGTGAGGGACTCGGTAATAGGGAATATGCCCTCCTGGCCACCATCTCCATGTCGTCATGTCATCATATCATCACATCATCATATCATCAAATCATCACATCATCATATCATCATATGTATATATATATAACGTGTCCCGTCCCTCTAGTGAGGGACTCGGTGATTAATATAGTAAATATGCGCACGATAACGTGTCCTGGCCCGGGACTCAGTGAAGGATTTAGCGGTAAGCACAAGAAGAATAATAAGCAACCACATATACGCAATTCATCTTTTGAGACTCAATAGATAAGCAACTAACCAGCTCTAAAGTATTGGGATAATAATCATATTCAATTCTTTTCAACTCTTATTATAAGTTATAGCAAGGAACGTTTCAGCTTTCATGTAGATGTATCAATTTCCATGATGTAGTTTTTGAAAGTCAAGTATGCTTCTGTTCATGCCATTCTTTTAAGAGTAAGAACTTCTATACATCATTCATTAGTCAATCATGTAGTAGGCTCGTGGCAATAGCATTAAGGGAGTATAGAAGCATAAGTCATGCATGGAGCTAGAGAACAGAATTTACCCCCAAGGTTCATATCATTTCATACTTACGTCTAGGACATGCCAAAAGAAAGAAAAAATAGGCTTTACATACCTTTAGCGTTTAGTCGTATTATAACTTGTACTTGCTGCCCAAAACACTTATCCTATATCAAGATATCAAGAGCTTTAATTAGTCTACAAAGGAATTTAATACGTATTTTGACGCTCACAATCCCTTTCTAACATTTAAACGACGTTTCGTTCGCATTCAAACCCACTAGTGCTACAAGCTAACATTGCTAATCATTCTTTCATATATCAATCCAAACTTGTTTAACATGACTTAGGGGACTTTGGACAGCTTGCACATCATTCAAATCAGTCCCAAACTCACGGCCAAACAACACATACCACAATACCATTTTCACTTAGCAATTTTCCAGATTTAACTTACAACGACAACAACACGTTTAATAACATTACTTTCACGATTATTGGAACTGTTTTAGCATCATTTTTGCTCTTACAACAGCCCACAAACCATTTAAATTTCAACTTGAATCATTGCACTTCACTTTCACTATATGTTCATAACAACATTCAACATTCAACATACACTAATTCACTTCTAACCTTAAAACAGTCCATGGTTTTGGGCTGCTTGTATACTTCAACATGATTCGTTTCTTTAACACCTCAATTCACATATTCAATATGCATACAATACACCACAATGTCGATAACAACAACAATCAAAACTTGGCACAAAACAGTCCACAAACTCCCCTCAAACGGTCTCCTTAAACGGCTTCCACACAATTACCACATCTTCATGATTTTCATCCATTCATCCAAACCACAATACATTCAATCCATTTCAAATATATGTACAAGAAGATTAAACATGATTCCATTAAGTCTACACAGCTCATTTCAACTTTTAAGAAAAACAGTCCAATACCAATATGCAACATCATAAACAGACTTCTACAATCTTTGTTCATTTACATATGTTGACACACATTCAGTCCATCAACAATACATGCAAAATGAGACCAACCATGGCTTCACCAAGCTCACGGCTCACCCTCAAGTTCAACCACAACAACAATCCAACAACAACATGCATGAATTATACATTCAAATCATCATGCACCACAAGAACAATGATCATTCTTACCTTACAACTTGTTCTTCAACCTTGGCCGAATCTTCAACCCTATTGAAATGCTACACCTCCTTGTTTCTTTCCAAAAACTACTACACGTTCTCATGCACTTGATGAGGAGTTGATTTGATGGAGAAACTGATTTTTTTTGGAGCAATTTCACCCCACCACTATCGGCTAGCTCTAGGCCGAGAGCTTCTCTCTCTAACACTATATTTTCCTACACTATGTAATGTTGAAATGATGTAGTGAGTTGATGAATAAACAGATTTTTACCTTATATATGGGTTACAAGGTTTGGACAAGTGTCCCACTCAAGTTTTTTGGGTCAACAATCTTTGACCATTTCACTCAACTACACGGCCAAACATGGCTTAAAATAGTGGACTGATTTTTGTTCCCAATCCCACTAATAATCTAATCATGATTAATTTAATCCCAATTCCCCATTAATACTTCCATGCCAAACGAAATTTGTAGGTAATTTGTGACTTGAAACGAAGCCGGAAGTTAAAGTCTCTACTTCGTATCTTAAGATAGTCTTGTCTTTAACTTGTCGCGTTTATTTTCAAACGTTCCAATGTATGAAAATATGGGTTATAACAACCTCTGTTAGATATAATTGATGTTGGAACACCATGCAATCTAACTATCTCTTTTAGATATAACTTGGCGCAGTCTGCCGCTATATATGACGTCTTCACAGGGAGAAAATGGGCAGACTTTGTGAGTCTATCCACGATAACCCAAACCGAGTCAAACTTGGCCCTTGTGCGGGGTAACCCCAAAACGAAATCCATGTTGATCTCCTCCCACTTCCACTGCGGAATCTCAATATTCAGAGCCAGGCCTCTAGGCCTTTGATGTTCAGCCTTCACTTGTTGACAGTTCAAACACTTAGCCACAAAGTTGGAAATATCAACCTGCATGCTCTTCCACCAGTAGTGTTGTTTCAAATCCTTATACATTTTAGTAGATCTCGGATGAACTGAATACTTGGAACAATGAGCTTCCATCATTAATTCTTTTCAAAGACCATAAACATCAGGAACACACAATCGTCCTTGCAACCGCAAAACACTCTCACCAGTACCAACAGTAAAGGAAGTGTACTCACCCCTTTCCACTCCATCTCTCAGCTTTGCAAAAAGTTCATCATCATATTGGTTGGATTTTATCCTTTCCACCACGTCAGACCATGATGGCGTGATTCCTACTAACTCTCTATCTTTGGTTTCATCAAGTCTGACCCTAACACTAGCAAGTCTTCGAATTTCCCTCCCCATGGGCATGTCATGTGCACGCAAATAAGCTAACGTGCCCATAGATTTTCTACTCAAAGCATCAGCAACCACATTAGCCTTACCAGGATGATACAAGATATCTCAGTCGTAATATTTTAATAACTCTAACCACCTCCTCTATCTGAGGTTCAACTCTCGCTCCTTGAAGATATATTGCAGACTCTTGTGATCAGTAAAAACACCACAATGCTCACCATACAAGTAATGACGTCAAATTTTTAAGGCAAATACAACTGCAGCCAATTCACGAGGTAGAGCTTTCTTTGTACTAAATGACCCCGGAAAGATAAAAATACATCTTCATCCAAATAAGAACAATATAGCCCTCACGGAGATTTCTAACGACTAGAACACTCAAGTCTCAACACGAATTAGGGGTTTCTACCTTCATCTCACTTTCCCAAGAGTTAGGTACTCAAAAGGTTCAACACATATATGCTTTGACTAGGAAGCAGACAATATATCAATCTAGACAATATACTCTGACAAGAAGGCTAATTCAACAACACATGATTCAAGCTTTACTTACCTCATGCCAAAACTGAAAATAACAAATTAAAGCGTAAACCAACTACACCATCTTCTTAAATCATTATTCCGCAAGCGGTTGTTTTCGAGTTTCAACCATAAAATAAAGTTCTTTCACTAAACATCAAAATAGTACAGATCTTTTAACCCAGTAAGAATATAACCTCAATGTACGATAATTCTTAATTCACTACAAGTGACCATCAATTGTTCCCTTCACCCTAACCTCCAGTACTTGAAACATATCACACCTTAATGATTCCTTTCAGCCTACAAGATTTCGACAGAGTTTTCCCTGTAACAAGGACTACTTTTGTTTCTATACCTGTCTTAATTTATCAACAACCAAACCCTACAACGACCATATTTACCAAGCACCTACAATACAATTTCCAAGTGACTCTGTACAATCCATCAAAATGTTCATCACAACCAGCGCGTACTTCCTAGCACCATCGTTCACTAGGTTAGGAACCGCGGCACAACTTAAAACCATCTCCATAAGGCACGACTAACGTACGCATCGGAACGATCCTAAAGAAGTTCAAGCTCTATAGCACAATCTAGAATAAAGGAGAATGAGAAACACCTATAAATGTCTTGGGAGTTTCTCAGTCATGTAGGTGATCAGGCTGCACAAGGAGAACTCCACTAGATACAGCTCCACAGACACAGACGACAATCCTAAGACATATTTAAACCTAGGCTCTAATACCAAGCTTGTCACACGCCAAAACCCACCCTAGACGTGACCGGCATCCGACGTCATGAACAACATCGAAAGAACCTAAACAACACGATAATAATACTTGAACCCGCCAGGTTCAACATTCGCCTCCAACAATTTATAAAATAATTGTAACAAATCATGAATATATCAATTAAATCAGCGAAAGTCTTTATAATTTAAATAATTCACCCAAAACATGATAGTGTGCCCGAAAGAGTTAAACGACAACTCATCTTCTACCCACATTCGAATGTATACTAAGGAGCTTCTAAGATTAAGGAATAAATGTCTAACCCATTGGGACGCAATCCGAAAACTGGAATAAATAAAGGGAATTAAATAAATAGAGTCTCCCACGAGTGAATGTGTGGGCTCACTAAATCAGCAGCATAGCAAGTCCTTCCTAAACGCGTGGAGTATCAAGAACCTGCTCTTCTCCGTTACCTAACATACAGTAAAAAATAACAATGGTATGCCTGAGCACTTCATACTCAGTGAGTGCCTCGGGGACAATAAGTAATAAGAAAATAGAGTACATAATACATAAAGAAATTAGTCCCTGAAAATCATGTGAACCCAATGTAAGAACAGTTATTCAGTTTATGTATCTGAATAATAAGTATCAAAACCAATTATAAATCCTCTTGTCGAGTTACAACTTCAAATATGCCTTTTAAATCAATTAAGATAGTCATCAACAACTCCATAAGAGAATAAGAATGTCACACATGCCAATACAGGCCCAAGAATCAAGCATACCGCGCATACCGCACCACACCGGAACATATAATTCTCAGTGGCTATCCTTCCTCCCAAATAGCTAGGCATAAATCACACCGGACTATGTAGTACGCGGTGGCTATCCTTCCTCCCGAATAGCAAGGCATAAACCACACCGGACTATGTAGTACGCGGTGGCTATCCTTCCTCCCGAATAGCTAGGCATAAATCACACCACGGGTAGCGAACCCAGCGGTGGCCACTCTTTCTCCCGAATGGCTAGGCATTAACACACTAGGATCCATAGTGGCTACCCTTCCTCTCGAGTAGCTAGGCCAAACACAACAATAAAGTTCATATCATAGAAGCCGATTCACAATTTGTCTCAAAGTAGTCACACCATCAAATAGCATTAACGTTCATTATGCCATTACGAAAATCCATAATTTCATAGATAATCATGAAAACGTTTCCACTTCATTAAACAAGATTACTTTGTCATAGTTCCTTTGTAAAATCATCAATGCCAGCAATTAACCATCATCACTAAGCATCTCTCATAGAGGAAAGCATTCATAATATCTTATACATATATACGGTTTGGTACTATCTAGGTTTAATGTGGGCTCGTCCCCTCACGCACTTTAACCATTAATCAATGCATGTAATAGATTTCAAGAATGTAAAACCAATTCATCATATCATTCAAAACATCCTTTTATAAAGAATCAATCTTTCAAGAGAGTTTGTAAAAGTGACATATGAATTACTTTATATTAAAAAAGGATTTTATTTTTAAAGAGACATTCAATTTACCTTTATATTCAAAAAGGATTTTTTAAAAAAAGACATACAAATCACCTTTATAGTCAAGAATGATTTTAAAAGAGACATACCTTTATCCCGCTAAAACTCTACTAAATTGAATTCCCAAGGTTCAACAATCACTGACGAATCCCACACGCCCTTATCTTCTTCTTCTTGAAAATACAAGAACTTAGCATTTTAGAGAGATGATTTGCTATCAAGAGGGGATGGATATGGCGTGGGAATGATCAATATTGAGTGAGAACTCACCTTAGGGTTAGAGAGACTTTTCTAGGGTTATTTTCCTCAGAAATATTGATTTGAAACGAAGAGGGAAATAACACAATGAATTAGGACTTAAAGGAAATCTGAAATCAGAAAATAATTCCCGATCCGTGCTGAGTCCGCGTCGCGGGTTCAGCACCTGATCATGTTTTTATTTTGGTGTGCAGCTGAATTCTTCCGTGCTAGGTCCGCGACGGGGGCCCAGCACATTTTTTTTCTTTTTTGACAATTGACCTTCACTCAGTAAAACGATCATAACCTTTTGTACAAAACTTTACTTGGGCTGGGCGACCTACCATTGGAAAGATATTTCAAAGATCCATAACTTTCTTCAAGGAAGTTTGTCCAAATTCGGAGCACATTTGCATAAAAGTCTCCCAAAAGACAGACCTACCAAAACTTAGGCGAATTTAAGAGCCCTTAAGAACTTCAATTGTTGGTTTCGCTTCAAAATGACCATCTTCCACCCGAATTCATCAAGAATGGGTTCATATAGGTATAATATCATCTTAACACTAGATTTTTAGAAAGTCATACCAAACTTTAATTTACGGGATGTTACAACAGACCTACTCTGATATCAAGTTTGTCACGCCCCAAATCTGGAGGGGCATGGCCGGCACCCAGTGCCATTCTTGGCCCGAGTGAACCACTCTAAACCTGTAGCTCTGGAGGGGTGACCCTCAACTTTGACAGGGCTTACCAGCAAACAGACGATACCAACAAAGCCGACAAGGCCATACTTTATATATATATATAAAAGCAGGTCATCTCATCTGAACGGGGCACACACAAAAAAAATATGTATAACTGAGCAAGCTGATGAGGCTGATATGAACGTACATGTCACGACCCAACCAGAGGGCCATGGCGGTCACCCGGAGCTAACCTAACAAGCACCACAGACATACCTACATCACATAATAATTCCTGAGTGGGCCATAATGCTAACTAATAGATATCCTGAACTGTAAAGGACACAAACCAAAAAGATATATATATATATATATATATATATATATATATATGCGTAACCAAACTGGACCGCGATATATATACAAGCCGGCAAGGCTGTCTAAAACAATGATACAATAATGTATGGACTGAGAAGGTCATAGAACATCTAACTGTGCATATCTGTTTACGAGCCTCAACTGGAGTGCATAACATATTAAGGGCAGGATAGAACCCCGTCATGCCCAAATGTACACAAAAGAATCATACCAAGCTGATATGCAACTCAGAAACAAGTGGAGTGCTCCTGTACAAGCGCTAGAAGGCAGCCTAAGGGTCAGATCCATCTACCTGCGGGCATGAGCGTAGTGTCCACAAAAAAAAAGACGTCAGTACGAACAACTAGGTATGTAAGGCATGAGAGTAACATAAGAGAGAGACATAAGAAAACACATGGTAGATGAATGCAACCAGTACGTCTGGATTGCCTTTGTGAGTCAATGATATGCATAAATGCATGAGGCCATACATATATATATATATATATATATATAACTCATGTCAAGCCTCTGTAGGCATCCCATCATATCGTATTGGCCTCTGTGAGCATCATCATCATCATCATCATCATCATCATCGTATCATCATATCACTAGTTGATCAGGTTGTAGTGCGTATATAATGTTGTTACCTTCCCCATACCTTATACATATATAATGCCTGAGGGGTCTTGAGTCTATATATGCATATAATAAATGCAATGTAATGCAAAACATGATAAGAGTAAAAGTAAATCTAGAGACCATACTGGATCTAAAGAAAGACTTTCTGAAGATAACATTATGGAACATGAATCAAACGATCATCCCTAACTCTAAGAGTAGAGCCATTATGGATTAACACTTCGTATACGTCTTGTTCATATGGAACATGCCAAAAATAAAGAAAGGGAAAAATTTAACATACCTTGTCATCCACTTAACCAATTTACATCTATCCTCTCGAACTATCAAATCTACATTCAAGATGATTCACACTAAGGTTAATCCATTGAAATGCTCATAAGGTCAAACTAAATTAATTGGTGAGCTAACGAAAACCAGGCAGCATTTCCCCTATATCAACTACTTCCACCAAACTTCAAAACAACTCCCGAACATCAATAACAACATCAACAATACCATAACCAAGAGATTATATTCAAATTAAACTCAAATCAGTCTAAAACTTCTTTTCAAATTCCATACATAACTAATACTTCAACACCACACCTTATAACCTTTCTTCCATAACTATTTTCACCTTTTAAAGCTTGCTAAATGTTCAAATTAACTCAACATAAGAAGTAGAGTGAAAAACATACCTTATAGATTGAAGATATTCAACTCTCACAATTTGCTTCAAGACCAATTCACCACAACTTCAACTAGAAGCAAGAACAATCACCTTATATGAACTAGTTAAGGGTTTCAGGGCTTAATCATCTCTTTATATGGTTTGGGATGTTTATGGATGATCAGTCGTTGAGAGAGCTTGGAGAGGCACTAGGATTCTGATTTTTGGTAAAAAAAAATGAGTTCCAAGTAGGGGCCGTTTAATTTATAACAAAAGGGAAAAATTCCACCACCTTAATTTCACGGTCCACTTTCACGGGAAGTGAATTATTTCACTGGCCGTGAAACCATTCCAGAAACTTCCACTCTCTGCCACCATTTCACAGTGGCCAACCACCACTTTCATGGCCTGCCAAATTATTCACCGTTTGTGGAATAGTCTCAGTCCAATTTTCTGACGAAACGTATTCTTTCCGATTCGTTTGATGTCCAACCTTCATACTCTCTTCCAAACATGTTGAAGGACTTATTTAACTCCGAGATATACCCATAGTCCTCATACACAGCTTCCCAAATGATCTACAATATGAACTTACGACAACCAACTTAAAATAAAATCGTAACGTTTGCAAAATACGAGGTGTAACAGTACACATCCGATAGTATCAAAATAGACATATACAAACGGTCGGCAGGGCGACAAAACCGACACACTATAAACATCACCATCTACAACTCTCTAAGGAAAAAAAACTATATCATGGCCGGGGTAGGACCCCGGCCTACCTATCATGTCTAAATACACAAAAGGAAGACTCCAAATAGACCTGGCAACTCCGGACAAGGAGAACTCACGAATCACCTGATATCTTGTTACACCTCGAAAAAATTCCCGTTGATGCAAAGTGAATAGACTAACCAAAGGCACGAAGTATACAGTATTGCAATAAGTGAGAAATGACATTTGATGACCCTAATTGAGATTCGCAAAGACATTCGGAGTAAGAGGAGATGGTTTGCCAAGAGAGGGCAAGGCATACGATGTGTATCGGAAAGGATTTACGAGTAATAAGTTAATGATGATTCAATAGTGTCTTGGAGAAGAATTATAACATCCCTTAGATCGTTAATGAGGTGTTAAACAAGTATCAAGAAGGTTCCACAAGGATTGGAGATCAAACGAAGTGATGAGATCAAGATCAGAGAAAATATTACACGGTCGATTATACGGTCCGTATAATGTTATACTGTCCGTATAATGCTATACAGTCCGTATAATGTAATACGGTCCGTATAATGGTCCGCAGAATCGTCACGGTGAAGGTCCTTCACTGATGGGATTATACGATCACTTATACGGACCGTATAAAATTATACAGACCGTATAATGGTCACAGAAGCGAGATGTTGAAGCGGCGATTTCACGGTCACCTATACGGACCATATAAGTTTATACGGACCGAATAAGTTTATACGGACCGTATAAGTGTCCCTATATTTTCCCGACGGATCAGATTTTTAAGTTATAAAAAAGGGGACCAAGTTCATTATGTCATTTCATTTTCACCCAACACTTCAAGAACTCGATCCACTCTTCATCCATAAGAACTCAAGAGAAATTTATGATCAACTTCATCAAACTAAGAAAACCAAGTGTAAGAAACTCATTAGAGATCATCCAAGTCAAGAAATTTCATTGGAGCTGAACTAGGGTTTTGGCTCAAGTGAAGTATTTCCACCCAAGGCTTATCCCTACGCCATCTAAGGTAAGTTTTATGGTCTTTCCATGTTATTTAAAATATTGAGAGGTTGAAAGACTTGGATTGTAGAAGGAGATAGAAAATGGGTCATGAATGTGGGAATAGTGTCATTTTTTAGTAGCAGCTTGGATTCAGTCATGATTCTTGATATGTTATGATTATGATCACGGTATAAATGATATTAAGAATGTGGGATAAACATTGTATATGAGTGAACGTAATAGTGTACTATGACCATGATTATGGAGGAATTGAAGTGAAATTGTGAAATGTGGATAATGTAGAAGAATGACGATTGTTGCTTATAATATTGTGAATGTTGTTATGGAGGTTTGAGAGTTGATATGTAATACGAGGAAAGTTGTATAAACAAAGGAAATACTGGCAAATTTTCTCTAGCCTTAGTAAGCATGTTCTAATAATCGATTATCTAATGTTAATATGAACATTCTTGAAGGTAGAAACGCGAGCATCGAAGGAGAACGATCAAATGATAGAATAGCTAAACAAAAGAGGTATGTAAGGCTAATCCTTTCCTCTTAAGGCATGACTCCTCTGGCATGAATCTTCCTATTTTTCCATAATCTTCCTAAATAACGGAAATTACGAGTCCATCACTATAAAGAGATACATACGCACATGATAAAGAAAAGAGATACGATACGAGCATGATAATGATGATGATGAGTTTAAGTATAGAGAATCCTCGAGTAATATACGATGTCCATGAGGTTTATGATCCTAATCACGGTTCCATTGATGCTTTTCCTTGTGTACACTCACCTTAAGGTGAGACATAATGATTATGATCACTCCATAATGCAATCGGGGGTTCACGACCTTATGTCACCCCGACATAGCCATAGTTACCTTTAAGTTCTAATGTATGTTTTGATGATAAATGTATAATGATGATAATTTATGATAAGGTCATGATGTGCCTATGAGATGTACAGCAATGTTTAGTCTATGATGTGCTCACGATGCTACAATTCCACCATGCCTAAATGGCCGGACATGTCACCGCAAAGGCGGGCTGCTTGTGATTCCACCGCGCTTAGAAGGCCGGACATGATAACCACTAGTGGGCGGCGTATGAGGTTTACCCGGACGCGGGTTAACGATGATGATTTACATATATATATATATATGATATGATGATACATGTACTACGAATATATATGATATATGCATGAAATGCATCCACTCTTAAAAGTTAAGTAGGTTGTATTTTCATCTTATGTCTTATGATTTCTCTGTTATGTTCATTTCATCCATGCCTTACATACTTAGTACAATGTTCGTACTGACGTCCGTTTTCTTTGGACACTGTGTTCATGGCCACAGGTAGGCAGGGAGGTGATCCAGACTTGTAGGAGCTACCAGCAGACTTTGAGAGCACTCCATTATTCCGGAGGTGCCATTGATTTATCCTTTTGTGTATATATATATATGTTTTGGGCATGACGGGGTCCTGTCCCATCTATATGTCTAGTACTCTACTAGAGGCTCGTAGATAGGTATGTGTGGGTAGCATGGTCTCATAATGTCCCTATTGTATGTACATTATTTTGATAGTTGAAGGGCTTATGCATATAAAGGTAATTATGTTTCCAAGTGAAAAATGGTTTTCCTATGATTTGAGTATAAGATTAATGAATCAACGCTTGATGAGTACGATGGGTAATGGTATGAGCGGTGCTCGGTAGTTAGCCCCGGGTACCCGTCATGGCCCCTAGTCAGGTCGTGACAAAAGTGGTATTAGAGTAGTTCAGTCCTAGGAAGTTTCTACGAGCCGTGTCTAGTAGAGTCTTGTTTATGGTGTGTTGCGCGCCACACGAATAAACAGGAGGCTACAGGGCATTTAGGAAAAATGACCATCTTTCATCTTAAGAGATCGTGCGATGGAGCCGTGTTATAAGATTATCTCCTCCCTAATAGTGTGCTGTGATTTCAGAAATTCCACCAAAGGGAAAAGTTACAGCTGCACAGAAGGGCAGGATTACGGTGAAAAGACGGGTAGAGAGAGCCACCAATGAATGTAGAAGAGGGCGAATCACATAATGAGGCCCCATCTAATACTTACTCCACTCCGCCCAATTTAGAAGAACAAGAGGGAGCTTCAGCTCCAGCTCCTATGCCTCCAGTTCCTCCACCGGCTACTTCGGGTCAACTAGTGACCGAGGCTATTCATCTATTGACGCAGTTAGTTGCCGCCCAGGCACAGCGGCAAGGTTCGGGTTCAAGCGACAGGACCGTTAGTACTAGAGCCCGTGATTTCATGAGTTTGAATCCTCCGGAGTTCTTTAGGTCAAAGCCGGATGAAGACCCGCAAAGTTTTATTGATGAAATGTTGAGAACGTTGAAGATTATTCATGCCTCCGAAACTGAATTTGTGGAGTTGGCATCGTATAGACTTCGGGATGTGGCGGTCTTATGGTACAATAATTGGATGCCATCAAGAAAAGAGAACACGCCTCCTCCCTTTTGGCAAGAATTTGTAGATGCCTTCATCCGCCACTATTTGCCACCCGAGGTCCGCCGAGCTAGAGCTGATAGATTTTTAAATTTGAAACAACGAAATATGAGTGCTCGGGAGTATAGCCTTCAGTTCAATTCATTGGCTAGATATGCCCCGACTATGGTGGCCGACATAGGAGATAGGGTGCACAAGTTTGTGAGTGTCTTAGGGCCACATTTATTTAAGGATAGTTTGATGGCTTCGTTGCAAGACAGAATGGATATTTCCCGCATTCAAGCCCATGCCCAGAAGTTAGAAGGATAACAACATCCACAAAAGGGTGATCGTTATATTGATAGAGGGCAAAGCAAGAGGGCCAGATCTATAGGGGCAGGTAGTGATGATAGAGGGGGATCGAGGTAGACATATCCTAAACACTCAGGCCAGTCAGCGACTAGTGCACCTCCATGATTTGCAGGTAGGAGATTTGACCGCTCCATTCCTTCAGGACAGGTCAGAGTTCGAGAGCTTCAGGTTCCCAGTTTAGGGGTGATTATAGTCAGAGGAGACCACCAGTTCCATGACGTAGTCAGTACAGAAAATTACATTCGGGGCCATGCCGCCAGGGCACAGATGCTTGTTATGTTTGTGGACAGGCTGGGCACTTGATGCGTGATTTTCCCTTGATGTATGGTAAAGGTGGGGTTCAACTCATTCTTGGCAGGCACAACAGTGATACCGCCCTTCTTAGGAACACATTGGACCAGGCTCACCTATTTACTATCAGCAATCGGGAAAACCACTCCTGCATCTAGCCATTTGATGATCTCTTTCTTGACTACCTCTTGCATATTCTCGTTTAGTCGCCTCTGATGCTCTACATTGGGTTTGCTGCCCTCCTCCAACTGAATTTTGTGCTCACAGATTCCAGATGGGATACCTCGAATATCTGCTATTGTCCAACCAATAGCACGCCTATACTCCCTCAACACCTTCAAAAGCTGCATACTCTGCCCCTCAGTCAATAAGGCTGAAACAATCACCGGTAATGTATTGTCGGGACCAAGGAACTCATATTTCTGGTGAGATGGGAGCTGCTTAAGCTCCAACTTAGATGGCTCAATGATCGAAGGCTTTGCTGGAGGAGTTGTTCTATTTTCCAGATCAAGACTCAGCTTCTTTGGGTGGTATGTATATAAGCCCAACCCAACAAGTGAGTTAACTGTCTCCTCATAGCCTTCCATGTCTTCAGCAACAAAATTCATCAGAATACCAGCTAAAGCCTCACCCAAACTCTCTTCTTCCATCTTGAACTCCATCGCTTCATCAACAACATCGAATGAATCAATTACTGAAATACTCTCGTAAGCACTTGGTAACTTCATCCCTTTGCTAGCCTGAAAAGTCACTTCTTCATTGTTGACTCGGAACTTGATTTCATTTTTCTCCGAATCCATCAAAGCCCTCCCTGTAGCAAGGAAAGGTCTGCCCAGAATGAGAGGAATGTCCCGATCAACAGCACAGTCAAGAATCACAAAATCAGCGGGCAACAAAAATTCACCAACCCGCACAATTACATCATCAACCACCCCAACAGGTCTTTTGATAGACCTATCAGCCATCTGCAACCTCATCGTAGTCGGCCTTGGCATCCCCAAACCTGATTGCTTATATATAGCAAGGGGCATCAAATTTATACTCACCCCATTATCACACAAAGCCGAGCAAAATTATGGTGCCAAATAGAACAAGGAATGGTGAACGCCCCAGGATCTCCCTTTTTCTGAACAGTTGTGGTTGAGATAATGGAACTCACAGTGTGAGTCAAACTCACGGTTTCATGTTGAACCGTCTTCTTCTTAGTCAGCAACTCCTTCAAATATTTCGCAAAACCGGGCATCTCCTTGACAGCTTCCAAGAAGGGAAAATTCAGAGATAACTGCTTCAGCTGATCATAAAACTTCTCAAACTTAGCATCTTCATTCTTCTTTACCAACCTCTGAGGAAAAGGAGTTGTATATTTGAAAAGTTGTGTCAAAGGGTGGAGAGCCCCTTTTACAGCCTGCTTGCTTGTGTTATCAGCTTCCCTCGCCATCTCTGGAATCTCAGCATCCTTCTTGTTAGTAGGAATCTCATCAGCAATAATGGGTGCTTCAGACTGCACCTCATTCTCTTCATCTATCGGCTCAAGATCAATCACCTTCTCAGCAGCCCCCTGTATTGTTTTACCACTTCTAGTAGTGATGGCAAATGCACAGTCTATACCGCCTCCCCCATTCTTGGGATTTTGAATAGTGTCACTTGGAAGTCCTCCCTTTTTAGGAGGGTGCTGCTCTCTAGAAATATCCCTCATCTGCGACTCAAGCTTTTGAATAGCCGCTGTATGAGAACCCACTGTTTCTGTCAGCCCAGATAAAGTCCTTTCAGACTTAGATTGATTTGCCACAATCTTCTCAAGCATTGCTTCAACTTTCGAACTACCCTGCTCTGATGACTGCCCTTTCGGTGGTATATAAGGATTGGAACTCTTGTTCCCAAAATTGTTGCTGTTGTTGTAGCTCCCTTGGTTCGCACCACCATAGTTGTTGTTGTAGTTCTCAGAGTTGTTGTAAGCACCTTGACCTTGCTGAGGTCTCCATTGATTCTTATTTTGATAGCCACCTTGGTAATTCTGTCTTTGATAACCCCCTTGAGATTTATTAACATAATTGGCATCTTCAACCTACGTGGGTGGCCCATCAAGGAATGGACCACCATGAGCATGGTACATCCCTTTTGGCAAAACTACATCATCCTCACAACCTTTACTTTTTTGATCTGAGATTCATCGAACTTCTTCATCAGCAAGGAAATATTTGTTGCAAGCTCTGCCAATATTTGCTGGGTATCCTGATTTTCCATCACTATATTCTGGAGCATAGAACTACCATATGGTACCACTTCAGCATTGTTTGAGTGCCAAGCCTGATTATGAGTTGTCAGCTTGTTAAGTATGGTGGTCACTCGTCGAAAGGTCTTGTTCATAAAATACCCATCAGCTGCATTGTTAGCTACTGACTGTGTCACTGGATCTAACCCTATGTAGAACTTCTCCATCAATATATTTTCCGGAAAACCATGATTCGGGCTCTTCTGCAAATACTCTTTGAACCTCTCCCAAGCTTCATATAGTTGTTCCCCCGGTCGCTGCTTGAATTCATAAATCTTGTCGCGAATCTCAGCCTTCTTGCTAGGGGGGTACCACTTTGTAAGAAAAATAGCTACCATTTCTGCCCATGAAGTAATCGAATTTCGGGGCAGCTTCTCGAACCATGTTCTTGCCTCCACAGCTAAGGAATATTTGAATAACCTCAACCGAATAACATCTTGTGGAACATTGTTCTGGATATGATTAGCACACACATCCACAAAATTCTGCAAATGACATTGAGGGTCATTCTCGGTAGAGTTCCGAAAGTATCCCTCAAGTTTCAACAGCTGGTATAAAGATGAGTCAATTTTCACTGTAGCAGCTCCAACTCGAGGTTGAACAATAGCAGATGCATAGTCCTCCTCTTGAACAAGTTCAGCAAAAATATTCTCATCATCAGATTCATTCGCCTGATTGTTCAACCGATTCACCTGATTACCAGCACGCTGATTCTGCTGATTTTGATTCATGTTCACCTAGTTTACACAGAGTAGAAAACAAGGTGTGATGGAATAAGCAAAAGACTTTAATCAAAGAAAACACTATTTAGTAAGTTCATAACCGTATTCCCCGGCAACGGCGCCAAAATTTGATACGCTCAAATTACACCTATTAATGGTATAACGCGGACGTTGTCAAATATAGTAACCCAATGAGGTTGGGGTCGAATCCCACCGGGAATATGGTGTGAAAAGGTTACTAAAGTCGTAGGTGCTAAGTTCTAGGTCTAATGTCTTAATCCGATAATTTGTGTAAAAGTTGGTTTTTCTATGACTAGTTGTTAAATTATTCCTTGGGTGACTATTTATGGTAAAATAAACTAAGGTTGTGTCCCCGTTAGATAGAGTGTATGATCATGGGTATTGATCTTGATATACTTGTAATGGATCATTATATGAATGCACTTAATCTCTATGTGAATCTCTACTATTTCCCAATAAATAAAGATTATATCTTTCTATGATTTTTCCAAATATAAGAAAGTGATTATGAAGAACGATTAATCATGCCAAGTAAATTCCTCTTATTCCTAAGTGAATTTATTAAACAAAGTTTAAAGCTTTGAGTTCTTGTTAATTATTCCCTAATTATTTTTCCAAATAAATTTAGGGTTTATGGCTTTAATCAATGTTTGCAACCATTAATTATGAATGAAGAATGAAGAATAACTAAACCCTAATAATCCATTATTTGTATATCAATCACAACCCAATCACAAAACACCCATCATTGGGTTCACAACCCTAGTAAGGGAATTTAGTTACTCATGACAAAGAACAAGAAATAAGAAATTGAAGAATTCATAATTGCTTACTTTGGAATAAAAAAGGAATTCGTAATACTTGAATTGATGTTTGAATCTTCAAAAACTAGAGAGAATTAATATCCTAAGTCAAGAGACAAAAATATAATGAATGCTGACTATTAAAACCCTACAATGACTATTTATAAGTTTTGAAAATACATAAGTTACAGATTTTGCACTTCAGTCCCGTCATGATGAAATACGGTCCGTAAATCACTTTACGGACTGTAAACATGGTTTACGCTCAACTCGTTCTCTCAGCTGTGTGCAACTTATCCTTCCAAAATACGGACCGTAAAGTGGTTTAAGGTCCGTAAACTGCTTGGTCGTCTTTCAATTTGCTAATCTCAGACTTCCTGCCAGATGCTTGAATGACTAAATACGTGATGGAATACGGACCGTAAACTGAAATACGGTCCGTAAACTCAGCTCGTAAATCACCATCTTCTCAGCTGGACATTCTGTCTCCAGGATCCTTTAACACGACCATGGAATACGGCCCGTATTGTAGAATACGGACCGTAAACTTCAATTTACGACCTGGTTCTGCACTTCAACTGTGATTGTGCCGAATCTGTTCCTTTACCTGAAAAACACTAAAAAACACATAAAATCACATAGGCTTGCTTAAAAACAAGTAAAACTTAGAGTCAAAAAGCGTCGATTGTGGCGTAAAACCACACCACATCAACACCCCCAACTTAAAGTATTTGCTTGTCCTCAAGCAGGCCATACCACACAACGACTCGATCTAACACTTAGATATCATAAAATAACAATGTCTACATAGGTTTTGACTTGGACTTTTGGCATGCATGTTTCCTTTCAACTGACCACCCCAACTGTAATTCGTAAAGCAATATACACACTTGAAGAACGTTATGACTAACCATGAAGCTTCTATACATGACATCACATTATCGAACATGCTTTTGTGCACACAAACGTTACTTTCAGCAGTCTCTTTATTTTGTTCAATTCTCATCCTTATGCCCTCACATAGACCAAAGAATTTCCCAACACACATATATACAACAAGAATGGGACGAAGATGAAAGAGAGGAGAAAACACTCACACTCACAAAGAAATTCATATCTACACATGCAAATACCATAGGCTTGCCCTTATTTTCTATGTTTTCATCCTAGGCTCATTCGGTTGTGATCACATTAGGACTTGTTTCGCCTTGTAATGTAGGCTTCGGGACGGGTAGGATACTTTTTGGGTATTAGTAACTCACCCTCCTTGACACTACAACATATCTTTACCTTGATTCGCCTCTTTTCTTTC
Organism: Lycium barbarum; assembly: GCF_019175385.1. NCBI lineage: Eukaryota > Viridiplantae > Streptophyta > Magnoliopsida > Solanales > Solanaceae > Lycium > Lycium barbarum. The sequence goes on along the minus strand of NC_083343.1, from coordinate 60,481,872 downwards.
CAACCCCTTTATTTTCTTTCACGTTTTTCGACCTCGATATGGTTTTATTCCTGTCCAACTAGCAATTATTTTTGTGTTTAAATTTTCTAATGATGATTTTTTTTTTTTTTTGGAATTTATTTAGTGTCAACTACCACATCGACTCTCTATTAGCAAATTCCACCACCCCCAACCTTTGTTCTTAACATCCACTTCACATTTGATTTACCCCCAACTTAGGCGCTTGGCCTCATCTATCTAGTAGCATCAAGGAGGGAACGGGTGCGAAGATGGGTAAATTTCACAACGGGTGAGGTTTCATTCGGCTAACCAAGAAAATGGTCAAAAAGGCTCAAAAAGGGACACTAGTGATATTTTCAGCTTTTGGAGAGGCTTATTTAGGCACAGTGACTTAACATAAAGAAAGCCTAAGATCATTTCACAACCAAACTAACTTTCGTATTTCAAACAAGACCAACCAGGCATGTTCTAGATTATACATGCGTAAACAGAATCAAACTAACGACTCACACTCACATCGGCATAAGGACAATCATTTTTACACTTGTGACCTCCTAAGTAATCATTCCTCACACACAACACCCCAATAATCACAATGTCGTATCAAGAATCAATCATGTCAGATAATAACTGTTCTAAGTATGCATTTTTCAAAAATTCTGAGGGGTCCAAATTTTCAACAAACTACAACACATGCCATCAGTTACAAAGTAACACCAAATAAGTCAAAATTATTCTATTCAACCTAAGCAACATCCTAAACATGCCAGTTTCAACAAAATAATACCCCCCTCAGGAAAAAAACTCTGGCAAAGAAAAGCCGAGGGGGTTCCTAAACACCTATTTACACTATTCTACTATCAATTAGTCCCACCCCCAACTCAAGAATCAAGCACTGTCTCAGTGCTTCAGTTATAAGAATGAGGGAAAGGAAATGGTACCTTGGTGCTGTGAGCACCTCATGACTGGCCCGCCGCATCCGGCGGTTGACTGGAGGACTCTCCTGGTTGGCGCTGCGGCTCAACTAGTGACTGAAAGATCGCCTGCTGCAGGTCCTCCTTTTCACTCCTCTTTAATCTGCTAGCCAACTCCTTCGGGGCCTCAGATGAGTCAATGACCCTTTTTCCAGTATTGCGAACAGAGGGTTCGGCCTCCTCCGTCTCCTCAGAATCCAGCAAGTCCAGCACCTTGAATGTGGTACGCAAAATGGGTTGTGGTGCTGGTGCTGGTGTGGCTATCATCCCATGGCCCTTGAGTGTTTAAAGCTCCTTTCTCAGCTTCTCTAACTCACTCCTCAAGGAACTATACTCCCCTCCGGGTGCGGTCTACTCTCGAGTCAACAATCTCGATTCAAAGCTGTCGAGCCTAGCCTGATACACCTCGTGCTTTCTCTGAAACTCAGCACGGATCTCTGTGGTTGCCTCAGTAACCAGCTGCTGCACTATTTTCTTCACCGTCGGCCTGAATTGTATCAATATTTTGTCTACTTGTCTTTCGGTCCGCACCGCTTTAATTGCAATCTGGCTGTAGTTAGCAGGACTGAAGTGCAGCAATCCCAGCTCTGGATCAGCAGGCTCGGCTGTCGCAGCAGCAGTGGCGGACCCCGAAGTATGATCCTGTGTGGCCGGAGGTAGTGGTGGGGGTCTTGCCTCAGAACTACCAAGTGTGGCAGCGGCCTCCTGAGCATGGACAGTCCCATAAACACCTGTCGTGGTAACCTCAGGCCCAGTAGTATCAGCACCCAACTCGGACCTTACTGGATCAATCCCATAAGCACGGCTCGGACTTAACTCTAACTGAGTGTCGTCATCATCATCGGACTGATCTGCCTCCCGGTCCTTTCTTCTTACCGGCTTGTTTTTTCTCCAATCCCCCACATGTGCGGCAGTAATGGTACCGTCCCACTTTGGAAGCGGAATTATTCTGTCCCGTCGACACAATGTCGTGATAAGGCACGGAAAGACCATCTTCTGGTTTGGCTTGTGTGCCCGGACATGCAGCTCCTCAGCTATCAATTCCCCAATATCCATCGGGTATCTCGACATGAAGGAGGAAATAGTGACTGCCTGATTGGTGGAAAGGGTATTATCTGCCTGTGTTGGAGTGATCCGATACCGCAGCAAAGTCCACCAAAATTTGGCCTCCGTGGACAAACAGCTTTTAGTGATCTTGACCTTCCCATCGTTAGTCCATTTCTGCTCATGTGGCTCAGATGTGATAAGTGCTGCAGTCCATTCCCTGACGGATTTGTTGTCCTTCCTGTCTCGTTTGTCTAAGAACAGGCTCAGATCAGTGGGAGCCACAAAGTCATCACCAAACAGGACCCTGTTGATCGCTTTGGCGGAGATATCTGTTATACCCCGTATTTTTCGCGTTCGGATAGTTTGAGATAATTGTGACAAGTTAAGGACAAGATTATAATTTGACCTTGTTTGGTACATAAGTTGGTTATGAAAATTTTGGATGTGGAAATATGAGGAAAGGCTAAGGGTAAGAAGGTAAATTCACAAAGTGACTCAAGAAGATATTGGGAAAGTCTAAGGGCAAAATTGGAATTAGCAAATTATGTATTCATGAAAAAAAAAAAAAAAAAAAAGAAAAGGAAAAAGAAAATAAAAATAAGGGACATGTGCCATGCACATGGATGTGAGCCATGTCCCACATGACCTTAATATATGGCACATGAATGGAATTTCATCACATTTGAATTTGGAAAATTCAAGAAACTTGAAGAGGAGAAAATAGAGAAAGAAGAAGAAAAGACCATGGCCATTTCGGCCAAGAGGAGGGGTTTTACCCCTATGAAATTTTGTCCCAAAAATTGATTTCTTCATGTATTCCTACTAATTCAAGAGTCCTCTTCAACGTGGTATAATTGTTGAAGCAAGAAAATCATCCTTTGTTGCAAAATCACAACCTTAGTCAAGTGAAGAAGTTAGAAGGAAAAGGTATGATTTAATTCCTTTTTATATGTTATGAAGGGTTCATTTATGTTGTAGTAAGTGGAAATGGAAGAAAATCATGAAACCATGCAAGTTGGAAGCTTGGCCGTGTGTGTGCATGTTGTGTAGAAAAGATGAACTAAATTTTATATGGTGATTTGGTTGTTGTTGATAAGTATTCTATGATGAAAATGAGAATTTGATGGTTCAAGTTGGAGTTGAGATTAGTATGTGTAGCCGTGTGTGTGTGTTGTGTGTAGGAATGATGAAATAATTTTATGTAGTATTTTGGTTGTTGTCATTATGTATTTTATGATGGGAATGAAAGTGGTAAGGTGCAAATTATGATTGTCATTAATGAAATTGGAAGGTAAGAATGAATTATGAATGTTTATGTTGAGAAATGGGAAGTTTAGGTGAATTACGGTTTTGGTGGAAAGTTGAACATTTTTGTATATCTTATGAATATTTTGCGGAAATGGTATGGAATGCTCCCAATTTGCATTGTAATGATCGTGATTGATGATGAATATGAAAATAGTAAGATTGGTTTGGAAGTGTGAAGTCGGAATGAAGGATATTGTGTTATGTCGGAAAGATGGCTAGTTATGCCATATTATGTGTTTTGTAGTACTTGTTGTTGTTATTGATGTTGTTGTTGGGTTGTTATGGATTGTTTTGGCTACGTTAAACTTTTGGGGATGTTGAATTTATAGGGCAAATGCTGCTGGAATTTCGGTAGACAAATATGAATCTAAATTGAATTCTTAAAAAGTTCACAACTCACATTTGGCACTTATGACCATTTGTAGATTTTGAGCGAAACGAGAATTGAACTTGGACGAGCGTAAGGCGCAATCAAGGTATGTAAGGCTACCCTATTCCTTCTTTTGGCATGTCCTAGGTATACTAGGTCGATACTTGAGCCTCGGGGGCAATTCTGTTCATAGAAATCCAAAAGTGAATTTGAGCACTATTCATTCAATCTAATTGAACTATAAATCTCATGTTTTGGTCGAAAGGAAATCAAACGTCCGAAACTTTTGTAAATGTAATCAAGTCGACTCGAAACTTCCTTGGATGACTCTATAGACCCTAATGTCCATGATTCATGTCCGTCGCCTCGACTTGATCCGAGGTGGACCCACTACTCCCGAATCTTCCCCTATTGTTCTATCTGGCTTAATTTCGTAAAATAATTAAAGGAAACTCTTGGTTGTTTTATTATCCCATTGAGTCCTTAATCTATATTTTGATATGTGCACGCGATCTTATAAGTTATATTTGGTCTGATTCGTAAGACATCCAGAAGGAATTCGCTTCTAAAGTGCTATCTAATATGTTCCGAGTCTGCCTATGATTCTGACTTATATGGGTAGAAGTATGTTTGACATGACCCATTTTACGACATGATCGAGTAACGAAATAAGTATAAAGAATTTGTGTCAGAAAGAATATTACGAGTCATATTTCCCCCAACTTTCGTGAAGCATGTTTTTTACAGAAAATTTTGTAAGCATGATAACACGAATGATGGTTTCACCGAAGCTTGATATGTTACGATACGTACACATGATTTCGGAAGTTTATTTAATTTCATCCATATGAGGTTAGCACGATACGTAAAGACCTATTTGATATGTTCCTTAGTTGTTAATAAAGAAAATAAGTGATATAATTAATACCTTGATATGTAGTGGTGTGTGCGTATGAATCTAAGTTGTACCCGAGTTGCTCTATACGTCATCCGAAAAATAGCTGATACGACTAGTACTTCGGTTTTGCAAAGATTGACTTCCGAAACATTTATGGAGCGTTCCGTACTTCGAACGCTCGTAACTTTCGTATGCTAGTTCCGATTGACCCGAAGCTTGTTTCTAGACCTCCAGATGCCGATAATGTGTTTGCATATAAGTATGTTTGTATCTCAGGTCTTCATTGTGTGCATGTGGTTTCGCACTAATCTGTTCGTGCAAGCTTTGATTTGGACTTCACTGAGCCCGGGCCAGGACATGTTCTCGTGCGTATTTCTCTGCATTATTCACCGCGTCCCTCTCACTTGCGGGCCGGGGCATGTTATGTATGATATGATGACATTATGATATGATGACGGGGTGGTGGCCAGGATGGCACAATCACCGCGTCCCGCAAAAGAGGGCCGGGGCACGTTACATGCATATATGATACATGATATTGGCATATATGATACATGACATTGGCATACATGACACATGACATTGGCATACATGATTCCATTTACCGCGTCCCTCACTGAGGGTCGGGGCACGTTATATGCATACATGATACATATGATTCACCGCGTCCCTTACTGAGGGCCGGGGCACGTTATATGCATTTATGATATATGATTCACCGCGTCCCTCACGGGAGGGCCGGGGCACGTTATATGCATATGTGATACATGATTTCGACATGCATGATCTGTGGTTGGAAAGTCAGCGTTTGGACAAATCTGTACGTTCTGTATCCCTTGACATATGACGTTATCTGTGTTTGGAAAGTAACCAGTTTGGTACTTTGTACTTTCTGCACTCCTTCTGACAGATGACATCAGTATACATGATTGGCAGTCTGAGCAATAAGCACCCCGGTATTTTGACTAGTGTACACTCTCTTTGTACTGTAAATTTCGATTGTGATTCTGTCTGTTATACTTCTGTACTTCTGATTCCGACTATGACTTTGCTTACTGTATTCTGCCTTACATACTCAGTACATATTCCGTACTGACCCCCTTTCTTCGGGGGCTGCGTTTCATGCCGCGCAGGTACTCCCAGATGAGTTGAAGACATTATAGAAGATGTTCCAGCGAAGATGGCAAACTCCATTTGCTCCTGGAGGACTGCCGAGTCAGAAGTATATGTGATATGGTTTCTGGTTAATGTTAGAGACTTTGCAGACAGAGTCGTGGGTATGGTATGTTGGTTTAGTAAGCGGCTTCATCAGCCGACGTGTCAGTTTGTATTATAATATGAATTCTATATAATCACAGATTTAGTTGAATTTGATAAGCAAAGAAAAAAAAAATTTTGGGAGCCTTAATATGTATGTCATGCTTATTTGACTTAACAAGTCCGGAAAGATCATGTATGAAATAAGAGTATGTGGGTTCGCTCGGCTCCGGATATGGGGTCGGGTGCCCATCACACCCTAGGGAACCAAGGTGTGACAAAGTGGTATCAGAGCAGGTCTGTCCTAGGAGTTGTCTGCAAAGTCGTGTCCGGTAGAGTTCTGTTTATGGTGTGTAGCGCGCCACATTTATAAACAGTAGACTACGGGGCATCTGGGGAAGTTACTCTTCTTTCACATCTGAGATCGTGCTATAGAGCCAAGTCATAGGGAACGGGATTCCTCATCCTGATTTTTGGTTGCAGCAGAAGAATGACATCGATAGAAGGAAGTAATTGATGATGTTAGGAAATACAAAGCACGCAGGTAAGCGCGGATATGAAGGATATGTGTCAGGTAAGATATTGAAATACGATTGAAATACGAGTTGAAGGTTAAAAGAGAAGATGAACAAGAAAGTGTAACAAATGCAGTTTGAGCTGTGCATACGAGGTATGTTCGTCATTTTCGTATTGTTGTTGATATTGGGAGCCCTGTGAGGCCGTGATATGACATGATATTCATATATGTATGTTGGCCCTGTGGGGTACTGTTGGTATTCTCTGCGTACAGGTTTTGAGATAGTAATAGTTACAGAGGAAACTCTGCCGGAACTTTCCCAGATTGTAATACGACTTGAAAGGTCATGCCGACAGTAATGATATGATCTGACTAAGCTACAAGTACGGCTGATATCGAGAAGGAAGTAATAGTATGCGTAAGATAAGAGGAGGGAGGGGTAAAAATGGTAAATGTGAAGGAAAAGACGTGTTACGGGGTGTCCCGGAGTCTGTAAAGCTTTGATTTGTCCCAGATTATGTAGTAAGGGACATACGAGGAAGTGGACGTGATTATATCAGCGTTAAGGCACCGAGACGCACCAAGGTTTCGAGGTTAAGCGTGCTCAGGTGGGAGCAATCTCAGGATGGGTGACCCCCCCTGGGAAGTATGCAAGAAATTCTACATATATTCCAGTATAAGAGACGAAAGGAAAGTTAAAGTAGCCTGAGTGAAATTAGAATATACGAGATGGTTGGAGACCATAAAAGGCCACGCAGCATGCAATCGGTTAGATTAGAGAAGAGACAGTGAGATTTCATAAAGTTCCACATCTATTATATCGGACAGAGGGCTTAATATATGGTTAACCCCTGGAGATTTGACCAGAAGGAATTAAGAATACAAGTAAGTCTTAACGCAGCAATTTCTCTTAAACTGACGAGCAAACTAAGCGTGTCATCTAGACGCTAAAGGATAAGCTATGAGTTCGTGTCATTGATTTTGGAGGCAGCGAAAATTGATACTCGTCACTTGTTAAGTCTACGGGTAATAATAATAACGGCCATGCTAGCATTCAGAAGACACCGCTTAAGGCTCTATATGGTAAGAAATGCGCGTCATAAATTAGCTAATTTAATAGTGACAGGGCTAAATTATTTGGCACAGATATAATTCAACAGACAATTGATTAAGTGAAACTTATCCGGGAACGATCATTAGCGACTTAGAGCCGACAGAATCATGTACAGGTGATCGGTGTCGATGCTTAGAACTCCGGATTGGTAGCTGGGCATTTTTGAAAATATCACCCATGAGAAGTGCTATGAGAAAAACTTAGCCCGAGGTGTATTGGACCTTATCAGATCATTCGTGACGTAGGCAAGTTGCCTATGAATCAGATTTACCATCGGATTTAGGAACGGTGTATCTAGTGTTCCGCATGTCTATGCTTCACAAATACATTGTGACCCCTATAATATTCCCCGTGGAGGGGTATTCAAGTGATAGAGAAGCTGTCCTACGAGGAACGGCCAATAGTGGTCCAAATTTGGTAGGAAAGAAAAACTGCACGACAAGGATGTGGCTCCCATTAAGGTACCGTTTGGAGAAATAGTGGTAAATAAAAGGTGACTTAAGGAATTCAAGGGAAATAAAGAAGAATAAGTACCCCAACTGGTTCCTATACCTACAGATAATCTGAATTCCTTATTTGATTATGTTGATTAATGCACGAGTTGTGTGTGATAACTGCAAAAAGGGAACTTCCCCATAAATACTTATGAGTCCCTATAAGGCTAGTTTAACATTCGAGGACGAATGTTCTAAAGGGGGGAAGGATGTTATACCCCGTATTTTTCGCGTTCGGATAGTTTGAGATAATTGTGACAAGTTAAGGACAAGATTATAATTTGACCTTGTTTGGTACATAAGTTGGTTATGAAAATTTTGGATGTGGAAATATGAGGAAAGGCTAAGGGTAAGAAGGTAAATTCACAAAGTGACTCAAGAAGATATTGGGAAAGTCTAAGGGCAAAATTGGAATTAGCAAATCATGTATTCATGAAAAAAAAAAAAAAGGAAAAAGAAAATAAAAATAAGGGACATGTGCCATGCACATGGATGTGAGCCATGTCCCACATGACCTTAATATATGGCACATGAATGGAATTTCATCACATTTGAATTTGGAAAATTCAAGAAACTTGAAGAGGAGAAAATAGAGAAAGAAGAAGAAACGACCATGGCCATTTCGGCCAAGAGGAGGGGGTTTTACCCCTATGAAATTTTGTCCCAAAAATTGATTTCTTCATGTATTCCTACTAATTCAAGAGTCCTCTTCAACGTGGTATAATTGTTGAAGCAAGAAAATCATCCTTTGTTGCAAAATCACAACCCTAGTCAAGTGAAGAAGTTAGAAGGAAAAGGTATGATTTAATTCCTTTTTATATGTTATGAAGGGTTCATTTATGTTGTAGTAAGTGGAAATGGAAGAAAATCATGAAACCATGCAAGTTGGAAGCTTGGCCGTGTGTGTGCATGTTGTGTAGAAAAGATGAACTAAATGTTATATGGTGATTTGGTTGTTGTTGATAAGTATTCTATGATGAAAATGAGAATTTGATGGTTCAAGTTGGAGTTGAGATTAGTATGTGTAGCCGTGTGTGTGTGTTGTGTGTAGGAATGATGAAATAATTTTATGTAGTATTTTGGTTGTTGTCATTATGTATTTTATGATGGGAATGAAAGTGGTAAGGTGCAAATTATGATTGTCATTAATGAAATTGGAAGGTAAGAATGAATTATGAATGTTTATGTTGAGAAATGGGAAGTTTAGGTGAATTACGGTTTTGGTGGAAAGTTGAACATTTTTGTATATCTTATGAATATTTTGCGGAAATGGTATGGAATGCTCCCAATTTGCATTGTAATGATCGTGATTGATGATGAATATGAAAATAGTAAGATTGGTTTGGAAGTGTGAAGTCGGAATGAAAGATATTGTGTTATGTCGGAAAGATGGCTAGTTATGCCATATTATGTGTTTTGTAGAATCCTATGTGAATATGAAAGTGTTATACTAGTTCTTGAACCTCAATTCTATTCCTTAGCTATGACACTAGTTTCTAAAAGACTTCAAAGCATATTAGTCGGCGGTTATAATGTCCATGATTTCATTCTATGCTCTCTCTTAAGGCTATTTTCCGTTGGTAGTCTCGCCTTAAAATACTCGTTCCTTCAAGGTGAGACAAAGTGACCATGATTATTCCATAATGTAATCAGAGGTCACCGACCTTACGTCACTCCGATGGACACATGACTTTCTTTGGGCTCTCATGCATGCCAATTGAATATGTATATGTATATGTATATGAGGAAAAGGGGAAGGGCCACTGTTACATCACCACCTGATTCAGCTGGATTTCGTCCCGGACGCGGGATATGGGAGAGCCGGATACGGCGTCTGTATATGTTATATATATTTATATATGATATGTTGGGACACTGTTGGGGAGGGGGGTGGGAGAGCCGATGTACTCGGCGTCTGTAAATGTGAATAAAGGATACCGTTTTCTGAAACGTTCTGTTTTCTGTACATGTAAATAAGAAGTACTGTTTTCTGAAAAAAAAGACTAAGCATGCATGGCATCTGCCTGAAAGGCATTCATATATACAGGTTATTTCTGTCCCAAGATAAGCTCCATATGTCTACTCCGTTATTATTCATACTGTATATTCCTTTATTATGTCACTATTCATGCCTTACATACTCAGTACATTACTCGTACTGACCCCCCTTCTTCGGGGGCTGCGTTCATGTCACGCAGGTACACCAGCTGAGCCACAGTTATCATAGAAGATGTTCCAGCGGAGTTGGCGGGCTCCACTTGTTCTGGAATGCTGCCGAGTCAGAGTATATGAGCTATGGTGTCTGTTCAATGTTACAGACTTTGCAGACAGAGTCATGAGTATAGAGTGCCAGCTTGGTAGACGGCTTCAACCGTCACAATGTTATTACGTTTCATGTCGCGGGTCCCATATGATGATAGACCTTACTTATGAAAAAAAAAGAAAAAAAAATTGACAGCTTACTATGTATTTTATTCTTAATTGATCCACGAGTTTATATGTGTAATAAGAGTCAGCGGGTTCGCTCGGCTCCAGATATGGGGTCGGGTGCCCATCACACCCTAGGGAGATCGGGGTGTGACAACATCGCTTTGTGTTCAAGTTCAACCGGCAAGTGACAAGCTTTCCCGAATACAAGCTTGAAGGGTGAAGTCCCAATTGGAGTCTTGAAGGCAGTCTGGTATGCCCATAGAGCATCATCGAGCTTGCGGGCCCAATCAGTTCTATTGGCATTCACTATCTTTGCTAGAATACTTTTGATCTCCCTATTGGACACTTCAACCTGTCCACTTGTCTGAGGGTGATAAGGCGTTGCCACCCTATGCTTTACACCATAATTATCCATCAGTCCCGCGAACGCTTTATTGCAAAAGTGGGATCTACCATCGCTGATTATCGCCCTCGGAGTACCAAAACGAGTAAATATGTTCTTCTTAAGGAACCCCATAACACTCTTGGCCTCATTATTGGGTAAAGCCACCGCTTCTACCCATTTTGACACATAATCCACAGCTACCAAGATGTATTTCATTCCACCAGAACTCACAAAAGGTCCCATGATGTCAATCCCCCATACATCAAACACTTCCACCTCCATAACAAAATTCATAGGCATCTCTTGCCTTCTGCCGATATTCCCTTGCCTTTGACATTGATCACAGGACCGCACCAAAAGATTAGCATCATGAAAAATAGTCGGCCAGTAATACCCGCACTCAAGTACCTTGGCTGCAGTCCAGTTTCCACTATGATGACCCCTAACAGGAGAGTCATGGCATGCCTTTAGAATTGCCATCACTTCACTTTCCGGAACACAACGCCGAATAATGTTATCAGCGCATGTTCGGAACAAATAAGGCTCGTCCCAATAGTACTGTCGAGCATCCCGCAAGAATTTCTTCTTTTGATAAGTTTTGATATCATCGGGAACTATACCTGTCACCAAATAATTGGCAATATCGGCACACCAAGGTGCTACCTCCATCGAAACCGCCAACACCCTTTCATCTGGAAAAACATCATCGATATCAAGCTCATCAGAAGGTCTCCCAGCTTGTTCAAGCTGACAGAGATGGTCAGCCACCTGGTTTTCAATGCCCTTTCGGTCTTTCACCTCGAAGTCAAACTCTTTCAGCAAGAGCACCCATCTAATCAGTCGCGGCTTTGCTTCCTTTTTTGCCATAAGGTATCTCAAGGCTGTATGATCAGTATACACCACAACTTTGGACCCCAACAAGTAGGCTCGAAATTTTTCGAAGGCAAACACAATGGCAAGTAGCTCTTGCTCTGTCACTGTTTAATTCATCTGTGCAGCATTCAGCGTTCTGCTAGCATAATAGATCGGGTGCATAATTTTATTGTGCCTCTGCCCAAGCACTGCACCTATTGCAAAACCACTAGCATCACACATCAGTTCAAATGGTAGGGACCAGTCAGGAGCAACAATAATAGGAGCAGTAGTGAGATGCTCTTTTAATTCCTCAAACGCCTTCGGGAACTTTTCATCAAACACAAATTTAGCCTCTTTTTCAAGAAGCTTGCACAAGGGATTTGCAACTTTAGAGAAATCTTTGATGAAGCGCCTGTAGAACCCAGCATGTCCCAAGAAACTTCGGACACCTTTGACTGAGATAGGTGGAGGAAGCTTTGAAATCACATCAATTTTTGCTTGATCGACCTCGATCCCCTTTTCAGAGATTTTCTGACCGAGGACGATTCCTTCCTTCACCATAAAATGGCATTTCTCCCAATTCAGCACCAGATTGGTCTCCTCACACCTTTTCAGCACTTGACCCAAATGGCCAAGACAATCTTTAAATGAGTCACCCACCACGGAAAAATCATCCATGAACACCTCCACCATGTCGGAGAAAATTGACATCATGCACCTCTGAAAGGTGGCTGGTGCATTACACAACCCAAAAGGCATCCGGCTAAATGCAAATGTCCCATAAGGACAAGTGAAAGTGGTCTTCTCCTGATCTTCCAGAGCAATGTTGATCTGGTTGTAGCCCGAATACACATCGAGGAAACAATAGTAAGAACGCCCTGCTAACCTGTTAAGCATCTGATCAATGAAGGGCATAGGAAAGTGGTCCTTGCAAGTGGCTGTATTGAGCTTGCGGTAATCCATGCAAACTCTCCATCCGGTGACAGTTCTAGTCGGGATCAACTCATTCTTGGCAGGCACAACAGTGATACCGCCCTTCTTAGGAACACATTGGACCGGGCTCACCCATTTACTATCAGCAATCGGGAAAACCACTCCTGCATCTAGCCATTTAATGATCTCTTTCTTGACTACCTCTTGCATATTCTCGTTTAGTCGCCTCTGATGCTCTACATTGGGTTTGCTGCCCTCCTCCAACTGAATTTTGTGCTCACAGATTCCAGATGGGATACCTCGAATATCTGCTATTGTCAAACCAATAGCACGCCTATACTCCCTCAACACCTTCAAAAGCTGCATACTCTGCTCCTCAGTCAATAAGGCTGAAACAATCACCGGTAATGTATTGTTGGGACCAAGGAACTCATATTTCTGGTGAGATGGGAGCTTCTTAAGCTCCAACTTAGGTGGCTCAATGATCGAAGGCTTTGCTGGAGGAGTTGTTCTATTTTCCAGATCAAGACTCAGCTTCTTTGGGTGGTATGTATATAAGCCCAACCCAACAAGTGAGTTAACTGTCTCCTCATAGCCTTCCATGTCTTCAGCAACGAAATTCATCAGAATACCAGCTAAAGCCTCACCCAAACTCTCTTCTTCCATCTTGAACTCCATCGCTTCATCAACAATATTGAATGAATCAATTACCGAAATACTCTCGTAAGCACTTGGTAACGTCATCCCTTTGCTAGCCTGAAAAGTCACTTCTTCATTGTTGACTCGGAACTTGATTTCATTTTTCTCTGAATCCATCAAAGCCCTCCCTGTAGCAAGGAAAGATCTGCCCAGAATGATAGGAATGTCCCGATCAACAGCACAGTCAAGAATCACAAAATCAGCGGGCAACAAAAATTCACCAACCCGCACAATTACATCATCAACCACCCCAACAGGTCTTTTGATAGACTTATCAGCCATCTGCAACCTCATCGTAGTCGGCCTTGGCATCCCCAAACCTGATTGCTTATATATAGCAAGGGGCATCAAATTTATACTCACCCCATTATCACACAAAGTGCGAGCAAAATCATGGTGCCCAATAGAACAAGGAATGGTGAACGCCCTAAGATCTCCCTTTTTCTGAACAGTTGTGGTTGAGATAATGGAACTCACAGTGTGAGTCAAACTCACGGTTTCATGTTGAACCGTCTTCTTCTTAGTCAGCAACTCCTTCAAATATTTCGCAAAATCGGGCATCTCCTTGACAGCTTCCAAGAAGGGAAAATTCAGAGATAACTACTTAAGCTGATCATAAAACTTCTCAAACTTAGCATCTTCATTCTTCTTTACCAACCTCTGAGGAAAAGGAGTTGTATATTTGAAAAGTTGTGTCAAAGGGTGGAGAGCCCCTTTTACAGCCTGCTTGCTTGTGTTATCAGCTTCCCTCGCCATCTCTGGAATCTCAGCATCCTTCTTGTTAGTAGGAATCTCATCAGCAATAATGGGTGCTTCAGACTGCACCTCATTCTCTTCATCTATCGGCTCAAGATTAATCACCTTCTCAGCAGCCCCCTGTATTGTTTTACCACTTCTAGTAGTGATGGAAAATGCACGGTCTATACCGCCTCCCCCATTCTTGGGATTTGGATTAGTGTCACTTGGAAGTCCTCCCTTTTTAGGAGGGTGCTGCTCTCTAGAAATATCCCTCATCTGCGACTCAAGCTTTTGAATAGCCGCTGTATGAGAACCCACTGTTTCTGTCAGCCCAGATAAAGTCCTTTCAGACTTAGATTGATTTTCCACAATCTTCTCAAGCATTGCTTCAACTTTCGATCTACCCTGCTCTGATGACTGCCCTTTCGGTGGTATATAAGGATTGGAACTCTTGTTCCCAAAATTGTTGCTGTTGTTGTAGTCCCTTGGTTCGCACCACCATAGTTATTGTTGTAGTTCTCAGAGTTGTTGTAAGCACCTTGACCTTGCTGAGGTCTCCATTGATTCTGATTTTGATAGCCACCTTGGTAATTCTGTCTTTGATAACCCCCTTGAGAGTTATTAACATAATTGGCATCTTCAACCTGCATGGGTGGCCCATCAAGGAATGGACCATCATGATCATGGTACATCCCTTTTGGCAAAACTACATCATCCTCACAACATTTACTTTTTTGATCTGAGATTCATCGAACTTCTTCGTCAGCAAGGAAATATTTGTTGCAAGCTCTGCCAATATTTGCTGGGTATCCTGATTTTCCTTCACTATATTCTGGAGCATAGAACTACCATATGGTACCACTTCAGCATTGTTTGAGTGCCAAGCCTGATTATGAGTTGTCAGCTTGTTAAGTTTGGTGGTCACTCGTCGAAAGGTCTTGTTCATAAAACACCCATCAGCTACATTGTTAGCTACTGACTGTGTCACTGGATCTAACCCTATGTAGAACTTCTCCATCAATATATTTTCCGGAAAACCATGATTCGGGCTCTTCTGCAAATACTCTTTGAACCTCTCCCAGGCTTCATATAGTTGTTCCCCCGGTCGCTGCTTGAATTCATAAATCTTGTCGCGAATCTCAGCCTTCTTGCTAGGGGGGTACCACTTTGTAAGAAAACAGCTACCATTTCTGCCCATGAAGTAATCGAATTTCGGGGCAGCTTCTCGAACCATGTTCTTGCCTCCCCAGCTAAGGAATATTTGAATAACCTGAACCGAATAACATCTTGTGGAACATTGTTCTGGATATGATTAGCACACACATCCACAAAATTCTACAAATGACGTTGAGGGTCATTCTCGGTAGAGTTCCGAAAGTATCCCTCAAGTTTCAACAGCTGGTATAAAGATGAGTCAATTTTCACTGTAGAAGCTCCAACTCGAGGTTGAACAATAGCAGATGCATATTCCTCCTCTTGAACAAGTTCAGCAAAAATATTCTCATCATCAGATTCATTCGCCTGATTGTTCAACCGATTCACCTGATTACCAGCATGCTGATTCTGCTGATTTTGATTCATGTTCACCTAGTTTACACAGAGTAGAAAACAAGGTGTGATGGAATAAGCAAAAGACTTTAATCAAAGCAAACACTATTTAGTAATTTCATAACCGTATTCCCCGGCAATGGCGCCAAAATTTGATACGCTCAAATTACACCTATTAATGGTATAACGCGGACGTTGTCAAATATAGTAACCCAACGAGGTTGGGGTCGAATCCCACCGGTAATATGGTGTGAAAAGGTTACTAAAGTCGTAGGTGCTAAGTTCTAGGTCTAATGTCTTAATCCGATAATTTGTGTAAAAGTTGGTTTTTCTATGACTAGTTGTTAAATTATTCCTTGGGTGACTATTTATGGTAAAATAAACTAAGGTTGTGTCCCCGTTAGATAGAGTGTATGATCGTGGGTATTGATCTTGATATACTTGTAATGGATCATTATATGAATGCACTTAATCTCTATGTGAATCTCTACTATTTCCCAATAAATAAAGATTATATCTTTCTATGATTTTCCCAAATATAAGAAAGTGATTATGAAGAACGATTAATCATGCCAAGTAAATTTCTCTTATTCCTAAGTTAATTTATTAAACAAAGTTTAAAGCTTTGAGTTCTTGTTAATTATTCTTACCAACCCTAATTATTTTTCCAAATAAATTTAGGGTTTATGGCTTTAATCAATGTTTGCAACCATTAATTATGAATGAAGAATGAAGAATAACTAAACCCTAATAATCCATTATTTGTATATCAATCACAACCTAATCACAAAACACCCATCATTGGGTTCACAACCCTAGTAAGGGAATTTAGTTACTCATGACAAAGAACAAGAAATAAGAAATTGAAGAATTCATAATTGCTTACTTTGGAATAAAAAAGGAATTCGTAATACTTGAATTGATGTTTGAATCTTCAAAAACTAGAGAGAATTAATATCCTAAGTCAAGAGACAAAAATATAATGAATGCTGACTATTAAAACCCTACAATGAATATTTATATGTTTTGAAAATACATAAGTTACAGATTTTGCACTTCAGTCCCGTCATGATGAAATACGGTCCGTAAATCACTTTACGGACCGTAAACATGGTTTATGCCCAACTCGTTCTCTCAGCTGTGTGCAACTTATCCTTCCAAAATACGGACCGTAAACTGCTTGGTCGTCTTTCACTTTGCTAATCTCAGACTTCCTGCCAGATGCTTGAATGACTAAATACGTGATGGAATACGGACCGTAAACCGAAATACGGTCCTTAAACTCAGCTCGTAAATCACCATCTTCTCAGCTGGACATTCTGTCTCCAGGATCCTTTAACACGACCATGGAATACGGCCCGTATTGTAGAATACGGACGTAAACTTCAATTTACGACCTGGTTCTGCACTTCAACTGTGATTGTGCCGAATCTGTTCCTTTACCTGAAAAACACTAAAAATACGTAAAATCACATAGGCTTGCTTAAAAACAAGTAAAACTTAGAGTCAAAAAGCATCGATTGTGGCGTAAAACCACGCCACATCATGAAACCCGAGCCAACTAAAACTTTTGAGGTATCTACTCCAGTTGGTGATCCCGTGATAGCTAGACAAGTGTACAAAAATTGTGTAATTGTGATATGCGACCGCCAGACTAAAGCTGATTTTGTTGAGCTGGAAATGTTAGATTTCGATGTTATTATAGGTATGGATTGGTTGGCCTCATGTTATGCTAATGTTGATTGCCGAATGAAAGTAGTTCGATTTCAATTTCTGGGAGAGCCCGTGGTTGAATGGAAGGGTAATACAACATCTCCAAGAGGTAGGTTTATTTCCTGTCTTAAGGCAAGAAAGATGATAGCAAAAGGATATATTTATCACTTAGTCTGAGTTCATGACGCTGAAGCAAAGTCGCCAACTTTCCAATCCGTTCCGGTAGTGAATGAATTTTCGGATGTATTTCCAGATGAACTTCCAGGACTTCCTCCGGAAAGAGATATTGATTTCACTATTGATGTGTTGCCGGATACCAAGCCTATTTATATTCCTCCTTACCGAATGGCTCCGGCAGAATTGAAAGAGTTAAAGGTACAGTTGAAAGATTTGCTTGAGAAGGGGTTTATTAGACCCAATTCATCACCGTGGGGAGCACCTGTCCTATTTGTTAGAAAGAAAGATGGCTCCCTACAAATGTGCATCTATTATAGGCAGTTGAATAAGGTGACGATAAAGAACAAATATCCTCTTCCGAGAATTGATGATTTATTTGATCAACTACAGGGTGCCAAGTGGTTTTCCAAAATAGACTTGAGGTCAGGTTATCACCAAGTGAGAGTTAAAGAAAACAGCTTTTAGAACGAGATATAGCCATTATGAATTCCGGGTGATGTCATTTGGGTTAACTAACGCTCCGGCAGTGTTCATGAATTTGATGAATAACGTATTCAGGCCTCTCTTGGATTTATTCCTAATAGTATTCATTAACGATATTCTGGTAGACTCTCGCACAGAATCAGTACATGCAGACTATTTACGTATTGTTCTAGGAATTCTTCGAACTCGAGAATTGTATGCAAAATTTTCAAAGTGTGAGTTTTGGCTGAATTTTGTGACATTTTTGGGTCATGTTATTTCAGATGATGACATTCTAGTTGATACTCATAAAATTGAAGCTGTGAAGACTTGGCCAAGGCTGACGACGCCTACTAAAGTTCGTAGTTTTCTGGGATTAGCAGGGTACTATAGAAGGTTCGTCGAAGGATTTTCCTCTATTTCCTCCCCATTGACGAAGCTAACCCAGAAGTCAGCTAAATTTCAGTGGAATGATGCTTGTGAGCGTAGCTTTCAGGAATTGAAGGATAGGTTAACTTCAGCTCTGGTCTTAACACTCCCAAAAAGGCCAGATGGTTATGTTGTATATTGTGATGCTTCCGGTATTGGGTTCGGATGTGTGTTAATGCAGCACGGTAAAGTCATCGCTTATGCTTCGAGACAGCTGCGGAAACATGAAAAGAACTACCCAACTCATGATCTCGAATTGGCTGCAGTTATTCATGCATTAAAGATGTGGAGTCACTATTTGTATTGTGTACATGTTGATATTTATACAGATCACAAGAGTCTTCAATACATTTTCTAACAGAAGGAGTTAAATCTACGGCAGAGGCGGTGGTTAGAATTATTGAAAGATTATGATGTGAGTATTTTATACCACCCCGGAAAGGAAAATGTAGTAGCTGATGCGCTTAGCCGCCGATCGATAGGCAGCCTATGTGAAGTTCCTCCAGAGAAGAAAGAATTAATTCATGAGCTCCACCAACTAGCTAATCTTGGAGTACGTTTAATTGATTCAGGTAGTGCAGGAATTGGTATTAATAATCCCACAGTTTCGTCCCTGAATACAGAAGTAAAAGAGCGTCAATATGACGATCCTCAGTTAAGCCATTATAGAGACACTTTTCATGAAAAAGAGAAGTCTCCATTTGAAACTTTTATGGATGGAATTCTTAGATACCGAGGCAGGCTATGTGTTCCGAATGTTGCAGAATTACATCATCGAATCCTCGAAGAAGCTCATTATTCTTGGTATTCTATTCACCCAGGTGCAACGAAGATGTATCATGATCTCAAGTTAATATATTTGTGGGATGGCATGAAGAAAGACATAGCAAAATTTGTAGCTTGATGTCCAAATTGCCAGCAAGTGAAAATCGAACATCAAAAGCCAAGAGGATTATTGCAGGCAATGGAAATCCCTACTTGGAAATGGGAAGTGATCAATATGAATTTTATTGTGGGATTACCTCGTTCCCGAAGCAAGTATGATTCTATATGGGTGATTGTGTATAGATTGACGAAAGCAGCTCATTTTCTTCCTGTTAGAACTGTTGACACCCAATTTTGTCCCGCCTCTCCCCCGAAATACCTATTTATACCTCTGGTATTTTGAGAAATTAAAAAATATGCATTTTAATTTTACTATAATTATTAGTCTTTTATTAACGCCCCGTTTTATTATTCCACTGCAGTTATTATTATTATTATTATTATTATTATTATTATTATTATTATTCTTAAATTATCATTTATTACTAATTATCATTAATTATTATTATTCTTGTTATTTCCATTATTATTATTATTATTATTGTTATTATTATTATTAGTTACTAATCATTATTATCAGCGTTATTTTTGTTGTTATTGATCATCATTATCATCGTTATTTTTTATTATTAATTATTATCATTGTTTTATCAATAATTGTTATTTATCATTATTAATTATTATCATTGTTTTATCAATAACTGTTATTTATTATTATTATTATCAATACTATATCCAACATTAATTGATTAATCTAAGTTTGGTCGGATAACCGTAAGTTAACGGATTCTAAAGGATGCCTAACCCCTTCCCCTTAGGATAATATAGAACCCTTACCTAGAATCACATTGGTTGAGCAGACCATTAACAGAGGTTTAGTTTTAACTTTACCTTAGTTAATATCTAGGTGTCCTAATTCACCGTTAAAATTAATTAGGTGGCGACTCCTTAAAATAAACAAAGCATATTTAGGAATCTCCAATATGTTGTACTCCGCTTCAACTCTAACTCCGGTTAAAAAGGGGTATGACAAGAACCACATACTCAGCAGAAGATTATGCAAGGTTGTATCTCAAGGAGATTGTGTGACTCCATGGTATTCCGATATCCATCATCACAGATAGAGGAGCACAATTTACAGCCAAGTTCTGGAAATCTTTCCAAGAATCTCTAGGTACTCAAGTAAAGCTTAGCACGGCATTTCATCCGCAGACTGATGGGCAAGCCGAATGTACCATTCAGACCTTGGAGGATATGCTAAGAGCATGTGTTCTAGATTTTGGTGGTAGTTGGGATGACCACTTACCTCTAATCGAGTTTGCATACAACAATAGCTACCATTCCAGTATTCAAATGGCTCCGTATGAAGCTCTATATGGAAGGAAGTGCAGATCCCCAATTGGATGGTTTGAAATAGGCGAAGTACAACTAATAGGCCCTGAGTTAACTCAACAAGCAGTAGAAAAGGTCAATGTGATCCGAGATCGATTATTGACAGCCCAAAGTTGCCAAAAATCTTATGCGGACAACCGCTGGCGAGACTTAGAATTTTAAGTTGATGATTGGGTATTCTTAAAGGTGTCACCAATGAAAGGAGTGATGAGACTTGGTATGAAAGGAAAGTTAAGTCCTCGATACATTGGACCCTATAAGATTATCCGCAACGTGGGTCAAGTAGCTTATGAATTGGACTTCCCTCTAGAACTTGAATTAGTCCATCACGTTTTCCATGTCTCAATGCTCCGCAAGTGTGTTGGAGATCCTACGAGGAGTGTTCCAGTAGATAATGTTCAAGTGACAGAAAGGTTAGTCTATGAAGAAGTGCCCATTGTCATATTAGACAGGCAGGTACGGAGACTTCGAAATAAGGAAGTAGCCTTAGTTAAAATCTTATGGCGAAATAACAACCGAGAAGAAATGACTTGGGAAGCAGAAGAGAGTATGAAATCCAAATACCCGCACTTATTTCAACCCCTAGAAGAGATCCACGATGAAACATCGGGATTATGAGGTATGCATGTTTTCTTTTTATGCATATGGGTTGTGTGTGGCCAACTTATATTGCTATTGTGTTGTAACCCTATGAGGCAATGTTATTGTGGGCTGTTGTGACAGGATGGTAGTGCCATATTACAGGGGAAACTCTGGCGAAATTTTCGTAGAATTCCCAAGTGTTTAACATTCGAGGACGAATGTTCCAAAAGGTGGGAAGAATGTTACACCCCGGAAAAAATTCCCATTGATGCACAGTAAATAGACTAACGAAAGGTACGAAGTATACGGTATTGCAATAAGTGAGAAATGACATTTGATGACCCTAATTGAGATTTTCAAAGACATTCGGAGTAAGAGGAGAATGTTTGCCAAGAGAGGGCAAGGCATTCGATGTGTATCGGAAAGGATTTACGAGTAATAAGTTAATGATGATTTAATAGTGTCTTGGAGAAGAATTATAACATCCCTTAGATCGTTAATGAGGTGTTAAACAAGTATCAAGAAGGCTCCACAAGGATTGTAGATCAAACGAAGTGACAAGAACAAGATCAGAGAAAAGATGGGTTACACGGCCGATTATACGGTCCGTATAATGTTATACGGTCCGTATAATGGTCCGCAGAATCATCACAGTGAAGGTACCTCACTGATGGGATTATACGGTCACTTATACGGATCTTATAAAATTATACGGACCGTATAATGTGGCGTATAATGGTCACAGAAGCGAGATGTTGAAGCGGCGATTTCACGGTCACTTATACGGACCGTATAAGTGTCCGTACATTTTCCCGACGGATCAGATTTTTAAGTTATAAAAAAGGGGACCAAGTTCATTATTTCATTTCATTTTCACCCAACACTTCCAGAAATCTCTAGAACTCTCTCCACTCTTCATCCATAAGAACTCAAGAGAAATTTATGATCAACTTCATCAAACTAAGAAAACCAAGTGTAAGAAACTTATTAGAGATCATCCAAGTCAAGAAATTTCATTGGAGGTGAACTAGGGTTTTGGCTCAAGTGAAGTATTTCCACCCAAGGCTTATCCCTACGCCATCTAAGGTAAGTTTTATGGTGTTTCCATGTTATTTAAGGTATTGAGAGGTTGAAAAACTTGGATCGTAGAAGGAGATAGAAAATGGGTCATGAATGTGGGAATAATGTCATTTTTGAGTAGCAGCTTGGATTGAGTCATGATTCTTGATATGTTATGATTATGATCACGTTATAAATGATATTAAGAACATGGGATAAACATTGTATATGAGTGAACATAATAGTGTACTATGACCATGATTATGGAGGAATTGAAGTGAAATTGTGAAATGTGGATAATGTAAATGAATGACGATTGTTGCTTATAATATTGTGAATGTTGTTATGGAGGTTTGAGAGTTGACATGTAATATGAGGAAAGTTGTATAAACAAAGGAAATGCTGCCCAATTTTCTCTAGCCTTAGTAAGCATGTTCTTATAATCGATTAGCTAGTGTTAATACTAACTTTCTTGAAGGTAGAAATGCGAACATCGAAGGAGAACGATCAGACGATAGAATAGCTAAACGAAAGAGGTATGTAAGTGTCACGACCCAGCCTCGTGGGCCATGACTAGTGCCCGAGCTGGACACTCGTATACGTACCTGTTAGATATAGTCAAACTGAATCTCAGAACAATATGGAAACTTCCAAAAGAACTCCAAAGGTTCATAACCTCATCATACATATATCCCGATAACCTGTCTCCTAAGGAGTCACAACTAATTAAAATATAATATGATACACAAGCCGACAAGGCTACCACTATATGTCAATATCATACGCATAGCACATCATATAGACACAGCTAAACAAAACTTATACACAACCCACACATATGTCTACACACCTCTAAGAGTATCAATAGTGCAATATGACGGGACAGGGCCCCGCCGTACCCCTGGATAACATATATATATATATATATACATCAAAAGATCTGTACCAAAAGTCTAGGGTCCGGAACAATGGAGCTCTTCAAGACAGCTGAGTGGAAATCCTAAGCTGGAGGATCACCAAATCGAGTATCTGTACCAGCGGGCATGAAACGCAACCCCCCGAAGAAAGGGGGTCAGTACGAGATATATACTGAGTATATAAAGCATGAAATACAATAAAGAGGATCATGACTGAAATAGGGATCACTGGAGACAAGTATAACATTCAAAATACCCATACACTTGCCTTATGAAATGTAAATCATGCATATCAATATCATATATCATACCCGGCCCATTATGGGACTCGGTGAATAAAGTCAGCACATGCCATCCTTGGTGCCATAATCACATCATCATATCATCATATCATCACATCATCATATCATCATATATATATATCATACCCGGCCCTCTAGTGAGGGAATAGGTGAACAATGCAATCAAACTGTGCACGAAAACATACCCGGCCCGATACTCGGTGAAAGATATATTGAGGCATGAACGAGCAGAGTAGTGAGCAACCATATATAAACTAAGTCATATCTGGGACTCAATAGAATAATCAAAATGAACCATCATTTGATAATCAGGACAATAGTCATATCAAGTACCCTTCGAAGGTCACTATGCATTATAGCAAAATAGAACTTCTGGAATCATAGACACGTATCAGGACATAATAAAATAAGTTCCGGGAATCAAGAACATTATCCATCCTAGTGTCTCTAAGAATAGGAGCTTCTTTGGAGTCATATACACGTCGTCTGTTTGTTTCATAAGGATCATGCCATTAAAGAAAGAAGTAGCTTTACATACCTGGTCGCTTCTCCAGTTAACCATAACTTAGGTCTCGGGCTTCGCCAATCTACAAGCAATACCAAATATGCCAATAATCAAATTAGGATACCCTTTCAAACCAATCCTTAATTACTTAGAAATCTAACGATATTCGGGCAGCATCTTCCTTAAAAACACAATAATCCTCGTGATTCCAACTTAGCCAAAATATCAATCACCATACTAACAACAATATCAATAAATACATATCCAAATAGAGTCAAATCTATTCTTAAATCACCTCCAAAACAGCCCAATATACATTCCTATACCGATACTTGTATACACTTCTTTATTTTCGTATATACATAGTATAACAACAAACACAACAACAACAGCTACAGCCAATCCCATGGTATTCCAGCACACTAAACAATTTATATGATAACAATAATTTATTCGATTTCCGATATAACTTTCGTATTCCTTTCATCTAGCAATGTAGATACGACTTGGATAACTCAACTATGTCTAGTAGAGGAGAATTATTACCTCATATGCCAAGAAATAATCGTCTCCCACCTTACTTCACTTCGAAGAAAGCCCGAATTCATCAACACGACAAAATGGAATAACGAGATTGAGCGGTGAGTAAAACCCGTATGCTATATTTGTGAATTATACTTCGATATCTGGTTGACATAAAAGGAATGTTGCTACTAGTCCCATTAAAGAAATTATGTTGCTGCCTAATGTATCAAATTCTTGTGAAAAGATGGATGATATACATATACGTGTATATTGAACTTGTTTGTTGAACTCTAAAACTCCCGTACTAGACAACAATTAATGGTCTCTTACCATATATGTTTATTGGACTTCTCCAAATGGGGGCTTAGCCGAGAATTACAAGGAATGTCCTTCAGGGCCGAAACTAATTTGTTCCCATCAAAATGGTTTCTATCGTGAGAAATGCTTCTAGGAGGAAGTGTTCTTGTCCTAGTATTGTAATGTAGAATAGATAAGGCCCATTTTAAACATAAATTATTATTAATTTTGATAGAATGAGTCATAGCTAGTATATCTACTATGTATACACGTATGGGCCTTTTTGACCAAGCCTTTGGTGCTTATCCATGTTATTCATAAGAATAGCTATTTAATTAGTGGACCCCACTTAGTGGAGAAAACCAAATGAAAATATTATCCCCCCCTTATAAAGCATTTAACATTATTCAAAAAGAAACATTTCAGTAGTTACCAAATGCCACACATAAAATATTATTTGCAATCATCGTCGTCACACTTTTCTTCGTCTTAAGTCATTTCGGGACTTCATTCCTTGTATACACTGATTTCTTGATTTTCATGTTTGAATATGACCAAATCCTCGGGGCTCGAGTAAATTTACTCATGAAGGACGGTTCAATTTCTTGGTCCAAAATATGGGATACTATAGCTTGGACCATATTTTATTCAAATAAATTTCGAACCTCGACGAAACTTATTTTCTTCGATTGGTTTAACTTCTAATATTTACAACACATTTGTACCATTACTCTAACCACCTATAAGCTTGGGGCATAACCTCGTTTCTGGTACTAATGTCATTTAACTCGCACGTTTTCCAACGCATAAAAACACGGGATGTAACAGTAAGGCTAATCCTTTCCTTTTAAGGCATGACTCCTATGGCATGAATCTTCCTATTTTTCTATAATCATCCTAAATAACGGAAATTACGAGTCCATGACTATAAAGAGCTACATACGCACATGATAAAGAAAAGAGATATGATACGAGCATGATAATGATGATGATGAGTTTAAGTATAGAGAATCCTCGAGTAATATACGATGTCCATGAGGTTTATGATCCTAAGCACGGTTCCATTGATGCTTTTCCTTGTGTACACTCACCTTAAAATGTTAGTCCCCTCAAGGTGAGACATAATGATTATGATCACTCCATAATGCAATCGGGGGTTCACGACCTTATGTCACCCAACATCGCCATAGTTACCTTCAAGTTCTAATGTATGTTTTGATGATATATGTATAACGATGCTAAGTTATGATAAGGTCATGATGTTCCTATGAGATGTACAGTAATGTTAAGTCTATGATGTTCTCACGATGCTACAATTCCACCGTGCCTAAATGACCAGTCATGTCACCGCAAAGGCGGGCTGCTTGTGATTTCACCGTGCCTAAATGGCCGGACATATCACCGCAAAGGCGGGCTGCTTATGATTCCACCGCGCCTAGAAGGCCGGACACGATAACCACTAGTGGGTGGCACATGAGGTTTACCCGGACGCGGGTTAACGATGATGATATACATATATATATATATATATATATATATATATATATATATATATATATATATATATATATATATATATATATGATATGATGACACATGTACTACGAATATATATGATATATGCATGAAATGCATCCACTCTTAAAAGTTAAGCAGGTTATATTTTCATCTTATGTCTTATGATTTCTCTGTTATGTTCATTTTATCCATGGCTTACATAATCAGTACAATGTTCGTACTGACGTCCGTTTTCTTTGGACGTTGTGTTCATGCCGACAAGTAGGCAGGGAGGTGATCCAGACTCGTAGGAGCTACCAGCAGACTTTGAGAGCACCTCATTATTCCGGAGGTGCCATTGATTTATCCTTTTGTGTATATATATGTATATATGTTTTGGGCATGACGGGTTCCTGTCCCGTCTATATGTCTAGTACTCTAGTAGAGGCTCGTACATACGTATGTGTGGGTAGCATGGTCTTACGATGTCCCTATTGTATGTACATTATTTTGATAGCCGAAAGGCTTATGCATATAAAGGTAATTATGTTTCCAAGTGAAAAATGGTTTTCCTATGATTTGAGTATAAGATTAATGAATGAACGTTTGATGAGTACGATGGGTAATAGTATGAGCGGTGCTCGGTTGTTAGCCCCGAGTACCCGTCATGGCCCCTAGTCAGGTCGTGACATATCTGGTCCCGCCTTTTAGGGAGGTATGTATGTCTATCTATTAGCACCTGCAGGCATGAATGCAGTGCCCCCAGCAAAAGGTACGTCAGTACGAAATGATGTATCGAGTATGTGATGCAGTAGAATAACTGAAACTAATACTTAACAGAAAGCATTGTAATCTGGAGGCCAAGGAATGCCCTGAAATAACTCAACTGATTTGTCTCATGTGAAAATGCAATACCATAATATCATATATCTAATACGCTCAAATTACACCTATTAGTGGCTTAAAGCGGACGTTGTCAAATATAGTAACCCAAACAAGTTTGGGGTCGAATCCCACAGGGAATATGGATAGAAAAAGGTACTAATTGTATATGATACTGGTCTTTAAAGGCTTTAATTCTATTCCGAATAGTTTGGAATAATTGTTTTGTAATTATAAACTAGCACTATGACTTGAATTGTAATTAATGCTAGAGAGAGAGACTAAGGTTGTGTTCCCCGTGTTGATTAGATATTTTGCTTCAGGTTTCAATATGATATACTTCTAATGGTTGCTCTGAGGATTTGCACGTGATCTCTTAAACACTTCATAATGTTTCCCAACAGTTAGGCCGTATTTCCTCTTTATGATTTTCCCAAATACAAAAGAGTTAATATTGAAGAACGATCAATAATGCCAATTAGACTTGTTCTTATCCCTAAGTTAGTCTATTAAACGAGGGTTAACGCCCTGAGTTACTGTTATTCAATCTTACCAATTCTAACTCACTTTCCGAAGAAAAGTTAGAATAATGGCTTAGGCTAATGCTTGCAATCATTACCCAACACTAAATCACAAAGATTGAACAAACACCAACAACCATTATACATATATCAATAGTACAAACCCATTCACATAATACCCATCATAGGGTCCACAACCTTAGAATTAGAATTAGCTACTCATACCTTTTTTCAACAAAGAAAGCTTAAAAAAGACATAATGTACTTACAATGGTAATAAATGTGAACTAAGGATGAAGTTGAGGTCTTAAATGCTCCAACAACTTCACAAATATCTAATGCTAAGAGTTAATGCTCTACAACGAGTTAATCATGGTTGAAAAACCTGGAAGAAACTATTTATAGGACCCAAAAACGCTCCACAGTTTTGGACAAAAACACCTTTCGCGGCATCATTACGGACCATAACACGTGTTACGGTCCGTCCTTTGTCAGCTTGATATTAGGTTAACAATTACGGCTTCCTTCGACGGATCGTAACACAGGTTACGGTTCGTATATCCCAGCAGATCTCAGCCTCACGTCTTCAGTGGATATCACCTGGACATGCATTACGCTCCACCTTACTCCCCGTAACGATGCGTCATGGACCGTCCTTCTGAGTCATGACGTTGACAATCCTTCGGCATCTTACTGGAATTTCCTCTCCGGTTACGGTCCACGTTACGGTCCGTAACACGAGTTATGGACCGTTCTTCTGAGCCGTAATGTTTACAATCCTTCAGCACTTCAATATCATGTTCCGGATCTCGTTATGATCTGTAACACTAGTTACGGATGTCACGACCCGGCAAGGGGCCGCGACGGGTACCCAGGGCTAACCACCGAGCACCGCTCTTCTTAATACTCAATTACTCATTAAATACTTCTTTCAGAATTTATAGGCGAAACATGTGAAAATCATACTTTACAAGAAACATACTTGCTTTACATACATTTTCCATACGGCTATCAAGATAGTATATATATATAGTAATATCTTGTGGAACCATCTAACCCACACTGCGCATCTACGAGCCTCTACTGACGTGCTATACAATGGACAGAACAAGACTCCGTCATGCCCCAAAATGGATATATATATATGTACGTATACACAAAAGAAATCACAAGCACCTCCGAACAATGGAGTGCTCTCAACAGCTGACTGCCCCTATGGCTCTGGATCTAGCTCGTCTCCCTGTCTACCTGTGGGCATGAACACAGCGTCCAAAGAAAAGGACGTCAGTACGAACATTGTACTGAGTATAAGAGGCATAAATAATGAAGAGAGAAACAATAACAACCTAATGAACATCAAAGTGAACATGTGAAGCTGAATCATAATCATAGGAAGGATGATGCATGCTGTCTTACTCATATTCTTTATCATATCATGTATACATATCATGCAAGCTGCCCGTCCATGTTGGAACGGTGTGATCACCAATAATATAAGCCCGCGTCCAGGCCTCCCGCGTCCGGGGTACCATCTCATGCCGCCCACTAGTGGTGTCTGCCCATGCCCGAGAGGGTCATGGTGTATCCGTGTAGCCGCCCGCCGAAGCGGTTTCAGCCCGGCCAACTAGGCGCGGTGTAAATGCAATCATGACATGCTTAACATAAAATACTTATCATCATATACTTTTAAAAACATGCTTATCTTATCATAATACATGCGTGAGCTCATGATCATTTGTACTCTACCGGGGTGACGTAAGGTCGTGATCCCCCGATCTCTTTATGGAGCAATTTCTGACATTCTGCCTCACCTCGAAGGAATTAGTACATGAGGTGAGTGTAGACAATGAGGACATAACCATCGCTTTAGCATTATCATGTCATATTTATTAGCTCATGGAAAGAAGGGGATTTTATGCTATGGGATTCATGCCATTTGAAGAAAGGGACTAGCCTCACATACCTTGGTCGCTTAGCTAGAATACCGTTCACTTGCTCTTCTGCAATATCGCATCGTTACCTTCATAAGGGAATTCGAATTATCGTTAGTTAGTGGGCTATAAGAACGCGTCGCTATTTTCTAAAGAAAATTGGGCAGCACTTCCTTTGTTTATTCTAATTTTCCCATCGTCTATATCAATTCCCAACATTCACAATAATACCCACAACATTACCACCAACAACCATCATTCATATCGACTCATCACATTTTACCATTTTCCTCCAATTTTTCCATAATTTCCTACCTAGCTTATCATCGTGTTTTCACACCTTTAATACTTATTTCATGGTAAAATCATCATTTCTAGCATATTCATAACCTTAACACTTCAACTTATATGATTCAATTCCATCATCACTCAATGGTGGCACTATTCACCCATTTTTCTATGTCTTCCTACAATTCAAGCTTTTCCTATGTTTCTAACACTTAAATAACTTAATAAGGTCATGAAACATACCTTGGATGGTGATTGAACAACCCTTGAGTTGAAATGCTTCTCTCCAACAATACCCTAGGTCTTCCTTCTAGGAATTTCTTGACTCAAATAATCCCTTTTGATGTGTTCTTGCACTAGGTTATGGCGAATTGATGAATTTGATCTTAGATTTCTACTTGTGTTCTTGGTTTGGGAGAGTGTAGAATATTCTAGAGAGAGAGAGGATCGTGTAGTAGAAAGTGGGAATGAAGAAAATGAGACTTGGATCATATTTTTTAAAATTCAACTTCAGTCCCGATGTCATTATACGGTCCGTATAACTGGCCGTAAAATGGACCCAGAGATCACCCCTTTCTGTAACCATTTGACGATCCATTTGATGGGCCGTATAATCGTTATACGGTCCGTATAATTCACCGTAAAATCGACCTTCTTTCAACCTCATTCTGTGACACTTTGACGATTCATTTTACGGACCGTCAAACCGTTATACGGTCCGTATAGTACACCGTAAAACTCACCCTTCAGCCAGCCTCTTCTGTGACACTTCTACGGTCCGTATAATGGACCGTAAAACACTTTTACGGTCCGTATAATGGACCGTATACTCCCAGTTCACTGAAGCTTATTTTCTTGACTTGGTCTCATTTCCGATCCTTATGGAACCTTCGTAAAAGTTGTTCAACTCCTCGATACCAATCTACGGGACCTTATTACTTGCCTTCAAAATGCCACACACACATTTTATCCTTATTAGCCTATTTTGCACATGCTAACGGAAAATTTTCGGGGTGTAACATTTTTCCCCCCTTTTGGAACATTCGTCCTCGAATGTTAAATACTCGAGATTCTACAGAAATTTCGCCAGAGTTTCCTCTGTAATCTGGCACTATTAACCTATCACAGCAACCCATAATATCATTTCCCCACATGGCTATATTACAATATCAATACATCTATGGTCACACACGACCAACATCATAGAAATAAAGCGTACATACCTCAATTCGTCGTTGCTTCATGTCTAGTCTCTTCTGGGATTTGAAACAATTGGGGGTACTTGGACTTCATCTTTTCTTCCGCTTCCCAAGTCATTTATTCTCGATTATTGTTCCGCCATAGAACTTTGACTGATGCCACCTCTTTGTTCCGAAGCCTTCTCACTTGTCTGTCTAGAATAGCAACAGGTACCTCTTCGTATGTTAGCTTTTCTGTCACTTGCACATCTTCTACCGGAACAATCCTTGTGGGGTCCCCAATACACTTGCGGAGCATCGAAACATGAAATACTGGATGAACTGATTCAAGCTCCGAAGGCAATTTCAATTCATAAGCTACTTGACCCACTTTACGAACGATTTCATAGGGTCCGATATACCTGGGACTTAGTTTCCCTTTCTTTCCAAATCTCATCACTCCCTTCATCGGCGACACTTTCAAAAACACCCAGTCACCAATTTGAAATTCCAGGTCTCGTCGGCGATTGTCTGCATAAGACTTTTGGCGACTTTGGGATGTTAGCAATCGATCCCGAATAATCTTGACTTTTTCGACCGCTTGTTGAATCAGGTCAGGACCTATTAATTGTGATTCTCCTATTTCAAACCAGCCAACTGGAGATCTGCATTTTCTTCCGTACAAAGCTTCATATGGAGCCATTTGAATACCGGAAAGGTAGCTATTGTTGTAAGCAAACTCAATGAGGGGTAGATGCTCATCCCAACTACCACCATAATCCAGCACACATGCTCGTAGCATATCTTCCAGGGTCTGAATAGTACGCTCGGCCTGCCCGTCGGTCTGTGGGTGAAATGCCGTACTAAATTTGACTTGGGTACCTAGGCCCTCTTGAAACGACTTCCAAAACTTGGCTGTGAACTGTGCCCCTCTGTCCGTAATAATGGCTAAAGGAATTCCATGGAGTCGCACAATTTCCTTTAGATATAATCGGGCATAATCTTCCGCCGAGTACGTAGTTCTGACTGGGAGGAAATGAGCTGATTTCGTGAGCCTGTCCACGATCACCCATATAGAATCATACTTCCCTCGTGAACAGGGTAATCCTACAACAAAATCCATATTGATGGTTTCCCATTTCCACATAGGGATTTCCATGGCTTGTAACAACCCTCCTGGCTTCTGATGTTCTGCTTTTACCTGCTGGCAATTTGGGCATTGCGCTACAAATTCTGCTACATCCCTCTTCATGCCATCCCACCAGTATATTAGTTTGAGGTCATGATACATCTTAGTTGCACCTGGATGGATAGAATACCGGGAATGATGTGCTTCCTCTAAGATCCGTTGGCGCAAATTTGCCACATCCGGCACACATAGCCTGCCTTGATATTGTAGAACTCCATCCATGGAAACTTCAAATGGAAACTTTTCCTTCTCACAAGATAGGTCTCGGTAACGGCTTAGTTGAGAATCTTCATATTGCCGTTCATTCACTTCTGCATTTAAAGATGAAACTGTGGGGTCATTAATGCTGATACTTGCTTTACTCGAATCAATTGCACGCACTCCAAGTTTGGCTAATCGATAAAGCTCACGGACCATTTCTTCCTTGTCTGAGGGAATTCCACATAAACTACCCATCGATCGACGGCTAAGCGCGTCGGCTACCACATTTGCTTTTCCGGGGTGGTACATGATATTTACATCATAGTCCTTCAACAATTCTAACCACCGTCTCTGTCGCAGATTCAACTCCTTCTGCTTAAAGATGTGTTGGAGACTCTTGTGATCTGTATATATATCGACGTGCACTCCATACAAGTAATGCCTCCATATTTTCAAAGCATGAATAACTACAGCCAATTCAAGATCATGAGTTGGGTAATTCTGTTCATGTTTACGCAGTTGTCTCGAGGAATATGCAATAACCTTTCCATGCTGCATTAATACACATCCTAATCCCATGCCGGAAGCATCACAATATACCACATAGCCATCTGGTCCTTCCGGAAGTGTTAACACTGGGGCGGAAGTCAACCTGCATTTCAATTCTTGGAAACTGCGCTCACAAGCATCGTTCCATTGAAATTTTGCCGACTTTTGAGTTAACTTTGTCAAGGGAGCTGAAATGGAGGAAAACCCCTCTACGAATCTCCTATAGTATCCTGCCAAACCCAGGAAACTACGAACTTCTGTCGGTGTCGTAGGCCTTGGCCAAGTTTTCACAGCCTCAATTTTCTGAGTGTCGACTCGGATGCCATCACCTGAAATAATATGGCCTAAAAATGCCACAGATTTAAGCCAAAACTCGCACTTTGAGAACTTTGCATATAATTCTCGGGCTCGGAGAATGCAAAGGATAATCCTTAAATGATCTGCATGTTCTGATTCTGTGCGAGAATATACCAAGATGTCATCGATGAATACTATCACGAAGAGATCCAAAAATGGTCTGAACACATTATTCATCAAGTTCATGAACACTGTCGGGGCATTCGTTAACCCAAACGACATTACTCGGAACTCATAATGGCCATATCTCGTCCTGAAGGCAGTCTTGGGGATATCTGCTTCCCTGATTCTCACCTGATGATAACCCGATCGCAAATCTATCTTGGAGAACCATTTAGCGCCTTGCAATTGATCAAACAAATCATCAATTCTGGGAAGAGGGTATCTATTCTTTACTGTCACCTTATTCAATTGCCTGTAGTCGATACACATTCGCAGAGATCCATCTTTCTTCTTTACGAACAAGACTGGTGCTCCCCATGGCGATGAACTAGGCCTTATAAACCCTTTCTCGAGTAGATCCTTCAACTGTACCTTTAATTCCTTCAACTCTGCTGGTGCCATTCGGTACGGAGGAATAGAAATAGGCTCGGTGTCAGGTAATACATCGATAGCGAAATCAATCTCCCTTTCTGGAGGAAGACCTGGGAGTTCATCTGGGAATACGTCTGGAAATTCGTTTACCACCGGAACTGTTTGAAAAGTTGGCGGCTCTGCCTCGATATCATGAACTCGAACTAGATGAGAAATGTAACACTTTGCTATCATCTTCCTCGCCTTAAGGTAGGAAATAAACCTACCCTTTGGGGATGCAGTGTTACCTTTCCATTCAAGTACGGGTTCTCCCGGAAATTGGAATCGGACCACTTTCGTCCGGCAATCAACATTAGCATAGCATGACGCCAACCAGTGCATACGCATAATTACATCGAAATCGACCATTTCTAACTCAATCAAATCGGCTCTAGTCTGGCGGTCACACATAACAACGACACAATTTTTGTATACTTGTTTTGCTATCACGGGTTCACCAACCGGAGTAAGTACCTCAAAGGGCTTAATTGACTCAGGCCTCGCCCCAATGCAACCAGCAACATACGGAGTAATATAAGAGAAAGTAGAGCCTGGATCAATCAAGGCATACACGTCACGGGAAAATATAGTCAATGTACCTGTGACAACATGTGGGGAGGACTCAAGATCCTGTCGCCTGGCTAAAGCATATACGCGGGGCTGAACAGCACCTGAAGTGGATACTCCCCCTCTACCTCTGCCTCTACCTGCTGTAGTCTGAGAAGTCTGTGCTGTCGGGCGTGCTGAAGAAGAACCCACTGCTGAACCTATGGGCTGAGTCCCCGCTCTGCCTTTCGCGGAAGGACAATCTCTCATAAGGTGACCAACCCGCCCGCAGGCGTAACATGCATCTGAACCCTGACGACACTGCCCGGAATGCAATTTACCGCACTGACTGCACCGCGGTACTGGAGGTCTCCGCTGACTGAAATCTCCCTTGAACTGGGAATCTGAGGCTCTCGAACTCTGGCCCTGTCCTGGCTGAAAAGAACGATCAACCCTCCTATCTGGGAACCTAGAAGGGGCACTGGTCGCTGACTGACCTGAGTGCCTAGAATGCATCTGCCTCGACCCCCCTCTATATTCGCTACTTGGTCCCATCGATCTAGCCCTTTTTCCTTGTCTCCTGTCACTGTCATAATCACTTCTCAGTAATTGTCGTCGTTCCTCAAGATTCTGTGCATGGGCCTGTATTCGGGAAATATCCATCCCATCTTGCAAAGAGGCCGTCAAGCATTCTCTGAACAAATGTGGCCCCAAACCACTCACGAATCTGTGCACACGATCACCCATATCGGCTACTATACTCGGAGCATACCTGGCCAGAGAATTGAATTGCATACTATACTCTCGGGCACTCATGTTCCCTTGTTTCAAATTCAGGAACCTGTCCGCTCTAGCTCGGCGAATCTCGGGTGGCAAGTAATGACGAACAAAAGCATCCGCAAATTCTTACCAAACCGGAGGGGGTGCATTTTCTCCCCTTGATGCCATCCAGTTGTTATACCATAACACCGCCACATCGTGTAGTCTATAAGAAGCCAACTCTACGGATTCTGTCTCAGAAGCATGAATAATCTTTAGGGTTCTCATCATATCATCAATAAAGTTTTGCGGGTCTTCATCCGGCTTAGACCCAAAGAACTCCGAGGGATTTAGATTCATGAAATCACGGGCTTTTGTACTAGCTGAACGATCACTCGGGCCGGCACTTTGTCGTTGTACCTGGGCGGCAACCAACTGAGTCAATAAGTGTATGGCCTCGGTCACTTGTTGACCCGAAGCAACTGGTGGAGGAACCGGAGCCGAGGCTCCTCCTTGCCCTTCTACATTAGGCAATGCCTCATTTTGGGATTCACCCTCTTCCACATTCGCCGGAGGCTCTCTTTCTGCTCGTTTCTGTGTCGTAGCTTTGCCCTTCTGGGCAGCTGTAGCTTTCCCCTTTGGCGGCATTCTGAAATCATAACGCACTTTTAGAAGAGAATAAAATCCTACACACGGCTCTATCGCACGATCTCTGAAAAGAAAGATGGTCATTTTCCTAAATGCCCTATAGCCTCCTGTTTATTGATGCAGCGCGCTACACACCATAAACAAGACTCTACTGGACACGGCTCGTAGACACTTCCTAGGACTGAACTGCTCTGATACCACTTTTGTCACGACCCGGCTAGGGGTCGCGACGGGTACCCGGGGCTAACCACCGAGCACTGCTCTTCTTAATACTCAATTACTCATTAAATACTTCTTTCAGAATTTATAGACGAAACATGTGAAAATCATACTTTACAAGAAACATACTTGCTTTACATACATTTGCCATACGGCTATCAAGATAGTATATACATATAGTAATATCTTGTGGAACCATCTAACCCACACTGCGCATCTACGAGCCTCTACTGACGTGCTATACAATGGACGGAACAAGACTCCGTCATGCCCCAAAATGGATATATATATATATATGTACGTATACACAAAAGAAATCACAAGCACCTCCGAACAATGGAGTGCTATCAACAGCTGACTGCCCCTATGGCTCTGGATCTAGCTCGTCTCCCTGTCTACCTGTGGGCATGAACACAGCGTCCAAAGAAAAGGACGTCAGTACGAACATTGTACTGAGTATAAGAGGCATAAATAATGAAGAGAGAAACAATAACAACCTAATGAACATCAAAGTGAACATGTGAAGCTGAATCATAATCATAGGAAGGATGATGCATGCTG
This sequence comes from Lycium barbarum, assembly GCF_019175385.1. Lineage (NCBI taxonomy): Eukaryota > Viridiplantae > Streptophyta > Magnoliopsida > Solanales > Solanaceae > Lycium > Lycium barbarum. Next base: position 60,445,221 of record NC_083343.1, on the reverse strand, counting down.
TCTTACTCATATTCTTTATCATATCATGTATACATATCATGCAAGCTGCCCGTCCATGTCGGAACGGTGTGATCACCAATAATATAAGCCCGCGTCCAGGCCTCCCGCGTCCGGGGTACCATCTCATGCCGCCCACTAGTGGTGTCTGCCCATACCCGAGAGGGTCATGGTGTATCCGTGTAGCCGCCCGCCGAAGCATTATCATATCATATCTATTAGCTCATGGAAAGAAGGGGATTTTATGCTATGGGATTCATGCCATTTGAAGAAAGGGACTAGCCTCACATACCTTGGTCGCTTAGCTAGAATACCGGTCACTTGCTCTTCTGCAATATCGCGTCGTCACCTTCATAAGGGAATTCGAATTATCGTTAGTTAGTGGGCTATAAGAACGCGTCGCTATTTTCTAAAGAAAATTGGGCAGCACTTCCTTTGTTTATTCTACTTTTCCCATCGTCTATATCAATTCCCAACATTCACAATAATACCCACAACATTACCACCAACAACCATCATTCATATCGACTCATCACATTTCACCATTTTCCTCCAATTTTCCCATAATTTCCTACCTAGCTTATCATCGTGTTTTCACACCTTTAATACTTATTTCATGGTAAAATCATCATTTCTAGCATATTCATAACCTTAACACTTCAACTTATATGATTCAATTCCATCATCACTCAATGGTGGCACTATTCACCCATTTTTCTATGTCTTCCTACAATTCAAGCTTTTCCTATGTTTCTAACACTTAAATAACTTAATAAGGTCATGAAACATACCTTGGATGGTGATTGAACAACCCTTGAGTTGAAATGCTTCGCTCCAACAAAACCCTAGGTCCTCCTTCTAGGAATTTCTTGACTCAAATAATCCCTTTTGATGTGTTCTTGCACTAGGTTATGGCGAATTGATGAATTTGATCTTAGATTTCTACTTGTGTTCTTGGTTTGGGAGAGTGTAGAATATTCTAGAGAGAGAGAGGATCGTGTAGTAGAAAGTGGGAATGAAGAAAATGAGACTTGGATCATATTTTATAAAATTCAACTTCAGTCCCGATGTCATTATACGGTTCGTTATACGGTCCGTATAACTGGCCGTAAAATGGACCCAGAGATCACCCCTTTCTGTAACCATTTGACGATCCATTTGACGGGCCGTATAATCGTTATACGGTCCGTATAATTCACCGTAAAATCGACCTTCTTTCAACCTCATTCTGTGACACTTTGACGATTCATTTTACGGACCGTCAAACCGTTATACGGTCCGTATAGTACACCGTAAAACTCACCCTTCAGCCAGCCTCTTCTGTGACACTTCTACGGTCCGTATAATGGACCGTAAAACACTTTTACGGTCCGTATAATGGACCGTATACTCCCAGTTCACTGAAGCTTATTTTCTTGACTTGGTCTAATTTCCGATCCTTATGGAACCTTCGTAAAAGTTGTTCAACTCCTCGATACCAATCTACAGGACCTTATTACTTGCCTTCAAAATGCCACACACATATTTTATCCTTATTAGCCTATTTTGCACATGCTAACGGAAAATTTCTGGGGTGTAACAACGGACCGTCCTTTAGCTCCAAAGTTGTCCCTTTTTCAGCGACTTTCTTCATTTTCGTTCCTTAGTCAACAAATCCTACGAAACATCAAAGTAACATAAGAAATGATATAAAAACACTTAAAAACAACTAAAACTTCTTGTAAAAAGATGTCAAATGTGCCGTAATTTCATGGTACATCAACACCCCTAACTTAAGTCTTTGCTCGTCCTCAAGCAACTAAAACAAGACTCACTACTAACACATGATATCTAGCAAACAAGAATGCTGATGGTGATTTTGGCACGTACTTGTATGCCGATAGTGGTTTTGGCACGTACTTGTAGCACATATTTCTCAATCCAAAATAAAATATTGGCTCTTATCAACATCCTAATTGTGACACAAGACACACATTTCAGAACTATTGCAATTCACTATGCAGCCTAAATCAATGACATAATCATAATATGGCAACCGCTTTGCACATGAACCCTAATTTTTCAGAAAGTCAGTCCACATCACAATCTACAACCCTTACACCCTCACATAGATCAAAGAATGTCCCAACATGCATATTTACAAGATAAATGGGAAAAGGGACTAAAGAGAATAGACAGACACTCACACTCACAAAGAAATTTTCATACCATACTTGCACATACCATATGCTTGCCCTTATTTTCAATGCCTTCAACTTTGAACCGTTCGATTGTGAGCACACTAGGACTTTTGTGGCTTGTAATGTAGGCTTAGGGACGGGTACGATAAATATTTGGATAATGGAGACTCACCCTCCTTGACACTACACTTGACTTCATTCACCTTTTTTCAGTTTATTGTTGACCCTACAGTTCCGGCGTGGATTTATTCACAACTTATTAACTCTTTTTGAGACACATTTTCAGAAATATATATATATATATATATATATATATATATATATATATATATATATATATATATATATCACCTTTTTTATATTTCTTTTTTTATTTTTTTATATCACTATTCTAACCGAATCATGCATTGCATTACTCACGACCACCCCCAACTTAGGCTTTTGGCCTCGTTCTCCGCATCTTTCACTCATCACCCCCAACTTAGGCTTTTAGCCTCTTTTATCATTCTTAGTACCAAGGAGGGTCCTGGTGCAAAATGGGGCTATTCAAAGAAGGGATAGAGGTTAGTTAACGACTAATCAAAGAAAAAGTCTATAGGCTCGAAATGGGAGACTAGGAATCATTTTCTGTACATGTTAGGCTTATTTAAGATAAACAGTCTTTGGAGTCAATTCAAGGAAGGCCTAAGATCACTTCACAACCAAACTTTCCTTAGAATTCAAGCACGATTAACCATGCAAGTTCTAGATTACAAGCATCATACACAAATGGATACTAACAACTCACAACACAATGGCATAAGGATTGTTTCACTACCTGACTTGACTTCCGTTTGAAAATTACACACACATGGTCACCCTTTATTTGCAATGTCATTAAAAGAGCCATACATGTCAATATAAACAACACATTCTTGATATACATCACAAAATTTGTAGAGAGACGTCATTAACTTGTAAAACACTTTTACATATGCTATAAACCACGAACCGCCACCACTTAAGTCATCCATAGTTTACTTTAACTAAACAGCCTAAACATGCCAGGTTCAACATAAATAAAATCCCTCGAGAAAGGAACACATGGCAAAGAATGTTACATCATCAATGCACCAATGATAGTGCTTCACCCTCTGTGCATTTATTTTAAAAGTCCGAGTTCCATCATCGGTTTTCACTTCAATGACGCTTCCATTTGTGGAAACTCTAAAAAATTCGAACGGCCCGGACCATCGAGACTTGAGCTTGCCCAGAAAGAACTTTAGGCGCAAATTGTACAATAGAACCAAATTCGTTGGCTGAAAATCCCTTTTGAGGATCTCCGAGTCATGATAATATTTCATTTTTTCCTTGTACAATGTTGCACTTTCATAGGCATTATGCCTAAATTCATCCATCTCATTGATTTGAAACAACCTCAACTTGATTGCTTCATGCCAATCCATGTTCAACCTTTTCAATGCTTAAAGGGCCTTATGCTTAAGCTCAATAGGCAAATGACATGCCTTCCCAAAAACTAGCTTATATAGTGAAGTCCCAATAGGCATTTTGAAAGCTTTGTGATATGCCCATAGAGCATCATCTAAATTTTTTGACCAGTCAGTGCGATTCACATTGACTGTCTTTGCCAAGATGCTCTTTATCTCCCAATTGGAGACTTCAACCTGGCCACTCGTCTGAGGATGACATGGAGTGGCAACCCTGTAATGCATGCCATATTTTTCAAGAAGATCAGTGAATGGTTTGTTGCAGAAGCGAGAACCACCATCACTAATAATGGCTCTAGGAGTGCCAAATCTTGTAAAGATGTTTTTCTTTAGGAAAGCAATGACTCTCCTCCTATCATTGTTGGGAAAGGGCACCGCTTCCACCCATTTAGAGACATAATCCATAGCAACGAGAATATATTTCAGGCCATATGAGCTCACCAATGGCCCCATAAAATCAATGCTCCTAACATCAAAGAGCTCCACCTCAAGCACAAAATTCATCGGTGTCACAAGAGTGTGCCAGCATATTCGCATCACGATAGATAGCGGGCCAATAGTAGCCACATTCTAACACCTTGGCTACAGTTCTATTCCCACTGTGATGTCCACCAATTGGGGAGTCATGACAAGCCTTCAAGATTTCCATCACTTCAAATTCAGCCACACATCTCCTGATAATATTGTCTGCACCGGTCCAGAATAGATAAGGCTCATCCCAATAATACTATCTGCAATCTCTCAAAAAAAAATTCTTTTGATATGACTTCAAATCTTCAAGAATAATGCCAGTTACCAAATAATTGGCAATATCGGCATACCATGGTGCCACATCACTAGAAACCGCCAATAATCTTTCATCCGGAGAAGTGTCAACAATATCTAGCACATCAGTCGGTCTCCCTGCTTCTTCAAGTCTGGAAAGATGGTCAGCCACTTAATTCAATGACCCTTTTCGGTCTTTGACTTCAAATTCAAATTCTTGTAGCAACAGAACCCATCTAATCAACCGTGGCATGGTATCCTTTTTAGCCATCAAATATCGCAATGCATGGTCAGTGTGAACTACTACCTTGGCACCCAACAAATAGGCCTGAAACTTTTCGAAAGCATAGACAATCGCAAGTAGCTCTTGGTCTGTCACTGTATAATTTATTTGAGCTCCGTTTAGTGTTTTGCTTGCATAATATATTGGGTGCAAGGTTTTGTTGTGCCTCTGACCAAGCACAACGCCAATAGCAAGACCACTAGCATCACACATCAATTCAAAAGGGAGAGACCAATCCGAAGACACAACAATAGGGGCTGAAGTCAATTTAAACTTCAACTCTTCAAATGCATTGATGCATTTTTCATCAAAATTGAATTTCGACTCCTTTTCCAAAAGTTTGCACATTGGATTTGTAATCTTTGAGAAGTCTTTAATGAACCTTCTATAAAATCCAACCTGCCCCAAGAAACTCTGAACCTCCTTAACTGATATGGGTGGAGGGAGTTTTGAAATCAGATTGATCTTAGCTTGTTCAACTTCAATCCCTTTCTTGAAAATCTTATGGCCAAGGACAATTCCCTCCTTATCATAAAATGACAATTTTTCCAGTTAAGAACTAGGTTTGACTCTTCACACCATTGTAGCACCCGACTAAGATGGTCTAAACACTTATCGAATGAATCTCGCACAACGGAGCAATCATCCATGAAGACCTCAAGAAAGTTCTCCACCATATCAGTGAATATGGAAATCATACATCGCTAGAAAGTAGCTGGGGCATTGCAAAGACCAAATGGCATTCTGCTGAAAGCGAATGTCCCATAGAGACAAGTGAAAGTAGTCTTTTCTTGGTCTTCCAACGCAATGTTGATTTGATTGTACCCAGAGTACCCATCCAAGAAGCAATAATAAGACCTTCCGGCTAGCCGATCAAGCATTTGATCAATAAAAGGAATAGGAAATGGTCCTTGCAAGATGCAGTGTTCAGATTTCTGTAGTCCATGCAAACTCTCCAACCGGTGATAGTTCGTGTAGGTATCAACTCATTTTTTGAATTAGGGACAATAGTTATGCCCCCTTTCTTTGGCACACATTGAACTGGACTCACCCATGGACTACTGGCAATAGGATAAACCACCCCAGCAATGAGCCATTTAAAGATCTCTTTCTTTATGACCTCTTATATCGGTGGATTCAATCTTCTCTGATGCTCAACACTTGGTGAACTTTCCTCTTCCACTTGAATTCGGTGCTTACAAATTCTGGAGGGAATCCCCCGGATGTCTGCAATAGTCCAACCCAAGGCCATCAAATGTTTCCTCAAGACTGCAAGATGTTATATCCCATATTTTCATACATTGGGACGTTTTAAACTAAACGCAACAACTTAAAGACAAGACTATTTTAAGATACGAAGTAGAGACTTAACTTCCGGTTTCGTTTCAAGTCACAAGTTACCTACAAATTTCGTTTGGTATAGAAGCATTAATTGAAAATTGGGATTAAATTAACCATGGTTAGATTATTAAGTGGGATTGGAAAACTAAATCAGTCCATTAAAAATAGCCATAGTTGGCCGTGTAGTTTAGTGGGATGGTCAAAGATAATTGACCCAAAATTTAAGTGGGACACATGTCCAAATCTTGTAATGCATATATATAACACAAATGCTGATTCACTATCAACTAACTACATCATTTTCAACATTTACAAAGTTTAGAAAGTATAGTGATAGAGAGAGAGGCTCTCGGCTACAAGCTGGCTGAGAACACCCTCCAAATTGCTCCAAAAAAAATCAGTTTTTTGGACAATTTAACTCCCCTAAAGGTGTATTAACGTGTAGCATTCATTGGAATAGAAAGAACAATTGTTAAAATTCAAGAAGTGAAAGTGAAGGGCTAGCCGATTGAAGTGTTTAGTTACAAGGTAAGAATGATCATTTTTCTTGTGTTGTATGATGATTTGAATGTATAATTCGTGCATGTTGTTGTTGTTTTGTTGTTGTGGTTGAAGTTGAGGTGAGCCGTGAGCTTGGGTGAAGCCATGTTGGTCTCATTTTGCATGTATTGTTGATGGGTTGAACGTGTGTCAACATATGTAAATGAACAAAGATTGTAGAAGTATGTTTATGATGTTGCATGTTGGTATTGGACTGTTTTTCTTGAAGTTGAAGTGGGCCGTGTGTTGTAGACGTAAATGGAATCATACTTAATCTTCTTGTACATGTATTGGGAAGTAATTGAATGTGTTGTAGTGTGGATAAATGGATGAAAATCATGAAGTTATTGTAGTTGTGTTGAAGCCGTGTAGGGGGCTGTTTTAGAGGAATTTATGGACTGTTTTGTGTCATGTTTTGATTGTTGTTGTTATGGACATTGTGGTGTATTTTATGCATTATGAATATGTGAATTGAGGTGTTAAAGAAATGAATCATGTTGAAGGGGGAAAACAGTCCAAACCGTGGACTGTTTTAATGTTAGGAGTGAATTAGTGTATTTTAAATGTTGGTTATTGTTATGAACGTATAGTGAAAGTGAAGTTTAATGATTCAAGTTGAAATTGAAATGGCTTGTGGGCTGTTGTAAGAGTTAATATGATGCTAAAACAGTTCCAGTAATCGTATAAGTAATGTTGTAAACGTGTTGTTGTCGTTGTAGTTGAAGTTGGAAAATTGCGAAGCGAAAATGGTAATGTTGTGTGTGTTGTTTGGCCGTGGATAAGGGCCTGTTTTAAATGATGTACGGACTGTCCAAATTTCCCTTAAGTCATGTTTAAACAAGTTCGGATTGATACATGAAAGAATGACTAATAATATTAGCTCGTAGTACTAGTTGGTTTGAATGCGAACAAAACGTCGTCTAAATGTTGGAAAGGGATTGTTAACGTTAAAATACATATTGAATTCCCTCGTAGACTAATTGTAGCTCTTGATATCTTGATATAGGATAAGTACTATTGGGCAGCAAGTACAAGTTATAATACGACTAAACGCTAAAGGTATGTAAAGCCTATTCCTTCTTTCTTTTGGCATGTCCTAGACGTAAGTAAGAAATGATATGAACCTTGGGGTAAATTCTACTCTCTAGTTTCAAGCATGACTTATGATTCTATTCATTCCGTAATGTTATGGTCACGAGCCTACTATATGATTGACTAATGAATGATGTATAGAAGTTCCTACTCTTAAAGAATTGCATAATTAGAGGCATACTTGACTATCAAAAGTTACACCATGTAAAATTGATACATGTACATGAAATCTGAAACGTTCCTTACTATAAGTTACTTATCTATTGAGTCTCAAAAGATGAATTACATATATGTGGTTGCTTATTATTCTGCTCGTGCTTACCGCTATATCCTTCACTGAGTCCCGGTCCAGGACACGTTTTCGTGCGCATATTTACTATATTACTCACCGAGCCCCTCACTAGAGGGTCGGGACACGTTATATATATATATATATGATGATATGATGATGATATGATGATATGATGATATGATGATATGATGATGATATGATGATATGATGACATGATGATATGGAGATAGCGGCCAGGAGGGCATATATTCCTTATTACCGAGTCCCTCACTAGAGGGCCGGGACACGTATATGTTTATGTCATGATGCTATGATTATAATTACAGAGTCCCTCACTAAAGGGTCGGGACACGTTATATATGTATATACAGAATGATTATTCAACCTTGGTTACAAAACTCTATATTGATATTGATATGAGAACGATACAGATGAAATATGTTCAAAGGCAAGTTTTATGAAATTCTGTTTGTTGCATTGGGTCCTACACACCTTGTCTCAGTATGAGTCTATCACTATATTTCATGCTTTACATGCTCAGTACATATTCCGTACTGACCCCCTTTTCTTCGGGGGGCTGTGTTCATGCTCGCAGGTATAGATGCTCGTTTCGGAGATCTGCCAGCCTAGGATATCTATTCAGCTACTTTGAAGTGCTCCTTTGTTCCGGAGCCTAGCTTGTGGTATAACTCCCTTTTGTTGTATATGTATGTGTTTATTTGGGGTACGGCGGGGCCCTGTCCCGTCATATGATATTGTCATTACTCTTAGAGGTCTGTGGACACATGTGTGGGTCTGTATATAGTTGTTGTTGCGTTGTATGAATATGACTTATGTTTGGGGCGTACCCATTCGTAATGGCAGCCTTGTCGGCTTGCATATATATATATGTTTGGGATGTTACGTGTAGTGGCAGCCTTGTCGGCTTGCGTAAATATATATATGTTGTTGTTGAAGATCGTAACTCCTCAGGAGACAGGTGCCTACGACATACAGAATTGTGATAGCTTTAGAATAACGTCCTGTTTTTTTTTATACAAATAAGTTCATAATATGCTGGTTATAAAACATTATAGTTAACAGGTGATATGAGTGTCCAATTCGGACACTAGTCACGGCCTACGGGGTTGGGTCGTGACACAAGAAGTCTTTGAGTCTGGCCCTTAATTAGAAGTGATGACACAATAATTGGGAGAGTGCTATTTGCTCCGAGAAACTCATATCTAAGATGGGATGGAAGTTGCTTCAGTTCTAACTCTAGTGGCTCAATAATTAAAGGTTTTTCCAGAGGAGTTGTTCGCTTCTCTAGATCAAGAGACAATCTCTTGGGCTCATACGAGTAAGAACCCAAATCGGTGAGTGAGTTTACCATTTAAATATATCCCTCCATCTCTTCTGCATTAAAATTTACCAAGATGGCCGACAATGCTTTACCCAAACATTCTTCTTCCATCTTGAACTCTACCGCTTCATCCACTACATCAAAAGAATTAATAACCGAAATATTTTGATAAATACTGGGTAATTTCATACCCTTGCTGACTTGAAAAGTCACCTCCTTATCATTAACCCAGAACTTGATTTCATTTTTTCTAAGCCCATAAGAGCCCTTCCTGTATCAAGGAAAGGTCGCCCTAGAATAATAGGAATTTGTTGATCAACAGCATAATCAAGCATCACAAAATCTGCCGGCAGAAGGAATTCCCCAATTCGAACAAGAACATCATCAACCACCCCAACAGGCCTTTTGATCGATCTGTCTGCCATTTGCAATCTCATGGTATTGGGCCTTAGCATCCCCAGACCTGACCGCTTGAAAATCTCAAGAGGCATAAGATTTATGCTAGCCCTGTTATCACACAAAGCTTTTGCAAAATCCTGCTGCCCTATAGTGCGAGGAATGGTGAATGCTCCGGGATCTTCCCTTTTTTTGCACCGTGGTCTTGGAATTAATAGCACTGACATGATGCGTGATACCCACAATGTCATGTTTCAATGGATTCTTCTTCTTCGTTAAGAGATCCTCAGATACTTAGCAAATGCAGGCATATCTTGGACATCATCCATGAAGAGAATGTTCATAGTCAATTGCTTGAGTTGATCATAAAATCGCAATCCCTTTTCATCCTTTGTTTTCTTCACCAATCTTTGAGGAAAAGGCAGTGAAGATTTAAACAATTGAGTCAAAGGGCGAAGAGCACCAAAAATTTTCGCCTTTCCCTTTTTATTTTTTTTCTCATTGTGCCTTAGGATTCTCAAGACTCTGCTCCTCTTTAGCTATAACAAGGATTTCCTCCTCTGATTCATCTTCTAGAATAACATCAAACACATTCGGTTGTGCCTCTTCTTCAATAATCAGCTCAAGATCAATCACCTTTTTATCAGCACCTTGGAGTATTTTTCCACTTCTGGTGCTAATAGCAGCTACATGCTCCACAGAATTTACCCACTACCTTTCGGATTTGGAATTGTATCACTTAGTAGCTATCCATGTTGAGGAGTATGCACTTCTCTTGAAAGGTCTCTGAATTGTGATTCAAGCTTCTGGATGGCAGCTGAATGAGATAGTTGAACCTCAGACATTCCCTTTATTGTATTTCCAATCCTGTCCTGGTTCATTAGCATTTTTTGCATCATGCTCTTCAGCTCAGCAGAATCATTAGCAGTATTGCTAGCAGAGTTGCTAGCTAAATTGTCTCTCCATTGCTGAGAATTTGATGATTGCCCCTTTGGTGGAATATAGGGGTTAGAGATCTTGTTTCCATAGTTGTTGTTATTGTAATTCCCTTGATTGGAATTTCCCTGATCATTTCTGTTGTAATTGTTCCCTTAAAATTGGTGTTGAGGCTTCTGCCATGGGTGATGTCCTGGACCTTGATAATATTTCTTCTGGTAACCCCCTTGGGAGTTGTTGACATAATTGGCATTTTCATAATGTTGTTGCCCCTCGTGGTACATCCCCTCAAGGACTTGATACATCCCTGGTGGCGTAGGTGGCATCTCCTCAAAAGCATTTACGCCCTTTGCATCCTTCTCTACCAATTTCTTTGATAATAGATCCACCGTAGTTTACAATTGAGCAAAGGCATGATCTCTCTCATGGTTCTCCTTTGTAACAGCGGCTAGTGATGGACTACCATAAGAAAAAGTGTCATTATCATTTGAATGCCATGCTTGATTGTGGGTGGTGAGCTTATCGAGCAAATGGGTGATGTTGACAAATTACCTGTCCACGAAACATCCATCGGCTACAATATATACAGCAATCTGATTTATTGTATCTAACCCCTTGCAGAACTTCTTTGTAAGAATATTATCCGGAAATCCGTCAGTTGGAGATTGAGTTAGTCACGACCCAACCCCGTGGGCCATGACTTGTGCCCGAGCTGGACACCCGTACACACTCACTTACCCGAATCGGCATACAAATGGCTTATCCAGATACGAAGATCAGACATCGCCTCAAGCGGTCGCATATAAACAAATGTATCACACAGAAGCCGGCAAGGCTATCATAAACCACATCGCCCAAAAACGTATATATACATATGTACACACAAGCCGATAAGGCTGTCACAGCAAATGGAACCGCTTAAGACATAAATCACACAGGCATAACTGAACAATAACGACCCATGACCCACATACATGTCTACAGGCCTCTAAGAATAACAACAGAATCATATGACGGGACAGGCCCCCGCCGTACCCCTGAATATATCCATACATATATACAACGGAAGAGTCTATACCAGAATGTAGGCTCCAGAACAAGGGAGCACTCCAAACAGCAGAATAGGTGTACTAAGCTGGCGGGTCACCAGAACGAGCGTCTGTACCTGCGGGCATGAAATGCAGCCCCCGAAGAAAGGGGGTCAGTACGAAATAAGTACTGAGTATATAAAGCATGAAAGACAATAATCTGAATCATAACTGAACTAAGAGGTATGGATAACAGGTACAAAAATCAGTATACCGAACGCTTACTTTTGAAACACAAGAAATGCATATCAAAATCATGCATAGGGCTCGGGAACGTGTTCGCCCCTCCCGTCATCAGCGCCACAGCACATCATACTCCAGAAGATTTCATATCTCCGTACAACCCCGAAACACATCATAACATTGTCACGACCAAACCCCGTAGGCCGTTACTAGTGCCCGAACTGGGCACCTGAACACACTCATCAAATCCGAATCACATACAGATAGCGTATACGGGCACAAATATCACACGCTGCCACAAATCATATCAAACTGTCTCACACACATTTCAAACACAACCATATATGTACATATATATCAGAAGCCGACAAGGCTATCAAATGGCGCAACGGTTCAAAACATATACAAACGCACGCCGACAAGGCTGCCATGGCAAGTGGGATCATTCAAACACACCCGTACAGAAGTAGGCACAAAACCCACATATACGTCTACAGACCTCTAAACAGACAGACCGAATCATATGGCGGGACATTGCCCCGCCGTACCCCTGAACAAATACATACATATGCAACGAACGAAGATATATACCAAAATGTAGGCTCCGGAATAAGAGGAGCACTCCAAACAACAGAAGAGGGTATACTAAACGGCTGGATCACCAAACTGTGCGTCTGCACCTGCGGGTATGAAACGCAGCCCCCCGAAGAAAGGGGGGTCAGTACGAAATATGTACTGAGTATGCAAAGCAGAAGATACAGAAAACAAATCTGGGGCATAAACGAAATAGAAGTACAGAACATAAGTGCAAACCCAAAATATAAAAATGTTTACTCTCAAAATATAAGTCATGTATAGGGCACAGAGAATATGGTCGCCCGCCCGTCGATGGCGCCATAACACAGCATAACACCAGAAGGTTTCAAATCTCCGTATCCCCGTCACACATCATCACAACATATCATAAGCCATATCACAGCATAACTCCATAAACGGAACCCGGCCCTATGGCGAGGTCTCGGGAACCGTAACACAGCATACTGCCGAATATATCATAGTGCGCACGATCACAAAACCGGCCCGGGACCCGGCGAACGATATCATAATAATGGGCACGAGCAGAGTAGTGCGAAAACTAATGCAATTTACATATCAAAACATTTATGAAACTGAACATAATCATATGACAACCCGTTAGGCAAACTAGTCCGGACAACTGATCAATACGGAGTTTATCTCACAAAAGTACTTCTGAAATCGTATTCATAGTTCAAAATGTAAATCAGAATATCATAGAGTAATCAAACATTATTCTTTAATAGCTAAAGTCATAAGCAAAAGTCTCTTTTCGATATCGAACAAAGTTAAGTCAATTAGGGCAACGAAGGAGACTCGGGGCTAGAGGGCCCACCTCGGTCCAAGTCGAGGCGGCGTACAAATTTTACAGACATTTGACCTTATGGAATCAACCATGAAAGCTTAGGGGTGATTCGATCATGTTTACAAAAGTTATGAATGTTCGAACGTTTCTTTTAAACAAAGCATAAGTTTCTAATTCAATTTCACTGAATAGAATAGTGCTAAAAGTAAACTCGGATTTCTATGAAAAGAATGATCCCCGAGGTTCAAACTCAAACCTAGTATATCTAGGACATGCCAAGAGAAGAAAAGGGATAGCTTTACATACCTCGCTTGCGCCTTACGCTCGTCCAAACTCAATCCCCGTTTCGTCCAAAATCTACAATTGTCATAGTTGCCAAATATGAGTTTCACGCTTTTAGAATTTCAAGTTTTAAATTCATATTGTCTACCGAAATTTCGGCAGCATTCCCCCTATAAATTCAACATCCCCGAGAATCATCTCGGCCCAAAATATCAATAACAACAACACCACAATACCAAGAGCATCAACAATCATCACAAAACGCACTATAACATAAATAATCCTCTTTTCTACATAAGGCGACAATTTCCATTCCACCTTCACAATATCAAGCTAATATCAACATTCTCATATTCATTCACTAACTCAAGGTTATTCAAACATAATTCAATAACACTCCAATCAATACCCAAGGATTTAAACAATTCCTCCAATTACATATTCTATCTGAAACTTCAACGAATGCAACAACACTATCAACTCGCATTGTTTTCTTCCAAATTCATTAACAACAACCATAATTCACATTTAGAATCTCACTCTCACCATGATATCAAAATCACATAACTTCCCATAATAACATACAACCAATTTCAATGCTAACTCAAATCGTTAAACCTTTATTTACGTCGTAAATGTCACAACGACACAACTAACCAACTAACTTCACTTCACTTCACCTCCCCTTCACCATACTATGGCTCACGGCCATACACTACTTCACACACACACACGGCTATGCACACACACATCACAACTCCATGATTCTCATCCCATTCTCATCAACAACAACCACAATCTACACCTTAACAATTCCATTTCCATAATTACATAAATTCCCAATAAAATCATAAGATTCCCTACAACAACTTAACAACATTTTCATGCCAACTTGACTATTATTCTTCCGATTACATCACAAGGTCACAACAATGCAATTAACATAATAAATAAAATCAACTCATCTCCCCTTCACCATGAGGTACCTCACGGCCACAACACCCACACACATACACACGGCTCACACACACCACACCACAATTCCATGATTTCCATTCAATTCTACTCACTCTAACATCTATAAATCTTCCATAACATAGAAGAAACAAGAAATCCTTACCTTTTTCCAATAAGTTCTCCTTGCCACCAAAGTCACTTTCTTGCCAAAATAATTATACCACTTTGTAGAGAATCTTGAACTTAGTAGAAATACATGAAGAAACAAATTTTTGGATCAAGATTGAAGAGCTTGAATTTTTTTCTTTTTTTTTCTCTTGGGGGCCGAAACCCCTCTCTCCTTTGCTCTAATTTTTTTTTTCTTGAAGTTTCTTGAAAATGAAAGAATGGTGCCCTCTTTTCTCCTTTAATACATAGTCTAAATTTTTCTTGGGCTTGGGCCCTTTTTCCATGTACATGGCCGGCCACCTCCTCTTTTGGGCCTCTTGTCTTTTTTTTTTTTGAGCCCAATTAGCTATGGATCATATTTTGGAAACCAATTTCCAAAATTCCAAATTTTGCCCTTGGCCTTCCTCCGTATTTCCGCAACAATATTTCTCATAAATATCACACACATATGTTAGAAAAAATAAACATAGCCTTATTTCTTTCAAGTCAAACTCATTTCAAATTTTCCGAATGCACAAAACACGGGATATAACATTCTCCCCCCCCCCCCCCCCCCTTTAGAACATTCGTCCTCGAATGTTAGATTGGCCTTATAGGGTCCCACAAGTATTTCAGGGGAGTTTCTTTTCTATTATTGTTTCACCATAAGACCTTAACAGAGGGTATGTCCCTGGTACGCAACTGCCTCACCTGACAATTCAGAATAGCTACAGGTTGCCTCTCATAAGACAATTCATCCGTCATCTGAATATTATCCACTGGAAATATTCCGGAAGGATGACCAACATATTTACGGAACATGGATACACGGAATACCGGATGTCCTGCCTCCAGATCAGATGGTAAGTCTAACTCATAGGCGACCTCGCCTATCTTCCGAATAATCCGATACGGCCCGACATACCGCGGATTAAGCTCACCCTTTTTATAATTCTGGAAAAATTTGGGCAAAGGTTCCTCTGTACTTCTTACTATCCCAACACCTGCACGCAGAAATACCAACAATGCCTCACAGGGCCAACATATATACGTACGTATCATATCGTATCTTAGCCGCACAAGGCTAATAATTTCAAGTAAAAGTATGAGGATGTCGAGACTTACCTTACATACATAACTCAAATGACACCGGTGGCATTTTCCTATTTATTGCCCTTTTTGATCTTCACTTTACATTTCAATCATACTTCAAATAACTTCCCTAATACACATCTTTCGTACCATTACTTACCTGTTTACTGTGTAGCTTCCAATATCATCAGTCACTGTCTTCTGTCGATACCGTTCTTCGGCTGAAATCAAAGGTTAGTGGAAAGAATTCATTTCCTACGGCTGGCTCTATCGTACGATCTAAGATTCAAAGAAAGGTAACACCCTAAATGTCCTGTAGCCTCCTGTTTATAGATGTGGTGCACAACACACCGATAAACAAGACTCTACGAGACACGGCCTGTAGACATTCCGAGGTCAAACCGCTCTAATACCACTTCTGTCACGACCCAACCCCGTAGGTCGTGACTAGTGCCCGAACTGGGCAATCAAACACACTCATCAAATCCGAATCACATACAGGGGCACAAATATCACACGCTGCCACAAATCATATCAAACTATCTCAGACACATTTCAAACACAACCATATATGTACATATATATCAGAAGACGACAAGGCTATCAAATGGCGCAACGGCCCAAAACATATACAAACACACGCCGACAAGGCTGCCATGGCAAGTGGGATCATACAAACACACCCGTACAGAAGTAGGCACAAAACCCACATAAACGTCTACAGACCTCTAAACAGACAGACCGAATCATATGGCGGGACAGGGCCCCGCCGTACCCCTGAACAAATACATACATATGCAATGAACGAAGATATATACCAAAATGTAGGCTCCGGAATAAGAGGAGCACTCCAAACAGCAGAAGAGGGTATCCTAAACGGCTGGATCACCAAACTGTGCGTCTGCACCTGCGGGCATGAAATACAGCCCCCCGAAGAAAGAGGGGTCAGTACGAAATATGTACTGAGTATGCAAAGCAGAAGATACAGAAAACAAATCTGGGGCATAAACGAAATAGAAGTACAGAACATAAGTGCAAACCCAAAATATCAAAATGTTTACTCTCAAAATATAAGTCATGTATAGGGCACAGAGAATGTGGTCGCCCGCCCGTCGATGGCGCCATAACACAGCATAACACCAGAAGGTTTCAAATCTCCGTATCCCCGTCACACATCATCACAACATATCATAAGCCATATCACAGCATAACTCCAAAAACGGAACCCGACCCTATGGCGAGGTCTCGGGAACCGTAACACAGCATACTGCCGAATATATCATAGTGCGCACGATCACAAAACCGGCCCGGGAAGCGGCGAACGATATCATAATAATGGGCACGAGCAGAGTAGTGCGAAAACTAATGCAATTTACATATCAAAACATTTATGAAACTGAACATAATCATATGACAACCCGTTAGGCAAACTAGTCCGGACAACTGATCAATACGGAGTTTATCTCACAAAAGTACTTCTGAAATCGTATTCATAGTTCAAAATGTAAATCAGAATATCATAGAGTAATCAAACATTATTCTTTAATAGCTAAAGTCATAAGCAAAAGTCTCTTTTCGATATCGAACAAAGTTAAGTCAATTAGGGCAACGAAGGAGACTCGGGGCTAGAGGGCCCACCTCGGTCCAAGTCGAGGCGGCGTACCAATTTTACAGACATTTGACCTTATGGAATCAACCATGAAAGCTTAGGGGTGATTCGATCATGTTTACAAAAGTTATGAATGTTCGAACGTTTCTTTTAAACAAAGCATAAGTTTCTAATTCAATTTCACTGAATAGAATAGTGCTAAAAGTAAACTCGGATTTCTATGAATAGAATGATCCCCGAGGTTCAAACTCAAACCTAGTACATCTAGGACATGCCAAGAGAAGAAAAGGGATAGCTTTACATACCTCGCTTGCGCCTTACGCTTGTCCAAACTCAATCCCCGTTTCGTCCAAAATCTACAATTGTCATAGTTGCCAAATATGAGTTTCACGCTTTTAGAATTTCAAGTCTTAAATTCATATTGTCTACCGAAATTTCGGCAGCATTCCCCCTATAAATTCAACATCCCCGAGAATCATCTCGGCCCAAAATATCAACAACAACAACACCACAATACCAAGAGCATCAACAATCATCACAAAACGCACTATAATATAAATAGTCCTCTTTTCTACATAAGGCGACAATTTCCCTTCCAACTTCACAATATCAAGCTAATATCAACATTCTCATATTCATTCACTAACTCAAGGTTATTCAAACATAATTCAATAACACTCCAATCAATACCCAAGGATTTAAACAATTCCGCCAATTCCATATTCTATCCGAAACTTCAACGAATGCAACAACACTATCAACTCGCATTGTTTTCTTCCAAATTCATTAACAACCACCATAATTCACATTTAGAATCTCACTCTCACCATGATATCAAAATCACATAACTTCCCATAATAACATACAACCAATTTCAATGCTAACTCAAATCGTTAAACCTTTATTTACGTCATAAATGTCACAACGACACAACTAACCAACTAACTGAACTTCACTTCACCTCCCCTTCACCATCCTATGGCTCACGGCCATACACTACTTCACACACACACACGGCTATGCATACACACATCACAACTCCATGATTCTCATCCCATTCTCATCAACAACAACCACAATCTACACCTTAACAATTCCATTTCCATAATTACATAAATTCCCAATAAAATCATAAGATTCCCTACAACAACTTAACAACATTTTCATGCCAACTTGACTATTATTCTTCCGATTACATCACAAGGTCACAACAACGCAATTAACATAATAAATAAAATCAACTCATCTCCCCTTCACCATGAGGTACCTCACGGCCACAACACCAACACACATACACACGGCTCACACACACCACACCACAATTCCATGATTTCCATTCAATTCTACTCACTCTAACATCTATAAATCTTCCATAACATAGAAGAAATAAGAAATCCTTACCTTTTTCCAATAAGTTCTCCTTGCCACCAAAGTCACTTTCTTGCCAAAATAATTATACCACTTTGTAGAGAATCTTGAACTTAGTAGAAATACATGAAGAAACAAATTTTTGGATCATGATTGAAGAGCTTGAATTTTTTTTATTTTTTTTTCTTGGGGGCCGAAACCCCTCTCTCCTTTGCTCTAATTTTTTTTTTTCTTGAAGTTTCTTGAAAATGAAAGAATGGTGGCCTCTTTTCTCCTTTAATACATAATCTAAATTTTACTTGGGCTTGGGCCCTTTTTTTCCATGTACATGGCCGGCCACCTCCTCTTTTGGGCCTCTTGTCTTTTTTTTTTTTTGAGCCTAATTAGCTATGGATCATATTTTGGAAACCAATTTCCAAAATTCCAAATTTTGCCCTTGGCCTTCCTCCGTATTTCCGCAACAATATTTCTCATAAATATCACACACATATGTTAGAAAAAATAAACATAGCCTTATTTCTTTCAAGTCAAACTCATTTCAAATTTTCCGAATGCACAAAACACGGGATATGACATTTCATAGCACATCATACGCCATAACACATCATAACGCCGTATATAAGCAGTACCCGGCCCCCTAGCGAGGGACTCGGGGAACCGTAACTCATCATACTGCCGAATATAACATAGAGCGCACGATGACAAAACCGGCCCGGGACTCGGCGAAGGATGTGCTAACAGTATGCACGAGCTGAGTAGTGAGAAACTATATGCACATAAATCAATTTTAAGACTCGATAGACAAGTACACTTACCGACAGGTGAAGGATCATAAACACGTTTCGCGTCAATCCGGATTAGTATAAGAAATTTATGGACGTTACTCGCTTTAGGATCCTCTAGGAACGTATTGGAGCACTCCGAGCTCGTCTATGAAAGTTACGGACACTATTCGACATAAAGCTTTTAGAAATAAAAATTCTTTACACATATTAATTATCCAATCATACAATAGACACAAAGACCATAGTTCGACTATATTAGGAATACTAACATCAAGAAGTGAATTAAAATCGTCGGCATGCTCGGATCTTATGAATGGAGTTACCCCGAGGCTCGTATCATAGCTAGTACTTGTCTACATAAATTTCGGCAGCATTTCCCCTGTAAATTCAACAACCCCGAGAATTCAACTCGGCCAAATCATCAACAACAATACCAACAACCATATTACAAACATCAACAATTAATTCAAAACGCACTCTAACATTAGCAACTCCCTTTTACATAATTCGACGGCATTCCATTTACATTCACTTCAACTACATACAATCAAGCTAACACCAATGCTCGCACACTCAAATACTAATCCGAAACCATTCAAACAAAACTCAAGAACACTTCAAACAATTCGCACGATATTCAAAACAATCCAACCAAAACTCCATTCCACCTGAAACCTTCGAAATGCAACAAGGACAACAACAACACATTTCCTTTTTTCAAATTCATGAGCTATATCAACAATTCACATGCTAGCAACATTATTTTCCATAAATACAAGAAGTGGTATTAAAGTCACATTAGCTTCTAAAACAACTCTCCAACAATTACAACTTCAACTAGGATTATTAAACTTTCATTTTCATCATAGAATCCATTACAACAACAACAAAAATACTAGGTAAAATTGATTCATTCTCTTCTACACCACACAATACCTACACGGCCACACACTACATATACACGGCCACAACATAACATCCATATTCTCATGAATTTCCTCCAGTTCTACATACTACAACATGCACAAATCATTTCTAACACATAGTAAAGGAGATTAAGCCTTACCTTTTCACCACACTTCTGACTTGGCTAGGGTTATGAATTTGCAACAAGGAGTGGTTTAATTGCTCCAACAACTATCTCACGTTAAAGAGGACTTTCCAATTACTAGAAATGCTAGAAGGAAATAATTTTTGATCAAATCTTTTCCAAGGTTCTTGTTTGGCTACGTATGGCCGAATGGCCTTTCTTTTTTATCTTCTCCAAGTTTCTTGAGCTTTCTAAGTGTTGAAGATGATAAATGTGATGAATAAGTCATCTTTTATACACTTATATTAAGCTTCCATATGGGCCTTGGCCCACACCACTTGGACGGCCACATGGCCTTTTATTGCAAGACCATTTTTTTTGTATTTTGTTTTGTAATTCATGAAAAATTATTTTCCTAATTTCAAATTTGCCCTTAGCCTTCCCCAATACTACCATAAACCACCTTGTGAATTTCCCTTTTTATCCCTAGCCTTTCTTAATATTTCCACATCAAAATTTTCATAAACAACTTGTATATTAAACAAGATCAAAATATAGTCTTGCCCTTAACTTCTCGCAATTATCTTGAAATATCCGAATGTACAAAATACGGGATATAACATCCTCCCCCCCTTTAGAACATTCATCCTCGAATGTTGAATTAGTCTTATAGGGTCTTATAAATATTTCGGGGGAATTTCCTTTATAACTATCACACCTAATACATTTATCAATCAACATAACCAATTCCGAAATTTAAATTACCTATAGATATCGGAAACAAGTGAGGGTACTTCTTCTTCATCTCTTCTTCAGCTTCCCAGGTCACCTCCTCCCTGTTATTGTTCCGCCACAATACCTTAACAGAAGCCACATCTTTAGTACGCAGTCTTCTCACCTGACGATCTAGTATGGCTATCGGCTGCTCTTCGTAGGATAACTCCTCTGTCACCTGAATGTCATATATGGGAAATATTCTGGAAGGGTCACCTATACATTTGCGAAGCATCGATACATGGAAGACCGGATGCACTGCTTCTAAATAAGATGGTAAGTCTAATTCATCAGCGACCTTGCCTACCATTCGGACGATCTGATAAGGTCCAATATATCTCGGACTAAGCTTTCCCTTCTTGCCGAATCTCATTACACCTTTCCTGGGTGACACTTTCAGAAATACCCAATCACCAATCTGGAACTCCAAGTGTCGACGTCGATTGTCTGCATATGATTTCTGTCGACTCTGGGCTGCTAATAACCGTTCCCAAATGAGTTTCACCTTATCAACTGCTTGCTGGATTATATCTGGGCCAATTAACTTAGTTTCACCAACATCGAACCAGCCAATCAGTGACCTACATTTCCTACCATACAGAGCCTCATATGGTGCCATCTGGATGCTGGAATGGTAGCTATTATTGTAAGCAAACTCAATAAGTGGCCCATAACATATCTTCCAGCGTATGAATAGTACGCTCGGCCTGTCTGTCAGACTGGGGATGGAGCGCTGTGCTAAGACTCACCTGAGTCCCCAATCCTTCCTGAAATGACCTCCAGAAGTTAGCTGTAAACTGGGCACCTCTGTCAGTGATAATAGATATGGGAACTCTGTGAAGTCTTACTATCTCCTTAATATATAACCTGGCATAGTCCTCAGCTGAATACATGGTCCTGACTGGAAGAAAGTGGGCTGATTTTGTCAGTATATCGACAATAACCCATATGGAGTCATACCTCCGTGGGGTGTGTGGTAAACCTGTAATGAAATCCATATTAATTGCTTCCCACTTCCAAGTCGGAATTTCCATTTCCTGTAACAAACCACCAGGTTTCTGATGCTCGATCTTAACCTGTTGGCAATTTGGGCACTGAGCAACGAACTCTACGACGTCCCTTTTCATACCATCCCACCAATATAAGCACCTGAGGTCATTGTACATCTTTGTTGATCCCAGATGAACATAATACCGAGCATAATGTGCCTCTCCCATAATCTGTCGTCGAAGCCCTGCAACGTCAGGTACACATAACCTACCTCTATATAATAATACTCCGTCAGGTGTAATCTCGAACGGGGTCCCCTCCTTATCAAGGGCTGCGTCCCTGTACTGTGCTAGAACAGGATCCTCGTATTGGTGTCGCTTTACTTCTTCCATAATAGAGGATTCAACAACTTCTCGGACAGAAACCCCAGTATTTCCAGAATCGGCCAAACGAACTCCAAGACTGGCTAGCTGATGAATTTCACGAACTATTTCTTTTCTTTCTGGCTGCACGTCGGTCAAGCTGCCCATAGACTTGCGACTAAGTGCATCGGCTACAACATTGACTTTCCCATGATGATATAAAATGTGAACATCATAATCGTTCAACAACTCTAGCCACCTCCTCTGCCGCAAATTCAGCTCCTTTTGCTTGAAGATGTATTGGAGACTTTTGTGGTCCGTATAAATATCAACATGAACCTCATATAAGTAGTGCCGCCATATCTTCAAAGCATGAATTACCGCTGTTAATTCCAGGTCATGAGTAGGATAATTCCTTTCGTGCGGTCTGAGCTGCCGAGAGGCATAGGCTATAACTCTGCCATGCTGCATTAATACACAACCTATCCCAACACTGGAAGCATCACAATAAATGACATACCCGTATGGCCCCTCGGGAAGAGTTAGAACTGGAGCTGTAATCAACTTTTCCTTCAGCAACTGGAAGCTTCGTTCACAAGCATCGGTCCACTGGAATTTTGCTGCCTTCTGAGTCAGCTTCGTTAACGGTGCTGCAATCGAAGCAAAATTCTCCACAAATCTCCTTTAATATCCTGCCAATCCCAGAAAACTTCGTACCTCAGTAGGTGTCGTAGGCCTAGGCCAATTCTTTACGGCCTCGATCTTCTGTGTATCGACCCGAATACCATCTGCTCCAACGATATGCCCCAAAAATGCCACTAAAGTCAACCAGAATTTACATTTGGAGAACTTAGCATATCATTTCTGTTGCCGGAGTGTTCCGAGTACTGTCCTCAGATGATCTGAATGCTCCTCTTCTGATTGTGAATAAACCAGAACATTATTAATAAAGACAATCACGAACATGTCTAGGAACGGCCTGAATACTCAATTCATCAGATCCATGAACACTGCTGGAGCGTTAGTTAGCCCAAAAGACCTCACTCTAAACTCATAATGCCCATATCGGGTCCTGAACGCAGTCTTCAGAATATATGCCTCTCTTACCCACACTTGGTGATAGCCCGAGCGCAAATCTGTCTTCGAAAAATACTTAACACCCTGCAACTGGTCAAATAAATCATCAATCCGGGGAAGGGGATATTTATTCTTTATGGTCACCTTGTTCAGCTGCCTGTAATCAATGCACATCTGTAGCGACCCATCTTTCTTCCTTACGAACAGTACGTGCTCCCCAAGGTGATGTACTGGGTCTGATGAAGCCTTTCTCTAATAAATCCTTCAACTACTCCTTCAATTCCTTCAGTTCTGCAAGTGTCATTCTGTAAGGAGGAATAGATATAGGATGGGTATCTGGCAGCACATCTATCGTAAAATCTATTTCCCGTTCAGGAGGAAGGCCTGGAAGCTCATCTGGAAATTCATTAACTACTGGAACTGACTGGAGAGTAGGTGCTTCCGCTTTAATATCATGCACGCGAACCAGATGATAAATATACCCCTTCTGAATTATCTTCCTAGCCTTGAGGTATGAAATAAACGTACCCCTCGGCGACGCTGTATTTCCTGCCCACTCTATAACTGGTTCCCCTGGATATTGGTAGCGGACTACCTTCTTCTGACAGTCAACGTTGGCATAACAAGAGGCTAACCAATTTATGCCCATAATAACATCGAATTCTGTCATATCCAGATCTATCAAATCGGCTTTGGTGCCACGACCACATATAATTACTGAACAATCTCTATATACCTGCCTTGCTATAACAGAATCCCCGACCGGTGTAGCTATCTCGAACGGTTCTGCTGGTTCAGGTTTTATCCCAATCCTACTAGCGACAAGGGGAGAAATATGCGACAAAGTAGAGCCCGGATATATCAATGCATACACATCTCGGGAAAAGATCAATAGTATACCTGTAACCACGTTTGGTGACACCTCCTGATCCTGTCGGCTAGCCAAGGCATATATGCGGTTCAAAGGACCGCTAAAACTGGAAACTTCACCTCAGCCTAAGCGACCTCTTTATGGTTTCTAATTACTCCACCTACTCTAATTTTCTTTAGACTTCCCTAACTTCTCATTCGTCCCTTATGTTTACCTTTATGGAACCTTTAGTACACTTCCCTGGGGTCACCCATCCTAAAATTTCCCTCACTCCCGCACGCTTAACCTCGAAATTCTTATGAAATTTAGTGTGTTAATGCTGATATGATTGCGTCCACTTCACCGTATGACCTTTATCACGTAATCTAGAGTAAGTCAGTATCTTCACAACTTCCAAAATATTCTCGTAACGCGTCTCCCTCTGAAATGGATAGGATCTTTTAGTTTCTGACTATGCAATTATCGTATTAGTCTTTTAAATCCTCAATATTCACTTTTCATCTGTATGTATGGCTACCTTTCATCCGGGGTTTCTAGATTCCCACTGGTGGCGGAGACACCTTAGTCGTCGTTACTTATAAATACTGGATCACTGGCCCCATTGGGTTTTCGCTCGCCGCTATTAAATAATGCTCTACGGAAGTTACACATACATAGAAAGTTCCAAAGCGAGCTCATATACCTATAGCCGACCGGTCTCTAGTCTGATCTGGTGGGCTACTATGTGAAGTGTGCTCCTCATCATCGTTTGCCCGCCATCCGCTCGTCTAGCCTTCATCATCGGTCACATCTGAATCTGAAGAGTATAGGTAACCGGGCAATTCCTGGTTTACTGACGGCCAGGATAGGGGACTGGAGTAGTCCGTAACACTCACCGGGGAGGCCTGCCTAATGTAGTGCTCCACCACAGGAGCAGCTGGCATAGCCCCGGAAATCTCCTCCTCCGGTGTCCCAGAAGAATACTTGGATGGATCTGCATCGTAACTGTCCTCTGCGGGGTCCTCCTCCCTGGGAGTCAGAAACTCTGGGGGAATCGTCGCCGGGTCCTCCGAAGGATCAGTCTTAATAGAATAGCTAAGGCTACGCTTACTCGGTCCTGAAGATACTCTAGGGGCCTTCTCAGCACCCCTACTATCTGAAGCTGACCTTTTCATCTTTCGTCAACCTACAATCACCTGCAGGAAACAGAATCAAGAGCGATCTTCCTGGATACTTACACTATTGCTCTCTTTTGGGCATCGCTGTAGACACAGCAATTCGTTAGAGAGAAACCATCCTAATAATACAGCTCTATCGTACGATCTAAGATCGAAGGAAAGGTGACATCCTAAATGTCCTGTAGCTTCCTGTTTATAAATGTGGTGCACAACACACCGATAAACAAGACTCTACTAGACATGGCCTGTAGACACTCCGAGGACGAACCACTCTGATACCACTTTTGTCACGACCCAACCCCGTGGGCCGTGACTAGTGCCCGAGCTGGACACCCGTACACACTCACTTACCCGAATCGGCATACAAATGGCTTATCCAGATACGAAGATCAGATATCGTCTCAAGCGGTCGCATATAAACAAATGTATCACACAGAATCCGGCAAGGCTGTCATAAACCACATCGCCCAAAAACATATATATACATATGTACACACAAGCCGATAAGGCTGTCTCAGCAAATGGAACCGCTTAAGACATAAATCACACAGGCATAACTGAACAATAACGACCCATGACCCACATACATGTCTACAGGCCTCTAAGAATAACAACAGAATTATATGACGGGACAGGGCCCCACCGTACCCCTGAATATATCCATACATATATACAACGGAAGAGTCTATACCAGAATGTAGGCTCCAGAACAAGGGAGCACTCCAAATAGCAGAATAGGTGTACTAAGCTGGCGGGTCACCAGAACGAGTGTCTGTACCTGCGGGCATGAAACGCAGCCCTCGAAGAAAGGGGGTCAGTACGAAATATGTACTGAGTATATAAAGCATGAAAGACAATAATCTGAATCATAACTGAACTAAGAAGTATGGAAAACAGGTACAAAAATCAGTATACCGAACGCTTACTTTTGAAAGACAAGTAATGCATATCAAAATCATGCATAGGGCTCAGGAACATGGTCGCCCCTCCCGTCATTGGCGCCACAGCAATCCGAGCTCGTCTATGAAAGTTACGGACACTATTCGACATAAAGCTTTTAGAAATAAAAATTCTTTACACATATTTATTATCCAATCATACAATAGACACAAAGACCATAGTTCGACTATATTAGGAATACTAACATCAAGAAGTGAATAAAAATCGTCGGCATGCTCGGATCTTATGAATGGAGTTACCCCGAGGCTCGTATCATAGCTTACTTGCAACTAGGACATGCCAAAAGAAAGAAAGGTTAGGCTTTACATACCTTGCTCGCTTCCTAAGTGAATCCCAACTCAAGTCTCGGGCTCCCCAAGATCTACAATAACGTCATTAAATAGCAAACGTTAGCTACAAGTACTTAGGAATTCAATCCTAAGCTAGTACTTGTCTACATAAATTTCGGCAGCATTTCCCCTGTAAATTCAACAACCCCGAGAATTCAACTCGGCCAAATCATCAACAACAATACCAACAACCATATTACCAACATCAACAATTAATTCAAAACGCACTCTAACATTAGCAACTCCCTTTTACATAATTCGACGGCATTCCATTTACATTCACTTCAACTACATACAATCAAACTAACACCAATGCTCGCACACTCAAATACTAATCCGAAACCATTCAAACAAAACTCAAGAACACTTCAAACAATCCGCACGATATTCAAAACAATCCAACCAAAACTCCATTCCACCCGAAACCTTCCAAATGCAACAAGAACAACAACAACACATTTCCTTCTTTCAAATTCATGAGCTATACCAACAATTCACATGCTAGCAACATTATTTTCCATAAATACAAGAAGTGGTATTAAAGTCACATTAGCTTCTAAAACAACTCTCCAACAATTACAACTTCAACTAGGATTATTAAACTTTCATTTTCATCAGAGAATCCATTACAACAACAACAAAAATACTAGGTAAAATTGATTCATTCTCTTCTACACCACACAATACCTACACGGCCACACACTACATATACACGGCCACAACATAACATCCATATTCTCATGAATTTCCTCCATTTCTACATACTACAACATGCACAAATCATTTCTAATACATAGTAAAGGAGATTAAGCCTTAACTTTTCAGCACACTTCTCACTTGGCTAGGGTTATGAATTTGCAACAAGGAGTGGTTTAATTGCTCCAACAACTATCTCACGTTAAAGAGGGCCTTCCAATTAGTAGAAATGCTAGAAGAAAATAATTTTTGATCAAATCTTTTCCAAGGTTGTTGTTTGGCTATGTATGGCCGAATGGCCTTTCTTTTTTGTCTTCTCCAAGTTTCTTGAGCTTTCTAAGTGTTGAAGATGATAAATGTGATGAATAAGTCATCTTTTATACACTTATATTAAGGTTTCATGTGGGCCTTGGCCCACACCACTTTGACGGCCACATGGCCTTTTATTGCAAGACCATTTTTTTTTTGTATTTTGTTTTGTAATTCATGAAAAATTATTTTCCTAATTCCAAATTTGCCCTTAGCCTTCCCCAATACTACCATGAACCTCCTTGTGAATTTCCCTTTTTATCCCTAGCCTTTCTTAATATTTCCACATCAAAATTTTCATAAACAACTTGTATATTAAACAAGATCAAAATATAGCCTTGCCCTTAACTTCTCGCAATTATCTTGAAATATTCGAATGTACAAAATACGGGATATAACAGATAGTACTTGAACCTCTCCCATGCAGAATATTATTGTTCCCCAGGGAGCTATTTGAACTCAAAGATCTTATCTCGAAGTTCAGCCTTTTTGCTCGGTGGAAACCACTTCTTCAAAAATATATTGGTTAGCTCGCTCCAGGTGTGAATAGAGTTGATGGATAGCTTTTCATACCATTCCCTTGCTTTTCCAGCCAAGAAATATTTGAAGACCAGTAACCAAAGTGCATCAGCAGGAACAACACCTTGGGATTGTTGAGAGCATACGTACATGAAGTTTTTCAAATGTCGAAGTGGACAATCCTCCGAAGAATTTCGGAAATAACCTTCAAGTTTCAATAGTTAAGAAATAGAGCTATCGATTTTGAAGGTGGAATTTTCGGTCCTAAGAGGGACCACATCACCTGCGTAATCAACTTTATTCATGATTTTGATTGTGTCTTCTCTTCCTCCTCTTCCGGTGGTGGTGGGTTTACCTGGTCCCCACCTTGGTTTCCTTGATTTTGATTGTGTCTTCATGCCATTTTCACCTGGTTCACCAAAAATGCAAACAAGGTGTGATGGAATAGAAGTTTTTTTAAAGAAAAGTACACAAAAATCAGTAATTTCAAAACCGTACTCCCCGGCAACGGCGTCAAAATTTGATACGCTCAAATTACACCTATTAGTGGCATAAAGCGAACGTTGTCAAATATAGTAACCCAAACAAGGTTGGGGTCGAATCCCAGAGGGAATATGGATAGAAAAAGGTACTAATTGTATGTGATACTGGTCTTTAAAGGCTTTAATTCTATTCCGAATAGTTTGGAATAATTTTTTTGTAATATAAACTAGCACTATGACTTGAATTGTAATTAATGCGAGAGAGAGACTAAGGTTGTGTTCCCCGTGTGGATTAGATATTATGCTTCAGGTTTCAATGTGATATACTTCTAATGGTTGCTCTAAGGATTTTCACGTGATCTCTTAAAGACTTCATAATATTTCCCAACAGTTAGGCCGTATTTCCTCTTTAAGATTTTCCCAAATGCAAAAGAGTTGATATCGAAGAACGATCAATAATGCCAATTAGACTTGTTCTTATCCCTAAGTTAGTCTATTAAACAAGGATTAACGCCCCGAGTTATTGTTATTCAATCTTACCAATTCTAACTCACTTTCCCAAGAAAAGTTAGAATAATGGTTTAGGCTAATGCTTGCAATCATTACCCAACACTAAAACACAAAGATTGAATAAGCACCAACAACCATTATGCATATATCAATAGTAGAAACCCATTCACATAATACCTATCATAGGGTCTACAACCTTAGAATAAGAATTAGCTACTCATACTTTTGTTCAACAAACAAAGCTTAAAAGAATACATAATGTACTTACAATGGTAATAATTGTGAACTAAGGTTGAAGTTGAGGCCTTAAATGCTCCAACAACTTCACAAATATCTAATGCTCTACAATGAGTTAATCAAGGCTGAAAAACCTAGAAGAAACTATTTATAGGTCCCAAAAACGCGCCACAGTTCTGTACAAAAAGAACCTTCACGGCATTGTTACGGACCGTAACACATGTTACGGTCCGTCCTTTGTTCCGTCCTTTATCAGCTTGATATTAGGTCAACCGTTACGGCTTCCTTCGACGGACCGTAACACAGGTTACGGTCTGTATCTCCCAGCGGATCTCAACCTCAAGTCTTCAGTGGATATCATCTTGATATGCATTACGCCCAACGTTATGGCCCGTAACTATACGTTACAGACCATCCTTCTGAGTCGTAATGTTAACAATCCTTCAGCATCTTATTGGAATTTCCTCTCAGGTTATGGTCCACGTTACAATCAGTAACACGAGTTACGGACCGTCCTTCTGAGCCGTAACATTGAAAATCCTTCAGCACTTCAATCTCATGTTTAGGATCACGTTACATTCAGTAACACGAGTTACGGACCGTCCTTTAGCTCCAAAGTTGTCCGTATTTCAGCGATTTTCTTCATTTTCGTTCCTTAGTCAACCAACCTTACAAAACATCAAAATACATAAGAATCGATATAAAAACACTTAAAACAAGTAAAACTTCTAGTAAAAAGACATCAAATGTGTCGTAATTTCAAAGCACATCATATCTCACAGACCAAAAGGCCAGGCAATTGTAAAATCTCACTGACCATAAGGCCAGGCAATAATGTCTTACTGACCATCAGTCAGGCCATAATGTCTCTCTGACCCGTAGGCCAGGCAATAATGTCTCACTGACCCATAGGCCAGCCAATATAGTCTCACTAGCCAAGTGGCCAAGCTAAAGAAAATATATGTATGTCATACTGTATATCGAGTATATACTGAAATATATGAAGGCGCCAACATGTCTCTTTCTAACTCTTCTAATATCATGGATCTAAGCAGTACGCCTCTAAGACAAGCTCTAATCGATGGTTTCTATTTATGAGGTTAGCTAAGCTCTTACTAGATACGGAATCATGCAAGCAAGAAATGATAGCCATTACATGCCTCCAGTCACCAATACGAAGCAATAACAAACTCGTCTCAACTAGTACACCAACCCTATAACAAAGGAATACATATATAAACTTAGACGAAACAAGTATTCAATAATCACAACTCAATCAATCAAGACCAACAACAACCACAACAACCTCTTTTAGCCCTTTTGAACTCAATCATCAACATCCACGAATATACATCAAAATAACTTAATATAAACTTCGTATACGATAATTTATACATTTCCTTCTTCTAGACATTTCATAAGGTGTATCAACATCAACATAACCGCAACATCAACTACTATCCATACATAAGGTAATTAGCTCAATAACACAATAACAACATGGCCAAAACAATTTATAACTCAACATGATATCTACTATACATTTGAGCTCTTGCCCACAATTTTCTTCCGTCGACACGTTTTGTAAACATATAATAAGCTCATAAACATGGAAATAATGTGAAATCTTGACTCAAAACTCAAGAACAGTACAATTCCAAGATTACTTCACCTTGAAATATCCTCCAAATCTACTAGAAGAAGAACTAGGATCCGATAAGCAATCCAAAATATTTAGCACTTGAAACTTAGTTTAAACCCTTGATTTCACTTGGGGATAGTTGAATATGGTGAAGAGGGTTTTTAAAGGTGTTGATGATGTGGAGAAATGTTTAAATGAAGTTAAAATGATAAGAGGTCGAATTATATAAAAAAAAAAAACTGTCGCCGCTACTTATATTGTTACACCCCGTACTTTATAACTTGCGTTTCGCCGTGAGTTAGCTGACGTGGATTTAGAAAGTGAATTTTTCATCTAGGTCATAAGAGATTCTACATATTCACTCCATGTATATGAGATTTTAATTTATGTCTAACAAGTATCGGAACGATTTGAGGTTGAACAAATCAAAGAAAACGAGTGTGATAGGAGGGCAGTTCGACACCCCATCTCGATAGACCGTAGAATGGTCGATGGCCCAAAAATCCCCATCGTGGAACTACCATCATAGAGTCAGCTCTGATGGGCAGTTTGATGCAACCACTAGACGGTCGTAGAGCAGATCGACAATCCGTCTAGTTGACCGTCGAGTTAAGGCCATGGAAATTTTCTTTTTTGTTATAAATAAAAGGGCCGCGACCTTGGGTTCATTTATCACCAAAAATAGATCCGTCTAGACCCTCTAAGTTCTCTCAACCCCCATAAACATTCCAAATCATCCCAAGCTATTTCCAAAGAAGATCAAACCTTGAAACCCTAAGTTAGATCATGGAAGAGGTGTGTTCTTGCTTCTAGTTGAAGTTGTGGTGGATAAGCTTTGGAGTAAATTGTGTAAGGTGAAGTTCTTCAAGTTATAAGGTATGATTCTCACTTTATTTCTTATTTTGGGTTGATATGAAGGCTTAGCAAGTCTTAAATGTGAAAATAATTATGGAAGAAAGGTTATAAGGTTGGGTTGTAGTTGTTGGCTATGGATAGAATTTGAAAGGAGGATTTGGCATTAATTTGAGTCTAGTTTGCATATTATATTTTGGATATGGTCTTGTTGATGTTTTTATTGTTGTTTGGGAGTTGTTTAGGAATTCGTCGAAGCAGATGATATAGGGGAAATGCAGTCTGATTTTTGTTAACTTACCAGTTAATTTAATTTGACCTTATGAGAGTTTCAATAAGTTAACCTTAGTATAAATCATCTTGAATGTAGATTTGCAAGTTCGGGAGTATAGACGTTGAGTGGTTTGGTTAAGTAGACGATAAGGTATGTTAAGGTTGTCCCTTTCTTTCTTATGGCATGATCCTATTGTTACAAACCTATACGAAAGATAACCACATTGACTCCATTCCTAGAAACACTAGAAGCTTATGGTTCTTGATGATCTTATGATATTATTGATCTTTGTCTCATGATTATTGATCTTGTCTTATTTTTGTTGTTCTCCTTTTATTGAAGTTGACCACATCTTATGGTTATTGTTCCTTCAAGGTGAGATATGTTCATGATGATAGTTCCATAATGATAATCGGAGGTTTACCGACCTTATGTCACTCCAATAGAGTTATAGCTTTTCTTTTGGGCTCTCATGTATATATATATATATATATATATATATATATATATATACACCGAGCCGCGCTATAGTCGGCCGGGTAAGGCACCTATTGCGCACACCACTACAGTTGGGTACGGATAATACCGAGCCTTATTGTGGCTGGGTACGGATGACACCGAGTCTATATGGTCTAGTACAGTATTATGATATATGTATATGTGTGAAAAAAAAATTAAAAAGGAAAAGCATGCATGATATCCACTTAAGAGGCATTCAGATGTATAGTTTATCTCTCTTATCTCTTGTTACTTTCATATCTTTATTATGTTATTATTCACGCCTTACTTACTAAGTACATTATTTGTACTAACGTCCTTTTGTTTGTGGATGCTATGTTCATGCCCACAGGTAGACAGGGAGACGGATCAGACCTTTAGGTTGCTTCTTCAGCATTTGTACCGGAGCGCTCCACTTGTTCCGAAGCTGCAGTTCAGTTGGTACGATTCGTTTATGTATATATATGGGCATGGCGGGGTCCTGTCCCGTCCTTATGATGTTATGTACTCTATGTAGAGGCTCGTAAACATATATGTATAGTTAGAGGTTCTATGACCATCTCGGTCCATACTTTGTTGTATCATCATATTTTGATAGCCTTGTCGGCTTGTGTACTTGAGATGAGTTTGATTATGTGTGTGTCTATATATATATATATAGCTTTTGGGCTTGTGTCCCTTAAATATTATGATATTTATGAGTTAGCTTTATGGCCCACTCATATATGATTGTGACATGTACGTTTTTCGATGCTCGGTAGGTTAGCTCCGGGTGCCCGTCATGGCCCTCCGGTTGGGTCATGACAAAAGTGGTATCAGAGCAGTTCGTCTTAGGGTTATTTACGAGCCGTGTCTAGGAGAGTCTTGTTTATTGGTGTGCAGTGCACCACACTTATAAACAGGAGGCTGCATGACATTTTGGAAGATTGGTCTTTACTTTCTTATCTTAGATCATGCGATAGAGCCATGTTATAAGGATTTTTTTTCATGACTGTGCGCTATGATTTCACTAATGCCTGTGACGAGAAAAGATTTAGCGGCCCAGAAGGGCAAGTCAGTGGCTGGTCGGAGAACTGGACGGGCACCGCTTATAGAATGAGGTTCCATCTCGGTCCTCTCATACTCCGCCTGCTCCAGAGGAGCTCTAGCCCTAGCACCAGCTTCAGCTCCAACACCCCCCAGTTCCTCCACCAGTGCCTCAGGTCAGGAGATGCGACAGGCTATTCAGTTGTTGACCCAGTTAGTAGCCTCTCAGGCCCAGTGTCAGGGTAAGGGTTATGGTGATAGAGATGTCAGTGCCAGAGTTCCAGATTTTATTAATTTAGACCGTCCAAAAATATTTGGGTCGAAACCAGATGAGGACCCGCAGAACTTTATAGAAGGAATGTTGCGGACATTGCGGGTGATGCATGCTTCTGCCACTAAGTCAATGGAGTTGGCTTCCTATAGATTATGGGATGTTTCTGCTCATTGGTATAAGACTTGGGTGTCATCCAGAGGGGTTAATGCACCTCCACTCGTGTGGCAGGAGTTCGTAGATTCCTTCCTTTGACATTATTTGCCGCCAGAGATTCGACGGGCCAGAGCTGATAGGTTCCCGAACCTTAGACAAGGGAACATGAGTGTTCGGGAGTATAGTCTTCTCTTTAATTCATTGGTTAGGTATGTTCCAGCTATGGTAGCTGACATGGGAGATCGTGTTTACCGATTTGTGAGTTGATTGGGACCACATTTCATTGATGGTTGATGTGTCGCGAAATTCGACACATTTGATGCTTTTTGACAGCGAGTTTTACTTGTTTTTCAAGCAAATTTGGGTCTTTTGACGTGTTTGTGTTATGTTACAGGTATTTATCTTGTTAATGGTGAAAGTCGTGAAAATGGCTTAAAAATATGTTCAAGAAAGAGAGGTAACTTATGCTAGGATTTTACGGAGCAAAAAGACAAACCGTATAATATTTATGGGCCTTCAATTCAACCGTTGATCAGTGACAGAGAAGTCTCACCTGGAGAGGAAATTGACGGTAGAAAGTACGGACCGGATATTATTTACGGTCTATAAATCCCACCGTAGATCATTTATAGGAAGTCTACACTAAAGGAAGAATCTACATACCACTTCTACGGACCTTATAATATTTACGGTCTGTCAAATTCAACCGTAGATCTGGGCAGCAGAAGGAGATTTTACAGACAGGAGATGCAGATTTTACAGACCGTATAATATTTACGGTCCGTATGTTGATCCGACGGGGGAAATTTTATCAACCTGTTTTTCTCGACTTAGACCATTATAAATACCTGATGTAGGTTTCTTGTAGGCTACAATTCACCATATTTCAGTTTTATTTCCTTAGCATTGAATATTCATTGTTTTTGAAGTTTTTTGGATTATAAACAATTGCAATTATTTTCTCTTCAATTCCAATCAATCGTTCGTAAGCATTATGATTTCAATTATTTATTATTTTTCTTCTTCTTCTATGAGTAGCTAAATTTCTTTACTAAGGTTATGAACCCAAGGATGGGTGTTTTGTGATTGATATACACATAATGGATTTTTAGGGTTTATTTGTTCTTCATTTTAATCATATAGTTAGTGGTTGCAAACATTAGTTAACGTCATACTTTTGTTGATTTGGGAACATAACTCGGGCTTGGTAAGAACAAATAACAAGAACTTAAGGCTTTAAAACCTTGTTTAATAAATTCACTTAGGAATAAGAGGAATTTGCTTGGCATAATTAACCATTCTTCATGCATACTTTCTTATCTTTGGGAAAAGTATGGAAAGTGATAATCATTTCTTATTGGGAAATAGTCCAGATTCACATAGAGGTTAAGTGCATTCATACAACGATCCATTAGAAGTATATCAAGATCTGGACCCATGATCATAATCTTAACCCTTAATCCCTCAATTCAACAAGAACAACCCACTAAACAAATATAACTCCATTCTTAATCATCAAATCCCTTTACTTTCATCATTTATTCCATGACAACAACAACAACACCAATTTAAAATTAACTTATCATTGCTAGTCTAAAACAGCCCCACATACGGCCCAAGCAAAGTTTCAACATCAACACACACAATTTTTTGCATTCAATTCCACATCCACTAATTCACACCAAGATCAATCATCTCTAAAACATGAAAAAGGGAATTAAACCTTACCTTAGAGACAAGCTCTTATTATCAAGATATAAACTCCTTCAAGAACATCCATGGCCGTTGCAACCTCTATTTTTTTCCCTCCAATTGAACTTGAAAATTTAACAATTTAATTATGTCAAGGGGCTGGCCGTGAGCTTTTCCACAAGCTGCCATGGCCGTGAGCTTCATGAGCTCCCATAGCCATGGCCGAATCTCCTCTCCCTCTCTCTAGCTTATTTCACTTGTTTCTTCTTAATCCAAAATGAATTGGATGTAAATGAAATGTGGCTTATGAGTCATCTCAAAACCTTATATAGGCAGCCCCTTTATGGGACACGTGTCCACCCTTTTGACACGTGTCCCGCTCCATTAACCTCCAATCAAATTCCGCCATGTGTTGTGGGGCCCGCCTAGTGGTCTAATTAGCTTAATTAATCATTAATCCCCACTTAATAATATAATCATAGTTAATTAGTCCTTAATCTCCAATAATATTTCTATACTAATTGAAATTTATAAACAAATTGTGCACTAATTAAAATCGAGAATTAAAGGAACTTATTTTATATCGCAAAATAATCCCGTCCTTAACTTATGTCGATTAGCTTACGAATAATTCGACGTATAAAAATTCGGGATATAACAAGGACTTCCTAGTGATACTATTCCAAACCTTAAGAATGGAGGTGGTGGTGTGGAGCGTACTTTTGCTATTAACACGAAAAGCGGTAAAATACTTCAAAGTGCTGACAAGAAGGCGGTTGATCTAGAGCCAGTTATTAAGGAAGAAGAGGTGCATTTTGATGTTCCTATAGTAGATGATGAGGTCCATTTTTAAGAGAAAGCTGCTGATATTCCAGATGTTACTGTTGATACTAGGAAACATAAGATAAAATGGGTTCTTCGCCTTTTGACTCAGATGTACAAAGCAAAACCTCCCTTTCTTCAGAGGTTGGCAAAGAAAAATAAGGATGCTAAGTGTCAAAAGTTCTATGATTAGAAGTTAATGGTGAATTTTCCATTCTTAGATGTTGTGAAGGAAATGCCCGGATTTGCTAAGTTCGTGAAATACCTGCTTACGAAGAAGAGGTCTGTTAAACATATGACAATGAATTTAAGTCATCGCGTGAGTTCAATTGTTGCTTCCACCACGGTTCAGAAGAAGGGAGATCCAGGGGCATTAACCATTTTGTATAATATTGGGCTTCATGAATTCGCTCATACT
Organism: Lycium barbarum; assembly: GCF_019175385.1. Lineage (NCBI taxonomy): Eukaryota > Viridiplantae > Streptophyta > Magnoliopsida > Solanales > Solanaceae > Lycium > Lycium barbarum. The sequence goes on along the minus strand of NC_083343.1, from coordinate 60,407,724 downwards.
CTGTGTAATAATGGGGCGAGTATCAATCTATACGATTACAAATGGCAAACAGTTCCATCAAGAAGCCAGTTGGGGTTGTAGATGATGTGTTGGTACAAGTGGGTAAGTTCATGTTACCTGCTAATTTCATTATTCTGGATTGTGCGGTTGATAAAGATATTCCCATCATCTTAGGAAGACCCTTCCTTGCGACGGGCACAACGTTTATAGACTCTGAAAAGAATGAAATCAAGTTCCGAATGAATGATGAAGAGGTGAATTTCCGAGCAAGTAAGGGGATGAAGTTGCAAAGTTCTTATGAGAATATCGCGGTTATTGATTCGTTTGATGGGATTGATGATGCTGTCGAATATAAAATGGAAGAAGATTGTTTGGGAGAAGCTCTTGCCGCAATTCTGGTGAACTTTGATGCTGCTGATATGGAGGGCTACATGGAAAGTGTAAATGCGCTTGAGGGTCTAGGTTCTTACACTTACCACCTAAGAAAGCTTGATCTTGACCTTGAAAATAGAACCACTACACCAGCTAAGCCTCCAATTGTTGAGCTACCAAAGCTTGAGCTTAAGCAGCTCCCGTCCCACTTGAGGTATGAGTTCCTTGGTCCGAATAAGACATTGCCAGTGATAGTTTCAGCATTACTGACTAAGGAACAAATTGAGCAACTATTGGAAATTTTGCGCGAGTATAAGCGTACTATTGGTTAGACCATAGCAGACATTCGGGGTTTTCCTTCTAGTATCTGTGAGCATAAAATTCAGATAGAGAAGGACAGCAACCCAAGTGTTGAACATCAGCAGAGACTGAATAAAAACATGCAACAGATTGTGAAGAATGAGATCATAAAGTGGTTAGATGCTGGGTTAGTGTATTCGATTGCAGAAAGCTAGTGGGTGAGTCCTGTTCAATGTGTTCCAAAGAAGGGAGGTATCACTGTGGTGTCTAATGCAAAGAATGTGTTGATCCCCACTCGTACAGTTACTGGATAGCGTGTTTGCATGGACTATAGGAAGCTAAACTCAGCTACTTGTAAAGACCATTTTCTCATGCCGTTCATAGATTAGATACTTCATAGGTTGGCAGGGAGGTCTTACTAGTGCTTCTTAGATGGTTACTCTGACTATAATCAAATCAACATTTCCTTAGAAGATCAAGAGAAGACGACTTTCACTTGTCCTTATGGGACGTTTCTGTTCAGCCGAATGCCCTTTGGGTTATGTAATGCACCAACAACTTTTCAGAGGTGCATGATGTCGATTTTTTCTGATATGGTGGAAGACTTTGTGGAAGTGTTTATGGATAACTTTTCTATTGTAGGCGATTCGTTTGATGACTGTCTTGACCATTTGGATCAAGTGGTAAAAAGATGTGAAGATACAAATCTTGTGCTAAATTGGGAGAAGTGCCATTTTATGGTAAAGGAAGGGATTGTCCTCGGTCACAAAATCTCAGAAAAAGGGATTAAGGTCGATCAAGCGAAGATAGATGTGATTGCAAAACTTACTCCACCCATCTCAGTTAAAGGTGTCCGAAGTTTCTTAGGACATGTTGGGTTTTACAGGTGCTTCATCAAGGATTTCTCCAAGATTTCTAACCTAATGTGCATGCTTCTTGAAAAAGAGGCTAAGTTTTTGTTTGATGACAAGTGCTGAGAGGCGTTTAATCTATTGAAGGAGCGTCTCACTTCTGCTCCTGTTATTGTTACTCCGGATTGGTCCCTACCATTTGAGTCGATGTGTGACGCTAGTGGTTTTACGATAAGCACTGTGCTTTGCCAGAGACAAATAAAAATTATGCACCAAATCTACTATGCCAGTAGGACTCTTAATGCGGCGCAGATGAACTATACGGTGACTGAGCAAAAGTTGCTTACTATAGTCTTTGCTTTTGAGAAGTTTAGATCCTATCTGTTGGGGTCCAAGGTTGTGGTGTACACTGATCATGCTGCGATGAGGTATCTTATGGCAAAGAAGGAAGCTAAGCCGTGACTGATTCATTGGGTCCTTTTGTTGCAAGAGTTCAATTTTGAGGTGAAAGATCGAAAGGGGTCAGAAAATCAGGGTGCTAACCATCTCTCTAGGCTTGAGGAAACTGGGGTGCCAGCAGAGGAAATTGATATTGATGATGCTTTTCCGGATGAGCAAGTTTTGGTGATGTCTATGCAAGTGGTACCTTGGTATGCGAATTTAGCTAAATACTTGGTGACGGGTATCATTCCTGACGAGGTCAAATCTTACCAGAAAAAGAAGTTTTTGCCCGATTCTTATCAGTACTATTGGGATGATCCATACTTATTCAGAACATGCGCTGATAACATTATTCAACGATGTCTCCCCGAGAGTGAGGTGTTGGAGATTCTGAAGGCTTGCCCCGACTCTCCAGTCAGGGGCCATCATAGTGGTACAAGGACGACTGCAAAGGTACTCGAATGTGGTTACTATGGCCTACTCTCTTTCATGATGCTAATTTAGTGGTGGGTTTTGTCACACCACAGTCCTGATAGGGCATGATGGGCACCTAACCCTTCACTTAGAGCCGAGCGAACTCGCTTGTTCTCGTTATATTCATAATCTCACTGGACTCTTAAATCACAAAATGAAATGCATGATGAAAGCTTTTCAAAATCATTCTTCTCATCCTTCTCAAATCAAGTAAAATCTGTAATCATATGAAATTTGTAACATAAAGCATAATGATACATCGGCTTGCAGAGCCGCTTGCAAGACTGACATGCTATATACGTGACTCTGTCTGCAAAGTCTCTAACATAAATCAATATACTATAACATAGATACCCTGACTCGGCAACAATTCGGAAGCAAATGGAGCTCACCAATCCAGCTAGGACATCCTCTAGCAATATCCTCTACTCATCTGTATACACCCACGTGGCATGAAACGCAACCCCCGAAAAAAGGGGGTCAGTACGAATAGTGTACTGAGTATGTAAGGCATGAATTGTAACATGGTAAGCGGTACCAAGCATATAAAATAATATAATGAACATATGAAGAGAAAGCAATATGAAAGGGATCAACTTGTGCCTCTGAATGCCTTCTTAAGGCGAATGCCGTGAATGCTTAGCTTTTAAAGAAAACCATTCTCCATATATATCCATATATAATATCTTGCCCGGCCAGTAAGGCGCGGTAATATATATATAGTATCTTGCCCGGCCTTTGAGGCACGGTATTATCTTGCCCGGCCATATAGGCGCAGTGTTATCTTGCCCAGCCATATAGGCGCGGTGTTATCTTGTCCGGCCATATAGGCGCGGTGTTATCTCCAGCTGATCAGTGGGAGTGCAATGCATTCATACATACATGTACATAAAATACATAAATAAAATCAACATCATCATTAGCATTACCATTGTCACCATGTCATTCTTTGAAGAATCAACCATCGTAAGATGAAATCGATAATGTCATGGGAGACTCGAGAATCATGAACTTAGATAGCACTGGAAATAGAATCGTTATCATCGCTATATATTACCTCGAAGGAACGAGTAACGTGAGGTGAGACCATCAACAATTACTACGGTTAAGGGATTCATGGAATAGCTCAATATTCTCATATCGTCATTGAAATCGTAAACTTGGAACCTTTAAACATAAAATCGTTCTCGTCATAGTCATCATAATAATATTCTCATTTTTGACATCGTCGTTGTCATTGAAAAACATATCCATCGTTGTTATCATAAGAGCTCACATAATCACAGTCTTTGGTATGGAAAATACGAATATTTTGGAAAACATTTATGAGTTATCAGGAAGGAAATCATGCCTTGGAATCTTAGACTTTTAACTTTTGATAACAAGGAAAATATGGGAATATTTATGAAATCATAACGTAGGAATCATGCCTTTGAAAGAAAGGGACGAGCCTTAACATACCTGTTCGACCTCCTATTAGCTACGCTTATTCGTCTGAGCTCGCAAGTCTACATTTAAGAGGAGTTATACTTACGTTAGACTCTTTATTGCACACTTGTTCCAGGTTTCAAATCAAACTATTCTATACTCTGCCGAAAATCGGGCAGCATCTCCCCTGTTTATATGCCTAGCCCAAAATTACAATTCAACAACCAATCAACAACAACAACAATACCAACATCAACAACACTATTATCTATACCAATATATTCCATAACCATCCCACACGATGTTTTTCAACATACAACAACAATATACACTTCCTTTCGTCCCAATCAAGGAGTATAATCTCATCAACACACCAACAATGTTAGATACCATTTCTATACATATAAATCAGCCCACCACATGGCAACAACATGTTCAAAACAGCCCATAAACACAACAACTACAACACAACACTTTATGACCTTTCCTCCATAACTATTTTCACTTTTTCGGCTTGCTAAACCTTCAAATAAACTCAACATAAGAGATAGGATGAAAAACATACCTTATACTTGAAGAAACTCAGCCACATCAACTGTTTCCAACACCAAACTTAAGTAGAAGCAAGAACAATCACCTTTCGTGGGCTAGTTTGGTGTAATCTTGTTAAATTCATGGTTTATCGGACTATAATGTTTGGGGAGGTGTGGATAAATTTCTACGACTCTTTGGAATGTTATTTTGCTGAAAAAAACGGGGTTTATGGGGGTATTTATACCCCTCCTAGGTCGGTTTCACCGACTTCCTCAAGTGGGGCCCGCGGAGCCTTTTGGCAGCTTAGAGTCTTGATCTTAAAATGGCCATAACTTTTGATCCCGATGTAGTGTGAGGGCCCACGACCTACGCTCTTTCAATTATCTACAACTTTTATTCTTGGTGTGTTTCCAAATTCCAAACATGTAATAGCGTTTTGTCCCCTCCAAGTCAGGTCATCCGAAAACGTATCTTTAAATCATCCGTTTGGAGGGCTAATGCCAATATTTGGCTTAAGGGTCCTTCTTAAGATTTGCTCAACTTTCCATGTACTACTCGTATCACTTTTCATATGTCCTTCACAAAATCCCGACATGTGGGTCCCACCTTAACTTATGGTTACGAGGGCTATCATCGAGTAACGTGTTAACTGATTTACTCCATCCAATCTCCAAATGTCATATATATATATATATATATATATATATATATATATATATATATATATATATATATATATATATATATATTCTCGTACTCAGATAATATAATCTTCATCCCTAATCCTTGTATAACTCTGCTCTCCCTTGAGCTCATACTAAGCCGTCCACAGTCTTGATAACGCGAAATTTTTCCAGGGTGTAACATCCTTCCCCCCTTAGGAACATTCGTCCTCGAATGTTAAGTTCTTAGGGATTTCTACGAAAGTTTCGCCAGAGTTTCCCCTGTAATTGTACCACTATCATTTTGCACACTTTCGACCTATTGTGTCTAAGACATGCCAAAGAAGGAAGGGTGAAGCCTTACATACCTTTTCTACTTCTTATGCGACTCCAAATTCACGTTCCAAATCCGTCAAAATCTACAAATTGGTCATGTTTACCAAAACTTGATTAGAGCCTTTAGAAGTTGATTCCTTGAAGTAACACTTCGTCTGCCGAAATTTCGGCAGCATTTCCTCTGTAAATGTACCAACCCCGAGAATATGGCTCGGCCCAATTCAACAACAACCCAACCAACAACCAAGCTACAACATCAATAAGAGGTTCAAAACACATTCTAATCATTAATGACTCTTTTCTATACAATTCGACGATATTCCATTTTCATTCAAATCAACCGTATGCAATCAAACCAACATCCACCTTCATACATTCAAGTACTAATCCAAACCATTTAAATAAGATTCGAGAACGCTTTGGACAAACCACAAAACATTCGAACAATCCAACAATGTACCATGGAACCCGAAATCTCCCAACTTCCATAGGAACCATCACAACACATTTCTTTCTTCAAAATTCACAAACTACACCCACAAACCACGTTTTAACAACATTATTATCATAATTACAAGAAACTACATTTGATTCAAATTGGCTTCCAAAAACAGCCCGCAACAATTACGACACCATCTTGGCTCACTAAGCTCTCATTTACATCACATAATCCACAACGCAACAACCCAAACATACTAAATAAAATTAGTCCATTCTTTGACATGCAAAACAGTCCATTTTCGGCCAACATACCACACACATAGCCACACTTCAACATGCATGATCTCATGTTCCTCATCCATTTTACATCATGGAATTCACAACACAACCATCAAACTAGTAAATAGAATCATTTCATCTTTTCTACATAACAACACATCATTCGGCCAACACAACACATAACATTTCCATACTTTTCATTCATTCCTATACATCACAACATGCATAACCATCCATAATACATATAAGAAGATTGGATTCTTACCTTTTTCCTTCAACTTCTCCTTTAATTATGATCATGAGCTTGCAACAAAGAGGGGGTTTCTTGCTCCAATACTTGTACCATGTTAAAGAGGACCATAATTTTAGTAGGAATACATGAAGAAACAATTTTTTTGGACAAGATTTCATGGGGTGGGTTTGGCACCCTCTTGGCCGAATGGCCTTAAGTTGCTCCCCCTCCTTTCTTTTGTTTTTTGTTCTTGCTTTCTTCATCTAAAAGATGAACTCTCAATATATATATATATATATATATATATCCTCCACCACCTTTATATTTGCACTTAGGTCCCTCTCTAGAATTTTCTTCTTTTTTCTTGATTTTTCTTTTCTTTGCTTGACTTTTCTCACTTGGTCAAAGAAGACCAAGTGTCTTCCCTTTTACACTTTAGTCCATCCATATTTACACTTTGCCCCCTTCACTTATAAAATGGTCACATGCTCTTTTTTTTTTTTTTTATTTCCTAGGGAATTCTTCCATTTTCTTGAATACTTGTGAAATTACCATTTTGTGAGTTTCACTTTTTACCCTTAACCTTTCTCAATTTTTCCATACAATAATATTCATAAATAATATCCATAACCAACTTGTACATTAAAATAATTTTTGAAAATGGTCTCGCCCTTAACTTTCCACGACGACTTTGGAATTTCCAAACACACAAGATACGGGCTATAACACGTAGCCTCAGCGAAGTGACTTACCTCTGTGACTTCCCATATCATCACTCACATTCTCCCGTCGATACTGTGCTTCTACTGAGATCAAAGGTTAGTATAAAGAATCTCATTTCCTATGACTTGGCTCTATCGCACGATCTTAGATGTGAAAGAAGACTAACCACCCCAGATGCCCCGTAGCCTCCTGTTTATAAATGTGGCGCGCTTCACACCATAAACAGGACTCTACTGGACACGACTTTGCAGACAACCCCTAGGACGAACTGCTCTGATACCAATTTGTCACACCCCAGTCCTGATAGGGCATGATGGGCACCCGACCCTTTACTTAGAGCCGAGCGAACCCGCTGGTTCTCGTTATATTCATAATCTCACTGGACTCTTAAATCACAAAACAAAATGCATGATGAAACTTTTCAAAATCATTGTTCTCGTCCTTCTCAAATCAAGTAGAATTTGTAATCATATGAAATTTGTAACATAATGCATAATGATACATCGGCTTGCAGAGCCGCTTGCAAGACTGACATGTTATATACGTGACTCTGTCTGCAAAATCTCTAACATAAATCAATATACTATGACATAGATACCCTGACTCGGCAACACTCCGGAAGGAAATGGAGCTCGCCAATCCAGCTGGGAAATCCTCTGGCAATATCCTCTACTCATCTGCATACACCTGTGTGGCATGAAACGCAGGCCCCGAAGAAATGGGGTAAGTACGAATAGTGTACTGAGTATGTAAGGCATGAATTGTAACATGGTAAGCGGTACCGAGCATAGAAAATAATATAATGAACATATGAAGAGAAAGCAATATGAAAGGGATCAACCTGTGCCACTGAATGCCCTTTTAAGGCGAATGTCGTGCATGCTTAGCTTTTAAAGAAAACCATTCTCCATATAAAATTAATATATAATATCTTGTCCGGCCATTAAGGCGCGGTAATATATATATAGTATCTTGCCCGGCCTTTGAGGCATGGTATTATCTTGCCCGGCCATATAGGCGCGGTGTTATCTTGCCCGGCCATATAGGCACGATGTTATCTTGCCCGGCCATATAGGCGCGGTGTTATCTTGCCAGGCCAGATAGGCGCGGTGTTATCTCCAGCTGATCAATGGGAGTGCACTGTATTCATACATACATGTACATAAAATACATAAGTAAAATCAACATCATCATTAGCATTACCATTGTCACCATATCATTCCTTGAAGAATCAACTATCGAAAGATGAAATCGATAATGTCATGGGAGTCTCGAGAATCATGAACTTAGGTGGCACTGGAAATAGAATCGTTATCATCGCTATATCTCACCTCGAAGGAACAAGTAACGTGAGGTGAGACCATCAACAATAAGTACGGTTAAGGGATTCATGGAATAGCTCAATATTCTCATACCGTCATTGAAATCGTAAACTTGGAACCTTTAAACATAAAATTGTTCTCGTCATAGTCATCATAATAGTATTCTCATTTTTGACATCGTCGTTGTCATTGAAAAACATATCCATCGTTGTTATCATAAGAGCTCACATAATCACACCCTTTGGTTTGGAAAATACGAATATTTTGGAAAACATTTATGGGTTATCAGGAAGGAAATCATGCCTTGGAATCTTAGACATTTAACTTTTGAAAACAAGGAAAATATGGGAATATTTATGAAATCATAACGTAGGAATCATGTCTTTAAAAGAAAGGGACGAGCCTTAATATACCTGTTCGACCTCCTATTAGCTACGCTTATTCATCTGAGCTCGCAAGTCTACATTTAAGAGGAGTTATACTAACGTTAGACTCTTTATTGCACACTTGTTCCAGGTTTCAAATCAAACTATTCTATACTCTGTCGAAAATCGGGCAGCATCTCCCCTGTTTATATGCCTAGCCCAAAATTACAATTCAACAACCAATCAACAACAATAACAATACAAACATCAACAACACTATTATCTATACCAATATATTCCATAACCATCCCACACGATGTTTTTCAACATACAACAACAATATACACATCCTTTCGTCCCAATCAAGGAGTATAATCTCATCAACACACCAACAATGTTAGATACCATTTCTATACATATATATCAGCCCACCATACGGCCACAACATGTTCAAAACAGCCCATAAACACAACAACTACAACACAACACTTTATGACCTTTCCTCCATAACTATTTCCACTTTTCCGGCTTTCTAAACCTTCAAATAAACTCAACATAAGAGATAGGATGAAAAACATACCTTATACTTGAAGAAACTCAGCCACATCAACTGTTTCCAACACCAAACTTAAGTAGAAGCAAGAACAATCACCTTTCGTGGGCTAGTTGGTGTAATCTTGTTAAATTCTTGGTTTATCGGACTATAATGTCTAGGGGAGGTGTGGATAAATTTCTAGGACTCTTTGGAATGTTATTTTGCTGAAAAAACAGGGTTGATGGGGTATTTATACCCCTCCTAGGTTGATTTCACCGATTGCCTCAAGTGGGGCCCGCAGAGCCTTTTGGCAGCTTAGAGTCTTGATCTTAAAATGGCCATAACTTTTGATCCCGATGTTGTGTGAGGGCCCACGACCTACAGTTGGAAAGTTCTTTCAATTATCTACAACTTTCATTCTTGATGTTTTTTCAAATTCTAAATTTATAATAGCGTCTTGGCCCCTCCAAGTCAGGTCATCCGAAAATGTATCTTTAAATCATCCTTTTGGAGGGCTTATACCCATATTTGGCTTAAGGGTCCTTCTTATGATTTGCTCAACTTTCCATGTACTACTCGTATCACTTTTCATATGTCCTTCACAAAATCCCGACATGTGGGTCCCACCTTAACTTATGGTTACGAGGGCTATCATCGAGTAACGTGTTAACTGATTTACTCCATACAATCTCTAAATGTCATATATATATATATATATATATATATATATATATATATATATATATATATATATATATATATATATATTCTTGTACTCAGATTATATAATCTTCATCCCTAATCCTTGTATAACTCTGCTCTCCCTTGAGCTCATACTAAGTCGTCCACAGTCTTGATAACGCGAAATTTTTCAGGGTGTAACAGGTTTGTTGTGATCAGTGCCAACGGCAAGGGAGTATTGGTAGGAGGAAAAAGATGCCTATGAACTTTGTGACAGAAGTTGAGGTGTTCGATGTCTGTGGCTTATATTTTATGGGGCCCTTTGTAAGCTCTTCTGGCATGAAGTACATCTTGGTAGTTGTTGACTATGTTTCTAAATAGGTAGAAGCAGTGGCTTTACCTAATAACGAATCCAAGAGTGTCATGGGATTCTTGAAAAAGAACATATCTACTCGTTTTGGTACCCAAAAGGCGATAATCAGTGATGGTGGTTCTCACTTTTGCAATAGAGCCTTTGCGGGATTGATGGAGAAGTATGGAGTTAAGCATAGGGTGGCAACCCCATATAGTATGAATTTAAGCATAGGGTGGAAACCCCATATCATCCTTATACATGTGGGCTAGTTGAAGTCTTTAATAGGGAGATAAAGAGTATTTTAGCTAAAACATGAATTCAAACAGAACTGATTGGGCTCGCAAGCTCGATGATGCTCTATGGGCTTACCGGACTGCTTTCAAGACTCCGATTGGGACTTCACCTTTCAAACTAGTTTTTCGTAAAGCATGTCACCTGCCAGTTGAACTTGAACATAAGGCCATGTGGGTCTTGAAGAAATTCAACATGGATTAGGAAGAAGCGACCAAACTCCGATTGTTTCAACTTAATGAGATGGATGAGTTCTGCTATCAGGCCTATGAAATTGCAGCATTGTAGAAAGAGAGGATGAAGCAGTATCATGACAAGAAAATCCTAAAGCGGTAATTTACAAGGGTGATCCTGTCCTGCTGTTTAACTCTAGATTGAGGCAGCTACCGGGCCAATTAAAATCAAGGTGGTCCAGTGCTTTTGAAGTGGTAAGTGTTTCACCCCATGGAGCGATTGAATTAAAGTCCGAAGATGGAACTCAGACATTTAAGGTGAACGGGCAGAGGGTGAAGTACTACTATGGTTGCATTCAGGGGGATAGAATTGTTGATCGATACCGTTTGAAGCATCTGGGAAAGGATCCTGACCCAGAGTAAAAATGGGTACCATCGTCGTGCAGCGATGTTAAATCAAGTGCTTCTTGGGAGGCAACCCATGTTTAATTTTTGTTGTTTTGAATCTTTGTAACTTAGATAGTGCATGTATAGGGTAACGTTTGTTATTGTGCAGGATGAAAAGTGCAGAAAAGCTGAAGTGGAGAAACTGGAGTCAATCTACGCCATAATCTATGGCCCGTAAAAATTCTACGGACTGTAGATGGAAGCGTAGATTGAGGTACCTAAAAGATGGATTATCTGTTTGTGATTTACGCCAGAATCTACAGCCCGTAAATATTTTACGGACCGTAGATGGAAGCGTAAATTATGGGCAAGGTAAATGATCTTTCTATTCTTGATTTATGCCAACACTTACGGACCGTACAAGTTTTACGGTCCGTATATGGAAGCGTAATCCAAGGATCGTTAGATGAAATCACCGTTGCAAGGTTTACGCCATAATTTACGGTCCGTAAAAATTTTACGGACCATAAATGGAAGCGTAGATTGAGAATACCCATTTTGAGCCACGTCATTTAAAATGCACAGGTAAGGGCCGTAGATCTATCCCGTATAAATTTTACGAGCGTAGATTCACGGCGTAAAATGCCCAGGTACATCTTAAATTAACGCGGCAAGGGTACAAATTTAACAAAACCGCCTCTTTTGAAACTCTTCAACTCAAAGATATCAAACAACTCCATCTCCTTTTCCAACTCCACCACCACTTAATCACATCCCTAAAATCACTCCCCTTTTCACTCCTCACAATCATACGTTACATATACTCCTCCCACATATAATCACAATCCCTCCCACATCGGTGGCCTAAAAGGACTGTAACTTGAATTTCTTTTGAGGAGTTGTGATTTGGATTCTAAAAGGGTGAAGTGTGACCCAACGACCTTTTGGATTCGATAAAAATGAATCTTTAGGCAATTTTCTATGATTGATTGGCTATTTATCCCAAGAATTTGGAGGTTGCCATGATCGAGGGGTACGACTCAAAAGACGCTTTTGAAGTAACATGGTCTATGTGGATTTACCTAATGCTTTTCTTGAGAATGTTTTGGATTTTTTAATGCAAGGTTTGAGGACATTAGGCGTTCGACTCTAACAATCATTTGATGCGACATGGTCAGCGTGGACTGGACACTAACTGGATGATGTTTATAGAAATCTTGGAATTTTTGGCTTTGACATAGTGCTTCGAGACTTTTGACGTCATTCTAAGGTTTTGGAACCAAACTACAGATATCTCATGTTTGAAGCAAAACAAATATCTTTTATATGTGCAAATCAAAATAGTCATAGCAAAGCAGAGCAACACAGTTATAAATCATAATTCCAACGAACACACGAGAGCATGTAAGCAGTTTATGTCACAGGAGCAGTTTATATCACATAAGTGGTTCCTATACCTCGTTACTCCAAGGCTACTAATCATTTGAAGGATGTAGATGTTGTTAAGACTTTCCAAATCGACCCCTTATACACAACATTGATAAATATCGAATGGAGATACATCATAGGGGAGCAGGGTATACAGAATATATCAGTCCTAGATTATAAAATGAAAAACCCATGCCCAAGGGCAAACGGTTCATATTACAACATGTACATCCTTCAATTTTCACATAGTTGGATGAGGTGTCTTTGGGTTTTTACATCGTCCGAACACAGTAGGTGTCTGATCCTGTCCGATTCAGGTAGGTGTAAGATACCCAAACCGGTCTATGGTCTGTATGTGTTATATCAGTAAGGATTTGGCTCGCTCTATCCTAGTTATACTAGAGTGGTTTTTCAAATAAATGACTCAAGGTTACCCAAGCGGACAAGCTGGGAGTGGGTTCTCTAAGGTTGTGGGATGACCGCATACCCACTCGACCATAGAGACCTCCAAAGAAATATCAGTAGGGTTTTTGAGTGTGAAGTACGACCGCAGGCAACTCACATCGCCACCTTCTGAAACAAAGTGTAAAATCAAATGCCAGGAGCAGCGGAGTTTATGCATGCATGAATGACAATTATATTTGCTAAAATTTAAACACATAGACAATTTATATCAAATAAACAATTTATATCACATAAGGCAAACAATATTGGAACCCTTATGGTTAGAACCTCAGATTATCCCTTGCAGAGTCGCCATCTATAACAGGCGTTGGGAATTCTAAGTTTAATCGGCTCGCACATACCTTATAAAAGAAGGGAGGTGTCCCGGGAAAGTACAGTTCTGCATCGTATCGGGATAGTCAAAAAAACCCGCCGACCACTTAATGGTGCTCTAAAGGATACATTTTATAGTCGTCACCTAATTTTTAGGAAATTAAAAAAACCAGTTCGAAAAGGATTCATTTAAAATAGTTATTTAAAAGAAACCTAATCTACCACAGTTTGGGTAAGGATTCTGGTGATCCCCCGAGGAAGGTGTTAGGCACCCCAGTATTAAGGATCCGCTCAATTGCGATTTACCTACGGGTTCTAATAGTTTACCTTGTGATTATAAACTGTTTTAGATAAAAAATTATTTTGTTTTAAATTTCCGCAATAACGAGCATCATTTATGGCAAATTGTACATCTTGAGTGTCGGGTTTCAGACTAGAACAGGTAGGTTAATGCCCGAAGGTCTTTAACCTAAGTAGGACACCACATAAGCCCACCTGTCTTAAAAAGGTCTTTACATATCTCTTATTATTTTTTAGGGAAAATCTCTTTTATTAAGGCATATTACTATAGATCCCGTCAATTTACCTTCTTCTATTTTAATCCCTATTTCTTCCTTAAATTCAATTTGATTCTTAAATCTAAGTCATCCATGCTCAAACTCCTAAAGTTAATGCATCAACCTTATTTTAGAGTCAAGTCATGAAAAAGCAAGCTTTTATTAACAATCTATATTTCACATTCGTTTTATACACAGCTTTAAAATTCTGTATTAGCAACTCTAAATTTAGAATTAATCTTAAGTTTATCCTAGAAGGGTTCCAATAGTTAAACATAACAAGTAACAAAGTATGCTTTAAAGTAAGTAAAGAGAGGGAGAAGAGGATGGTGGAGAAGGGTTAGTTAACTAAGCCTATCTCCTTGCCTTCTAGGACATTTAGTTGCAATTCCATTCTTTCTTTATTCTTTGTCGAAGCTCCAAATGTCTAAGTTTTTTGCCTCGTCTTTAGTAGTTTTCTTCTTGTCATTCCCCTGATCCAGATTCCATGCTTATGCTCGACATGTCATATTTATTCCATGTTTATGCTCCACATGTCATATTTATCCTTATGATATTCCCTGAACATTCTTTATTTTTGTGCCTCGCAAAATTGGAAATGAGAATTATTAGTAAAAACGATACGCCATCCTCATAGGGTGATGTTTTATGAACATAAACACATTATCCATCGGTTTCGAATCAAACTGTGGAAGCTTTGATTACGATGGGCTCAGGGCTCACAATATTTTCCTTACGTCACTAACGAGCCATCATCCTAGCCCCCGAAGGATAATTACCTTTCTCGACTAAATATTACCAAGTTAAGTATCTATTCAAATCAGTAGAATATCTAATAGTAGTATCTATTCTTTTCAATGAAATATCCAAAGTGTAGTATTTGTTCTTTTCAGTAAAATATTTGTTCCCTTGGATAAAATCAAGTATAGGAATCTATTCTTTTAAAAGCGAGGCCTCAAGTTAAATAACTCTTTATCGGCCTAGGCGTAGCATATGTTCAAATCAGTTAAGTGGTTAAATTGAGGCACCAGCTCACTGTAAAACAGGCAGCAACCCAATCACACAAACAAAAACATAGCAGTTTGCTTCGACTGTAGGAGCTGAATCTCTGCCAACTATGAGCACCACAACAACTCATAACATACAACCACTTAAGGTCATTACAACAGCTCAAACCTAGTAACATTCATCAACAAAATAGGCATCAAACAAAGGCCACCAACCCCTCTAAATTACAACAACTTTAGCCTCGAAATGCAGCAAGCATTCACCAGTAATAGCAAACTGAACATAGCAACAACTTTAAAGTTACAAATGTGCCTCAAGAATGTTACATTGTCAGCCTTCTCAAATGCAGTACCAATGTAGTATCTGTTGCTATATTTCTCAAGTGCAACAGTTGTTCTGTTTGTCTTTTGTATAACAAGAGCAACAGTTCTTAAGGGTAACGCAGCAGCAATTAGCAGCAGGACCAAAGCATTTGCAATTAGGCCCAGTTTTGGCCCAAGACATGGTGGTATTCCACCGCAAGATGGGGCATCAGATTATAGCTGCCAACCTCAACAGGAAACAACACAATAGCCAAATATAGTAGTAGCAAATGACAAGATGCAACAACAACTCACCCCAAACAAGTGTAGTATATATTTCCACCCAGTATTGCAACTTTTTTAGCTTCGAAATATGGCAACAGGCTCACCAAGGTGTGTTCACTCATATAAAAGGATAACCACAATATTACTCAAGACGTGCAGCAGAAGTGGGCTCAAAACCAGTAGAAAAAGCCAAAAGGAAACAATCCATAGGAGGAGCCATCTTAAAGATGCCATCATACAAATCCCATACTCAAAGGCAGTGGACAACATATCTCAATTTCAGAAGTAAATCAGAATGTAGACTCAAAATATAGCAGAAGTTTTACCAAAGTACAGCAATGACAAACCAAAGAATTTGTTTGAAAGCTCAAAAGTTTACAGTAGCATCAACAAGACAACAATTCAAGGAGATTTTGGGATGTAAACTCCCCAGGTCATGCAAATAAAATAGGGGTGAAAAATGAGTATCCAATAATGTCTATCTTTTAACAAGCTAACAACTTAAAAGAATACTAGCTAATCAATCATTTCAAATAATACCTTGTTAGGAGGAAGCAAACTTCAAGACTAATTATGAACCTCAAACTACGCAGCTAACTAAAAGGTGAGACAACAAAAGGGGGTTACCACTATCCATGTATCCAATGCCACACAAGATCTAAAGGTTCTTTAGAACCTCAGCATGGTAGGCCATTGGAGGAGGGCTGAACCCATCCAATTACATGCCTTAACTTTTAGCTGGCCAAGTGACAAAGTAAAAAAATGGAAAAACAGGGAACATCTCTTAACCAACAAACTAAGATAGCCACCGGATAAGGGTACTACAATTCATAGCCTATTGGTTCATTCTGAGGTTCAAACATTCAAGCAAAACCAGCTTTTAGAAGATAAAGCATGTTGAGGTTCCAAGAAATCAGTTAATCCTAATCATGACAGGGTAGATCTAAAATGCACATGCCTCAAAATTCTGAAAGAGTCCAGTTACCAGAATAGCCACATATGCATACCTATTCAACAACCACTGCTATTATCATCTAAATGAACCAAATAGGGACAAGTTTGAGCTAAAAGAGACAACGGTTCATATTTTACATACAACTAAAGGGAAACCAAGGAACTACTCATGCTAAATCAATAACAGGCCTTGAGTAAGCAAACAGACATAACTGGAGTTTCAATAATACTAAAGAGATAGAAAGAAAGGGAGGATGCTTTGTTCTTCAGAATAAATCCAAACAAGCAGTCCTCCACACAATATTTAATCTGACAAACAATGTTATACTCAGTTGTTTTCATAAGAACATTTCAACAATCATTAAGGCCTAGACAGCACCTAATCCCACAAACAATACTGAAATTGTACCATTTGAGAGGCTGATTATGTTTTTAAAGGAATACTTGCATACATGAAATCATACAAGGGAAAATAGCTACTTTCAAAATAGGATGATGTTTATGCCTTCAAATCTCCAACTCAGTTTAAAGAAGATTTCAACAGTTCATAGGACCATAAATATCAAGCTGATGTCTGGGTAGTCCAATCAACATAAATGACTCAAGCCAGATATATAAGACAGGGTTTATGATTCAAAAACAGATTTGGAAACTCTTATTAGTAGCAACTATGTTACCAACTATTTAAACTTCAGATAATCAGGTGTAACATAACATCGAAGCTATCTTATTCCTACTTCTTCAACTCAAGGAAAAAATGGGAGTGTGTAACTCCATCCCTTCTGAGATAAAAAAAAAACAGCATTGTGAACTGCCTCATTTTCTGTTAACAACACATAAGAGTTAAGTAAAGGGAAATAAATTGAACTTCACTACATTGGTTCTACTTTAGGATTATAATTGACAAACTAACATGACTGGAATTATGACAACCTCATAGGAAGTAGAAGAGCAGCAAATGTCATGAAAATGTTCAAACCAATGCAGAGAGAGAACTCAAAGCAAGACTGTTAAACTTCATTTCCCTCCAACTTCATCCAAATATGACTAACTTTTAGCCTACACCATAATGAACGGGTTCTTCTAAACAAGAAAGAAAAGCACTTAGTAATTTAGCTATCTATTTCCAACTCTTTAATCAAACTTAAACAAAAATGGGACTACCCTGAAAGAGAAACTCATGTTTTAAGATAGGAACTGATACCTTTAAGGATTTTGAAACTCAAACAACATCCAGTGAATTTACAACTATAAAGAGAGGAAAACAAGTAACATTTGATGTTTGAAGTTCTTCACCTAGTTCTCAGAGAGGAGAAAAAACACATCAGGTACATTTTCAGTTCAACATTTTTTCATGTTAACAAAGCAAACTACTAATGACTATAGCAAAAGATCATAACTGTCAGTAGCTTGTAATTCTACTCAACTAAAAGCTATAAATGGAATCTTTTTAACCTTACACAAATCACAGGTTCATGCATCATGCTAAGCACTAGTAGTACAGAAAAAGGTCAGATTTTTATGCCACCAACTTACCACTTTACTTTTATTCAAAAAGAGAGATCTGAAGCTTAAAATGGGTTTGAGAAGAAGTCATTCAAGCCAAAGTTGGCTATTCTTTAAGGTTTGAAATGACCAGAACAAAACGGACAGCAAACAAGCAATTTAAACCCAAAAGAACTTATACATTGGCATGCCCTAAGCTAGTCTCACAACATAATATTAAAAGGAACTACTGTGTTCATCATGCTCTCATTCCAACTATGGCAGACTCAATGACAGCCCCTATCGAAACTTAGTTAGGTGGAGGTTAGCTGTTTAAAGCTAACCTTACAGATTTTGGAGTCTAAACTACTGATTTTTATAGAAAGCAAACAAACAACCATACTAAATCCTGAAACTTGCTAATTCTTGTCAAAACATATTGTTAATTCCTTATACTCTCATCGTATTCATATTGTTACTTCCAGAGGTTCGACTACCTTCATACTTCAATAGTCACAACTCATATTTATTAAATACTAATGCAACAGGTAAATTGTAATAGGGATCAATGAACCAATAACCTTTTGATTAGGATCCATTGAGAGACAAACTAACATAGAACTACACACAGGGATTTTCTAAACTATATCAAAATTTAATCAAGATGCTAAACTTGATTTGAACTAAATTGATTCGCATGCTAAATTTATCTGAAATTTAACAGTGGAGGGGTATTAATATAAGTCCATGTTTCATTACCACACCAAAAAGAAAACATGACAGAACTAAGATGAAAATAGGAAGGGATAGTTACACCACAAAAATTAATAACTTAGCATACATATACGAACTAAACTAATCTAAACACAGAATATGCAACCAGTAATAAAAAAAAAGTAAAACAAAGAGGAGTAAAGAAGATTACCTTTTTGTCGAGCAGCGACGGGGGCAACGAGGTCGAATTAATCACCTTTCACCAAACTTGACAATTTCGACGAATCGAATCGACTTCAACAATTAAACTACGGGCTCTAACTTCCTCGAAACTCAAGGCTTTAGCCGAATTTTTGAGTGTTCAAGCCCTTAGGGTTGTCATAAACCCTTTGAGGTGTAGAAACCATAAATTTGGCCTCTTCCATTGTTCATTCCCCAAAAAATGAGAGGAAGGGTTTCTATTTATAAAACCCAAGAAATGCACAAAATTGTGCTCCAACCGATGTGGGATTTTTCGTTTTCCACATGTTTCCCCCCCCCCCCCCCCCCCAAATTTGAACTTCTCCCCAAAATCAAGAATCAAAACATCGTAATGAGACAAAATATTAACAAACTCGTACCATTTCATACCAATAATCCCTAAATTTTGCAAGATAGTACTAAGAGAAGTGACAGCAAGGCAAATTCGTACAGAATCCAACCAATTGAGTCGTTGGTTGTACGATTGAGGGATTCGTTTGGATTCACTGCGTTTTTTGGAAGAACTGGGTCATTTGTTGTACGAAGAAGATGATGAACAGTCCTTTTTTTGTGTCCTCTGTTTGAAGAAAAAGGGGTCGTTTGTTTTTAGGGTCTGTTTTGGTTGTTTTTTATAGTGAAGATGAAGGGTTTGGGGGTTTTAAGTGAAAACTTGGACTCCCCTCTTTAAAATACATAGCTTTAAATTAACTTAAAACACTCTCTGTAAAATAATATTCATAAGGAGTAAAATTTGTAATAGATAGTTTGAAAATACGAGCTTTAAAATGAGCCCAAAATTAACATAGTTCCGAGCAATATTTAAAAAATGTGAAAATTGCTGTCAAAATGAGCGTTTTAATTAACAGTTTTTTCTAGTTAGACGGAGCGGGATACGCATCTTATGTTCAAATTAAAGTAAATAACTCGTCGCTTTCTCATCAATGTCAATTTCATAACTTAAATAATTAACGTCAATTTCATAATTTAAACAATTAAACGTCACTTTTTGCAAGTTTTCTCGGAATTTTCGAAATGTAGAATTTTGAAAGCGTATCCTTATTCCATCTTGGCTCGAGAATTTTGAGATTTTAAATGCGCTCATTATGAGGTGAAAATTAGGTGTCAACAAAGGGTCCTTGAGTTGGAGAAGGTTTCGTCGGTGACTGAGATTACAATGGTGAAGAAGGATATTGCGCAACTGAGGACAAGGTCCTTGCGCTTGAGGTGAAGGAGGGGGGAGTGTTTGCAGACCCTTCTCAACCAGCAGTGCCGATAGATTTTGCATCTTTGGTGCCAGTGGTGCGACTATCGAGAGAGGAGCCCTCAGCCCAAGATAGAGGCAAGAGGCCAAGATTTGGGGATGATAATGATGGGCTGAATCCAAGTGAAATAGAGGAGCAGCAGCTGAAGAGAGCCATACGGCAGTCCCTTGTTGACTATCATTTCACCAGGGCATCGAGTAGTATAGATCCCCTAGTTGAGCAGATGGTGCCCAGGATTGTGGTACCTGAGGAGGCTATGACTACTGTCCTCGCAGAGGACCTGCTCCCACAGAGTCAGCCAGAGCCTCCAAGAAGCACGATTGATCCAGCACCCACCGGTACTGATGCGGTGGGTGCACAGCAGGATGAGCACCGCGCCTAGAGAGCCTCAGGTAGTCCTAACCCTTTATTTTTTTACGCTTACATTGATGCACTAGGGGTAGTGCATAATTTTTTCGTTGGGGGTGGGAGTACTTGATTTTATTGTAATATATATATGTGTTTAGGAACTGTCACGACCCAACTAGGGCCGCGACGGGTACCCGATACTTGTACCGAGCACCCCCTATCTCATATCGTATTCTTATTACTAAGTGGGCCGTATGAACTGCACCATATTTTTTTTCTGTTCTACTTACCATTAACACTAGTAGCATAGTTATAAACATAGGCTAACAAACTCGGTTAGCACTTTATACAACAACGAGGACCATCAAAAGTACAAAACATCTAACTGTACATATTTGTCTACGAGCCTCTAAACATAGTACACATATACATAGGAAGGGCCGAGTACTGCCGTGCCCGAATATATACACAAAATAGTACCAAGGGACTGAGGCTCCGGGACAACTGGAGCGCTGCCACTTACTGCTGATAGAACTCCTAGGAATCAGGTCCGTCTACCTGCTAACCTGCGCGGCATAAAACGCAGCGTCCACAAGAAGGGACGTCAGTACAAATAGTGTACCGAGTATGTAAAGCATGGAAGATAATACAACAGAAACATAGAGTATGATTATCAATATCATAGGGTCATAGGACATATAATGAGACGAGAAAGTAACCTGTACATCGGAATATTTTTTTTCAGGCCGGATACCATGCATGCCTGTCCATCTTTTGAAAACATTTCTTTTTCATATTCATAGAAAATAGAGCTTCTTTCACATCGTATCATGTCATAGCATATCATAGTATATCATGTAATATCATAGCACCGAACAATGTCGGCTCGCCCACATAGCACCGAAATACATCGGCTCGCCCATATATCCCGCGTCCGGGCATCCCGCGTCCAGGATGATAAGCCAGCTGACCAGGTGGCAATGAAACATGTTTCCCTTCCCATTCCCCATGTATCCTTTCCCCCACCCCATGTACACATTCATATCGCATATACATATGTCATATAAGTATGCAGGAGGGCCCAAAGAAAATCATGTAGCCATCGGATTGACGTAAGGTCGGTGACCTCCGATTACGTTATGGAACAATCGTGATCGCTTTGTCTCACCTTGAAGGAACGAGTATTTTAAGGCGAGACTACCAACGGAGAATAGTGTTAAAAGAAACATAGAATGAAATCATGGATGTCATAGAAATCAATTCATCTGCTTTAGAACCTTTAGAGGATGGTATCATAACCAAGGAATAGAATTAAAACCAAAAACTAATTTGACACTTTCATATTCATATTCATATTGGGTCCTT
Source organism: Lycium barbarum (assembly GCF_019175385.1). Taxonomy (NCBI): domain Eukaryota; kingdom Viridiplantae; phylum Streptophyta; class Magnoliopsida; order Solanales; family Solanaceae; genus Lycium; species Lycium barbarum. The sequence goes on along the minus strand of NC_083343.1, from coordinate 60,385,817 downwards.
AGCTTAAGACTCTTAGTCATGGAATCATTCTTGTCATACTTATCATAGACGTATTCTCTTCCTTAGCATCATCGTTATCATGGTCGTCATATACATATTTCCCTTAGAATGGTACAGTACTTATCGTTTGATAATCGGAACAAGGATCAAAAGTTTCCTTTGGATTCTACTCCAAAATAAGTCAAACGGAGCAATAGGGAAAATCCGGGAACAATGGGCCCACCTCGGGCCGAATGAGGTAGCGTACACAATTTGCATATGTTACATGTCATGGCGTTACTTGTGAGGGTTTCAAGGTAGTCGGGTCCTATTTATGCAAGTTCTAGAGGTTTAGGAAGTTTTTCCAACATTTCACACAATTTCTAGTTCAATTCTACTGAATGAAAAAGGAGAAACTTTAGGTACGGATTCCGGAGAATAGGGTTGTCCTCGAGGTTCATATCCAACCTAGTATGCCTAAGACATGCCAAGAAAGAAAGGATAAGACCTTACATACCTCTTTCCGCTCCTTATGCTATTCCAAATTCAAGTTGCAAATCCGCCAAAATCTATAAATTGGTCACATTTACCAAACTTTGGTTAGAGCATTTAGAATTGGAATCTTAAGATAATACTCGGCTACCGAAATTTCGGCAGCACTTCCCCAGTAAATACATCATCCCCGAAATTCAACTTAGCCAATTTTTGATCAACAACAATCCGGGAATTCAACCCGGCCAAACTATCAACATAAAGTCAACAACCATACTAACAATTTCAATAACCAACCCAAGATACATTCTAACACTTCAATTAACATACTACTTCCTTCAAGACTTTCCAACTTCAATAAAAACAATAACACCCTTATAATATATATTCCAACAACATCATACTAATATCATTGTTTTCCATACATGTAAGAACATAATATTCAATTTACATAAACTTCAACCACAAGTCTCCAACTACCATAATTTCTCTAAGATCATTAAGCTTTTTATTAGCAATATGGAATCCACAACACAACAACCAACATACTAATCAAAACATGCCCACCATTCCTTCATAATTCACCAAATATACACAACTATACATGTGATATACAACTCACGGCCAACATCATGCACACATGGCTACAACTTCACTAGAATCATCCAACTTCCATTATTAACATAGTATTCTTTATAACCACAACTATCCACTAAATAAAATAATTAAAACATGATTTCCACACACACACATATATCACACCTCACGGCCACAACATGGTTTTTCTCTTCCATGATTTTCATCCACTTTTACATGCTACAACACACAAAACCATCCATAACATATAAGAAAAGAGTTTGACCTTACCTTTTTCTCCACTTCTCCACTTGATTAAAATTGGCAACTTGTATGATTATGGGTTTTTTCTTGTTTCAATAACAACTCTACTTTGTTAAGGACCCTCCACTTGGTAGAAAATGATTTTTGAAGAATTGTTTTTTTTTTTTTTTGGTCTTGAACTTGGCCGAAAATGGCCTTGGAGATTTTTTTCTCCTTCTTCTCTTCTTGAGACTTCTTGAAGTTTCTAGGAAATATTATGAGAATAAAGATGAATTAGTCATCCTTTAAAGCTTGTCCATTAAGCTTTTAATTGGGCTTAAGCCCACCCATATGGATGGCCCAAGTGGCTTATTGATTCCAAGCCCAACCTTTTCTCCCTTTTTTTTTTGTTCATGAAAAATAATTCCCAAATTCCAAATTTGCCCTTCGTCTTCCTCCATAATTCCACGAGTCATATTGCGAATTTTCCTTTATGCCCTTGACCTTTCTTAATATTCCCACTTCAAAATTTTCATAAACAACTTGTATGCCAATCAAGATCAAAATTATAGTCTTGCTCTTGACCTTCCGCCATTACCTTAAATTATCCAAATACGCAAAAATGTGGGATATAACATCCTCCCCCCCTTTAGAACATTCTTCCTCGAATGTTAAACTGGCCTCATAGTGTTTTATAATACTTCGGGGAGGTTGCCTTCTACGATCTTTTTACAATTGTAATTCCTTCTTCGCAGAGTTTGTCGCGTCTATTGCCTTTCTATATATATGTTCCCGTATATCACCATATTAGGGTTTTCTAGCCTTAACTAGCATGGGTTCGGCATCGGTCTTACCCTGTGACATCCGTACTTATCTCCTTCATCACGTCTTTCGGATTTCATTCGACTAGCATATTCCATGTATCGCGACACTATTTGTTAGGGTTCTATAGTCACAGATAAGATGTCATATACATATATACATTCCCACCACTGTTTTACGTACAACCACTTCCAAGCACTAATCAAACTTTCTTTAATCCTGAAGTTCTGTCATGCTTTCTCCCCTTCTGCTAGTTTAGTCTGTCTTGACTTACACGACTTCTATAGGGTTTCTAACCACTCCACACACTCTAATTTACATTAGGCTACCTAATTTCACATTCGTCTCTTGTTCCCACATTTATGAAATTTTCAGCATATTTCCTAGGGGGTCACCCATCTTCCCGCCTTAGCACGCTTAACCTCGAAACTTTAATGCATTTCACTTTCTTAGTGTTAGTATTTTCGCCTCCACTCCCCCGCACTACCTATATCACATAATATGGGACAAGTTGGGGTCTTAGCAGTTTTCAAAACGCCCGCGTAACACATCTTTTCTTTTAATTACAATTCTAACCTCCGCAATCCCCAATATTCGTCCTTTTACCTACGTATATGGCTACTTTTGTCCTAAATTTTCACATTCCCAGTAGTGGCGAAAACACCTTAGTCGCAACAGGCATAGACATCCCAGCTCGTTTCATTTAGCTCGGGTTCCCCCCTAATATGTTCAGCGATTTAGGGCGCGATATCTGACACGTAGAACCTGGATCAATCGATACTTGTACATTGTAAAACAAAATACTGATAATATACCTGGAACGACATCAGGGAATGGCTCAGGATCCTGTCGGCCAGCTAGTGCATAGGTATGATGCTGGGGTCCACTCGAACTGGGTATTCCTTCTCGGTCTCTATCGCAGCCTACTGCTATCTGGGACCTTTGCATTGAAGGGTGCGCCAATGATTGTGAGTCGACTGCTACCCCTGTGGGCTGAACCCTTTCCCTGCCACGGCGAAATGGGCAGTCGCGCATATAATGACCTGACTTAGCACAGGTATAAAAAATACCCGAACCCGCGCGACACGGCCCCGCATGTAATTTACGGCACTGGGGGCATCGTGGTACGGATGGTCTCCGCTGACTAAGCTCATCGCTACACTGGGAACCCAAAACTCCGTATCCCTGACCTGGCCCGGCGAGCTGAGTTTGGTCTCTGTCGTACCTCCGTGGGCAATCACGCATCAAATGGCCAATCCGACCGCAGGCAAAACAAGCAATTGTATCTAAGTAACACTGTCCTGAGTGTGGCCTGCCACATCGTGCACACCGCGGTGGGGGTAGCCCCGTACTGCTAAAGTAGGCTCTATGCCGGGATCCCAAAACCCTGGCACTCTGATCTGGTCCTGAATACCCGGAATGCTCTTGTGCCTGTCTCCCTCTATACTCACTTCTAATTTCGAAAGATCTAGCCCTTTTTCTGCGACCCTTATCACCAGATCCCACGCCCTGTTGTTGAACTTGAGCGACTACTAGTTGGGTTGACAAAAGGATGGCCTGTCTCATCTCTTGAATTGGAGCATCAGGTGAGGGAATTGGGGGTGCTGGAGCTGAAGTAGAAACTCCTTCTTGCTCCCCTAATATCGGCGGAGTGTGATCAGCACGAGAGGAAGCCTTATTATGGGATTCACCCTCCTCAATATTTACCAGTGGCTTCCGTCCAGTTCGCCTTTCTGTTGCCATCTTGCCCTCCTCGGGAACTGTAACTTTCATCTTCTCAGGCATCGCTGAAAATGTAACACTGGGTTAGGAAGAAGGAAAACCTCTTATTATAGCTCTATCGCACGATCTAGAATACAAAGAAGGTAATATTTCCTAAATGCCCTGCAGCCTCCTGCTTATAAGTGTGGCGCGCTACACACCCATAACCAGGACTCTACTGGACACGGCTCGTAGACAATCCCCTAGGACCAAACTGCTCTGATACCACTTCTGTCACGACCCAACTAGGGCCGCGACGGGTACCCGATACTTGTACCGAGCACCCCCTATCTCATATCGTATTCTTATTACTAAGTGGGCCGTATGAACTGCACCATATTTTTTTTCTGTTCTACTTACCATTAACACTAGTAGCATAGTTATAAACATAGGCTAACAAACTCGGTTAGCACTTTATACAACAACGAGGACCATCAAAAGTACAAAACATCTAACTGTACATATCTGTCTACGAGCCTCTAAACATAGTACACATATACATAGGAAGGGCCGAGTACTGCCGTGCCCGAATATATACACAAAATAGTACCAAGGGACTGAGGCTCCGGGACAACTGGAGCGCTGCCACTTACTGCTGATAGAACTCCTAGGAATCAGGTCCGTCTACCTGCTGACCTGCGCGGCATGAAACGCAGCGTCCACAAGAAGGGACGTCAGTACAAATAGTGTACCGAGTATGTAATGCATCGAAGATAATACAACAGAAACATAGAGTATGATTATCAATATCATAGGGTCATAGGACAGATAATGAGACGAGAAAGTAACCTGTACATCGGAATAATTTTTTTCAGGCCGGATACCATGCATGCCTGTCCATCTTTTGAAAACATTTATTTTTCATATTCATAGAAAATAGAGCTTATTTCACATTGTATCATGTCATAGCCTATCATAGTATATCATGTAATATCATAGCACCGAACAATGTCGGCTCGCCCACATAGCACCGAAATACATCGGCTCGCCCATATATCCCGCGTCCGGGCATCTCGCGTCCAGGATGATAAGCCAGCTGACCAGGTGGCAATGAACCATGTTTCCCTTCCCATTCCCCATGTATCCTTTCCCCCACCCCATGTACACATTCATATCGCATATACATATGTCATATAAGTATGCAGGAGGGCCCAAAGAAAATCATATAGCCATCGGATTGACGTAAGGTCGGTGACCTCCGATTAAGTTATGGAACAATCGTGATCGCTTTGTCACACCTTGAAGGAACGAGTATTTTAAGGCGAGACTACCAACGGAGAATAGTGTTAAAAGAAACATAGAATGAAATCATGGATGTCATAGAAATCAATTCATCTGCTTTAGAACCTTTAGAGGATGGTATCATAACCAAGGAATAGAATTAAAACCAAGAACTAATTTGATACTTTCATATTCATATTCATATTGGGTCCTTAGCTTAAGACTCTTAGTCATGGAATCATTCTTGTCATACTTATCATAGACGTATTCTCTTCCTTAGCATCATCGTTATCATGGTCGTCATATACATATTTCCCTTAGAATGGTACAGTACTTATCGTTTGATAATCGGAACAAGGATCAAAAGTTTCCTTTGGATTCTACTCCAAAATAAGTCAAACGGAGCAATAGGGAAAATCCGGGAACAGTGGGCCCACTTCAGGCCGAATGAGGTAGCGTACACAATTTGCATATGTTACATGTCATGGCGTTACTTGTGAGGGTTTCAAGGTAGTCGGGTCCTATTTATGCAAGTTCTAGAGGTTTAGGAAGTTTTTCCAACATTTCACACAATTTCTAGTTCAATTCTACTGAATGAAAAAGGAGAAACATTAGGTACGGATTCCGGAGAATAGGGTTGTCCTCGAGGTTCATATCCAACCTAGTATGCCTAAGACATTCCAAGAAAGAAAGGATAAGACCTTACATACCTCTTTCCGCTCCTTATGCTATTCCAAATTCAAGTTGCAAATCCGCCAAAATCTACAAATTGGTCACATTTACCAAACTTTGGTTAGAGCATTTAGAATTGGAATCTTAAGATAATACTCGGCTACCGAAATTTCGGCAACACTTCCCCAGTAAATACATCATCCCCGAAATTCAACTTAGCCAATTTTTGATCAACAACAATCCGGCAATTCAACCCGGCCAAACTATCAACATAAAATCAACAACCATACTATCAATTTCAATAACCAATCCAAGATACATTCTAACACTTCAATTAACATACTACTTCCTCCAAGACTTTCCAACTCCAATAAAAACAATAACAACCTTATAATATATATTCCAACAACATCATACTAATATCATTGTTTTCCATACATGTAAGAACATAATATTCAATTTACATAAACTTCAACCACAAGTCTCCAACTACCATAATTTCTCTAAGATCATTAAGCTTTTTATTAGCAATATGGAATCCACAACACAACAACCAACATACTAATCAAAACTTGCCCACCATTCCTTCATAATTCACCAAATATACACGACTATACATGTGATATACAACTCACGGCCAACATCATGCACACATGGCTACAACTTCACTAGAATCATCCAACTTCCATTATTAACATAGTATTCTTTATAACCACAACTATCCACTAAATAAAATAATTAAAACATGATTTCCACACACACACATATATCACACCTCACGGCCACAACATGATTTTTCTCTTCCATGATTTTCATCCACTTTTACATTCTACAACACACAAAATCATCCATAACATATAAGAAAAGAGTTAGACCTTACCTTTTTCTCCACTTCTCCACTTGATTAAAATTGGCAACTTGTATGATTATGGGTTTTTTCTTGTTTCAATAACAACTCTACTTTGTTAAGGACCCTCCAATTGGTAGAAAATGATTTTTGAAGAAAATATTTTTTTTTTTTTTTTTTTTGGTCTTGAACTTGGCCGAAAATGGCCTTGGAGATTTTTTTTCTCCTTCTTCTCTTCTTGAGACTTCTTGAAGTTTCTAGGAAATATTATGAGAATAAAGATGAATTAGTCATCTTTTAAAGCTTGTCCATTAAGCTTTTAATTGGGCCTAAACCCACCCATATGGATGGCCCAAGTGGCTTATTGATTCCAAGCCCAACCTTTTCTCCCCTTTTTTTTTTGTTCATGAAAAATAATTCCCAAATTCCAAATTTGCCCTTCGTCTATCTCCATAATTCCACGAGTCATATTGCGAATTTTCCTTTATGCCCTTGACCTTTCTTAATATTCCCACTTCAAAATCTTCATAAACAACTTGTATGCCAATCAAGATCAAAATTATAGTCTTGCTCTTGTCCTTCCGCCATTACCTTAAATTATCCAAATACGCAAAAATGTGGGATATAACAGGAACCCCCTCGGCTTTTCTTTGCCAGAGTTCTCTTCCTTAGGGGTTTTATTTCTGTTGAAACTGGCATGTTTAGGTTGTGTAGATAAGATAGAACAACTATGACTTAGATGGTAGTGGTTAATGAACTTAAAGCTATGCATGTTGATTTTGATCAAGTTTGATGAGAAAATGACCCATCTCCGAAAAAAAAATTGTGTAGATACTCGGGATATGTTGTGTATTGACATGCATGCTTTAGTTTATAAGAGTTGGAATATTGGGGTATTATGTGTGTCTAAAGTTACTTGGGTGATAATTAAAGTGATCCTTATGCCATTGTGCGTGTAAGTGCTTTTGTTGTGTTTATACTCTACTTTTGCAATTTAGAACTTGCCTGGTTTTTCATGCCTGAATGCTTAGGATGGTTTGGTTGTGAAATGATCGTAGGCTTTCTTTGGAATTCAGTCACTATTGCCTTATAAGCCTTACCCTGTGATGCAATTAATCCCTAGTTCCCCTTTTGAGTCGTTGACCTTTTTCTTGACTAGCCGTTAACAAACTCATACCTGTTTTAAATGAATCCATCTTTGCACCCATTCCCTTCTTGACACTATTAGAGAGAAGAGGTGAAACGCCTAAGTAGGGGATGACAGAAGTGTGAAGAAGAGGCTAAAAGCCTAAGCTGGGGATGGTATAAGTTATCTATTCATGATTCGATGTGGGTGTTAGAGAAAAAAAAAACAATATAATAGTGTAAAAGATAAAAAGAAAAAAAAAACAAAGAAAATCAGAAAAAATGCAGCATAAAAAGAAAGTAGTTTTATTAATAAGCAATCCACATTGAGGTCGAACAAGTGAAAACAGAGGGAGAAAAATGAGAGGCGAGTCAAGGTGAAAGAAAAGTGTAGTGTTCAAGGAGGGTGAGTCACTGATTCCTAAATGAGTATCCTACCCGTCCCTAAGCCTACATGTCCCTAAGCCTACATTACAAGTCGAGAATAAGTCCTAGTGTGATCACGGCTGAACCGTCCAAAGTTAAGGCTGTGAAATTAAGGGCAAGCATATGGTATGTGCATGTCACGCCCCGAAACCCACCCTAGACGTGACCGGCATCTGACGTCATGAACAACATCGGAAGAACCTAAAAGATTCAACAATGATACTTGAACCTTCCATGTTCAACATTCGCCTCCAACAGTTTATAAAATAAATTTAATCGAATCATGATATAAGAATAAAATTTGCAGAAGTCTTTAATAGCGTAAACCTCAATCAAAACGTATCACATGCCCAAGAGTTAAACAACTCAACAACTACCCACAAGAATGAATACTATGGAGCTTCTAATATAAAGAATGTTTGTCTAACACATCAGGATGCAACCCGCTAAAATGCGAAACTAATGAATAAATATAATGAGGGTGTCCCACGAAGGAACATGTGGGCTCTCCAAGTCAGAAGCAACATTAAGTCCTTCCTAAGCGCCTGAAGTATCAAGAACCTGCTCTTCTCCGTTACCTAACATACCATCAAAAACAACAATGGTATGCCAGAGTACTTCGTACTCAGTGAGTGCCTCGGGGACAGTAAGTAATACGAAAATAGAGTACAATAATACATGAAGAAATCAGTCCTGAAAATCATGTGAAACCAATGTAAAACCAGTTATTCAACTTGTGTATCTCAATAATAATTATCAAAACCGATTATAAAGACTCTTGTCAAGTTACAACTTCAAATATGCCTTTCAATTGATCATGATTATCAACAACAATTCCATAAGAGAATAAGAATATCACACTTGCCAATACAGGCCCAAGAATCAAGCACATTGAAGGGATGGCCGTAGAGGTTCCCTAGTCACAGCGTACCACACTGGAATATGTAATTCTCAGTGGCTATCCTTACTCTCGATTAGCTAGGCATAAACCGCACTCAGTTAGCGAACCCGGTAGTGGCCACTCTTTCTCCCGAATGGCTAGGCAATCACCACACTAGGATCCATAGTGGCTACCCTTCCTCCCGAGTAGCTAGGCCAAACACAACAATAAAATTCATAGCATAGAAGCCGATTCACAATTTGTCTCAAGGTAGTCACACCATCAATTAGCATTAAAGTTCATCGTGCCATTACAAAGATCCATAATTTCATAGATAATCTTGAAAACGTTTCCACTTTTTTCAACAAGATTCCATTGTCATTGTTCCTTTTTAAAACATCAATGTCAGCAGTTAACCCTCATTAAAGACCATCTCTTATAGAAGAAAACGATTATGACATCATGTACGTATATAGAGGATAATACAACTAAGGTTTAATGTGGGATTGTCCCCTCACGTACACCAGCCATAATCAAAACATGAATTAGGGTTTTGTATGAGAAGTTCACCTATTTATTCAATAAAGAACCTTTGAGAATAAGACATACATCCATAATAGGGGTTTTAAAAGAGATACATAACTTAATTAAGCCTTATTTAATTCAACAATTTACTTTTACAACGGAGAACACCCAAAACCCTAGCTTGAGTCACCTTGAGAAGGTTTACTTAGCGAACCCTAGGTTTTTCATTCAAGAATCATGTTAAGAATCATGGGTTTAATGCTAGGATTGATTACAACAACAATGTACCCAGTGGAATCACACAATGTGGGGTCTGGGGAGGGTAAAGTGTACGCAGACCTTACCCCCACCTTTGAAGGTAAGGAGGTTGTTTCCGAAAGACCCTCAGCTACAAATAAAACTATGCTAGGATTGATTAATAGTGTTAAAAATGTTCTTACCTTAAGGTTTGGAGACTTGCAGAAATGGTTTTCGTCCTTAGGGTTTGTGAGAATGAGAATAATTCATAAAATTAACTAAATCCCGCTATTTATATACATAGCTGGCGGCAGGTGAAATACGGCCAGAAATGCGCACCGTATTTCAAAATACGGGCCATATTCTTTGGCCATATTTAACAATAATGAAAACAGTGGGAAGTCTTAGGGAACAGGTGAAATACGTCAAGAAATACGGACTGTATTTCAAAATACGGGCCGTAAACACTGGTCGTATTTTATGATAGCCAAAAACACTGAGGAACCTAGGAAGGTGGGTGAAATACCCCCAAGGTATACGGACCGCATTTCAAAATACGGGCCGTATTCTTGGTCGTATTTTACATTTAACAAAAATAGTAAAACCCAATTCTCCAAGACACTTTCACACTTAACTCGAATTTACGGAGTGTCACATCATCTCCCATTAAGATCATTCGTCCTCGAATGAGAATCGTAGCCTAGAAAGATTTCACTAAACCACAAGTTTTTTCAAACAAACACAATAATTAATCTCTGAATAATTTAAAATGCTCATACCTGCCATAGGGAACAAGTGAGGATATCTCTTCTTCATGTCCTCCTCTGCATCCCAAGTGGCATCCTAAGTATTATGGTTTCGCCGCAACACCTTGACCGATACCACATCCTTTGTCCTCAACCTTCTAACTTGACGATCTAGAATTTGAATCAATTTTTTCATAGGTTAACACTTCGTTAATTTCAATCTCAGGTTAACACTTCATTAATTTCAATCTCTTCAAGATTAAACACATAGGAAGGATCAGGTTTGTACAACAACAACATCGAATTGTGAAACAACGGATGCACCATGGCCATATCGGATGGCAACTTCAATTCATAAGCCACCGTCCTAATTTTCCTAACTATCTCATAAGGGCCAATGAAACGGGGACTAAGTTTCCCCTTCTTACCAAACTGCATTACTCCCTTCATCGAAGACACTTTCAAGAACACCTTGTCACCAACAAAAACATCTAGCTCATGTCGCCTCATATCCGTATAGGACTTCTATCTACTCTGAGCTATCTTGAGTCATTGCACAATAAGATTAACCTTCTCAATTGCTTCATGAACTGAATCTGGACCAAACAATTCCACTTCAGTTGGTTCAAACCAACCAATTAGAGACCGACAACGCCTCCCATAAAAAGTTTCATAGGGAGCCATTTGAATACTCGCTTGGTAACTGCTGTTGTACGCGAACTCCACAAGAGGTATATGTTCATCCCAATTTCCTTCGAAATCTATAGCACAAGCTCGCAGCATATCTTTTAAAGTCTGAATAGTTCTCTCTGCCTGCCCGTCAGTTTGAGGATGAAAGGTAGTTCTCAATTTCACTATAGTTCCCAAACCTTCCTGAAAGGATGTCCAAAAATGAGCAGTGAATTACGTACCTCTGTCTGATATGATAGATGTCAGAATCCCATGTAATCTAACTATCTCCTTTAGATAAAGCTTAACGTACTGCGCCGCGGTATACGACGTCTTCACAGGGAGAAAGTGGGCAGACTTTATGAGTCTATCCACTATCACCCAAATCGAATCAAACTTGGCCTTTGTGCGGGGTAAACCCACAACGAAATCCATATTGATCTCCTCCCACTTCCACTGCGGAATCTCAATTTTCTGAGCCAGGCCTCCAGGCCTTTGATGTTCAGCCTTCACCCGTTGGCAGTTCAAACACTTAGCCACTAAGTTAGAAATATCAACCTTCATGCTCTTCCACCAATAGTGTTGTTTCAAATCCTTATACATCTTGGTGGATCCCGGATGAACCGGATACTTGGAACTATGAGCTTCCATAATTAATTCTTGTCGAAGACCCTTAACATCGGGAACACACAATCTTCCTTGTAACTGTAGAACACTAAGTCCCAATAGTAAAGGAAGTGTACTCACCTCTTTCCACTGCATCTCTCAGGTTTGCTAGAAGCTCATCATCATACTGCTTGAATTTAATCCTTTCCACAAGGTCAGACCGTGATGGCGTGGTTCCCACTAACTCCCCATCTTTTGTTTCATCAAGTCGGACCCTAAGACTAGCAAGTCTTCAAATTTCCTTCCCCATAGGCATGTCATGTACACGCAAATAAGCCAACGTGCCCATAGATTTTCTATTCAAAACATCTGCAACCACATTAGGCTTACCAGGATGATACAAAATGTTCAAGTCATAATCTTTTAACAACTCCAACCACCTCCTCTATCTGAGATTCAACTCTCGCTGCTTAAAGATATATTGCAAGCTTTTATGGTCAGTTAAAACATTGCAATGCTCACCATACAAATAATGACGCCAAAATTTTAAGGCAAAAACCACGGCAGCCAACTCCAAGTCATGAGTCCTGTAATTCTTTTCATGCTTCTTCAACTGTCAAGAAGCATAAGCAATCACCTTACCGTTCTACATTAATACACAACCCAAACTAATTCTGGAAGCATCACAATACACCACATATCCACCAGACCCAGAAGGTAAAGTCAAAATAGGAGCTGAATTCAACCTTGTCTTAAGCTCTTGGAAACTCTTTTTACAAGCTTCGGACCACTAAAACTTAGCAGCCTTCTGTGTCAATTTAGTCAATGGAGAGGCTATTGACGAAAAGCCTTCCACAAACTTTCAGTAATAATTTGCCAAACCCAAGAAACTATGAATTTTAGTCGCTCTAGTGGGTCTGGGCCAATCCTTCACTGCAAAAATTTTCTGAGAGCCTACTTTAATGCCAACCCCAGTCACCACATGACCCATGAAAGACACAGACTCAAGCAAAATTCGCACTTAGAGAATTTTGCATAAAGCTAGTTCTCGTCAAGTGTTGTCAAAGTTATCCTCAAATGATTAGCATGATCCTCACGATTCTTGGAGTACACCAAAATGTTATCAATAAACACAATAATGAAGCAGTCTAGCCATGAATGCAGCAGGCGCATTAGTCAACCCAAAGGACATGACTAGAAACTCAAAGTGCCCATAACGAGTACGGAAAGCAGTTTTCGGGATATCCTCCTTCTTTTTATTCAATTGATGATATCCAGACCTTAGGTCAATCTTTGAAAAGAACTTAGCACCTTGAAGTTGGTCCAACAAATCAACTATCCTAGGCAAGGGATACTTATTCTTAGTGGCCACCTTATTAAGCTGACGGTAATCGACAGACATCCTAAGGGAACCATCCTTCTTCCTAACAAACAATACTGGAGAACCCCAAGGTGAGGAACTTGATCGGATGAAACCTTTATTCAACAAGTCCTTCAACTGATCCTTTAATTCCCTTAACTCAATTGGAGCAATACGATAAGGTGGAATAGAAATAGGTTGGGTGTCAGGGATAACAGCAATCCCAAAATCAATAACTTTATCAAGAGAAATACCAGGGAGATCTTCGGGAAACACTTTGGGATAATCACTAACTATGGGAACAGATGCAAATTCAGGTACTACGGCTTTTGTGTCATTAACAACTACCAAATGGTAAATACACCATCATTTTATGAGCCTTAAGATGGGAAATAAATCTACCCCTTGGATTAGCAATTTCACCCTCCCACACAATAACAGGCTCATCGGGAAAGGCAAAACGAACTAACTTATGACGACAATCCACATTAGCATAACATGCGGACAACCATTTCATCAACATAATTACATCAAAATCCACTATCTTAAGTTCACACAAATCAGCCACGGTGAAGTTGGATAAGCTAATATAAAAAATGGACGCAGCCCGGAAACTAATATAAATAAGTGGAGTTAAATAAGTAGTGTCACGACCTGGCTAGGGGCCGAGACGGGTACCCGGGACTAACCACCGAGCACCCCTCGTACTATCATTTACCTAACCCATTTAACAATCATTCGCCTATTTCTGGTTAACTTTAAAAAGAGGATTTGCTTTTCATTACAAAAATATAACGTGTTAACACAAAAACATATTTCAATATACTTATACACATGCGTACTATCCATGTTGTGGAACCACACAACCCACATCGAGCATCTATGAGCCTCTATTGAGTGGCATACAAATATATATACACAAAAGGAACAACCAACTAGCACCTCCGGAAGATGGAGTGCTCTTCAGCTCGGCTAGTGACTCCTATCAATCTGGACCACTTTCCCGTCTACTTGTGGGCATGACCACAGCATCCAAAGAAAAGGATGTCAGTACGAGCATTATACTGAGTATGTAAGGCATACATCAAGAAATAAAGTAAGAATAAGAAAGTGAAGTAAGTACAAGGGAATAATCGATAACTGCTTGCCTCTTAAGGCGGATCCATGCATGCATACTCATAAAGCATCATATAGTAAATTGCTGCGGAACGCGCAGCCCGATCCATATGTCATCATATGTTAGTGCCGAGGAACGTACGGCCCGATCCATAAATATAATAAGTTAGTGCCGAGGAACGTACGGCCCGATCCATAAATATAATAAGTTAGTGCCGAGGAACGTACGGCCAGATCCATAACCCATATATCCCGCGTCCGGGCATCCCGCGTCCAGGATGAAATCATGATATGCCAGCTGACCAGGTGGCTATGCGTCTATAGCGCCTCACCTTTCCCCATTTCCCCTGAAAACATTTTCATATCATATATATATATACATAATATACATAGCATGCTTGAGAGCCCAAAGAAAAGCTGTAAGTACGTCGGAGTGACGTAAGGTCGAAAGCCTCCGATTATGTTATGGGGTAATCATCGTCGCTTTGTCTCACCTTGAAGGAACAATTATTATAAGGCGAGACTATCAATGAAGAATAGCATTAAAAGAAAGCATAGAATAAAATCATGAACTTCATAAGGCATCCATTCATATACTTTGGAAGATTTAGAAATAAGTCACCATCCATGAATAAATTGAGAAATCAGTAAATAGCTCGACGTTCTCATATAGTTCTTAAAATCGTAAACTTGAAACTTTTAAACATAAGATCGTTCTCATCATAGTCATCATAATGATATTCTCACTTTTGACATCATCGTTGTCATTGAAAAAAAAAATATCCTTCGTCGTTATCATAAGAACTCACATAATCACAACCTTTGGTTTTGGAAAATAGGAGTACTTGGAAAACATTTATGGAATATCAAGAAGGAAATCATGCTTCCGAATCCTAGAATTTTTAACCTTTGATAGCAAGGAAAAGATGAGAGTATTTATGAAATCGTAAGCTAGGGATCATGCCTTTGAAAGAAAGGGAATAGGCTCACATACCTTTGACGTTTACTATTCTTATCGCTTGCTCGTACTTCCTTTATTGCGCATGCATATACCTTCAAGAGAATTCATGTCGTCGTTAGCTAAGAAATTATAAGGACGGACTACTATTTCTAGGGAAAATTGGGCAGCACTACCTTTGTTTATACTGCGTTTCCCATATTCTATTTTAGCTCCCAAACATTCGCGACAATATCCACAATATAGAAATCAACAATCATCATTTATGTACGTTTAGCTAAATCCACCAATTTCCTCCAATTTCTCCACATTTAGTGGTTTTAGCAAATCGTCACTTTTACTCATGCGTCGCACTTATTCCATGGTCAAAACGTCATTTATAACGTATTTATAATCATAGCATATCAACTTCCATGATTCCATTCAACCATCACTCCACAGTGACACTATTCACTAAATAATTGTGCACTTCCTATGTCTTACTACAATTCAAGTGTCTTAGTCTTCTAATACTTTAAACCATATGTTAAAGTCATAAAACTCACCTTGGATGGTGGTGGAACAAGCTTAGAGTAGAAACCTTCCTTGTGCACCAAAACCCTTCTTTACCTCTTTTGTGATTTCTTGGAGAAGATGGCTTCCAACTAGGTTTCATTCACTTGTTTCATAAGTTTAGTGTTGATGATCCTAGTTTCTTCCCTTGATTCCCTTGAATTTCTATGGATGAAGTATTGAGAGAGTTCTAGAGCTTTCTTGAGTTGTATAGATGAATAATGAAATAAAAATGAGGCTTTGGTCCCTTTTAATAACTCAAAGTTTGATCTTTAATGAATTCCAATCGGGGTGAACAGTGGTCGTAAACCAAAGTTTATGGGCCGTAAACTAGTTTACGAGCCGTATTATGTCATCGTCTTTAAGCATGTCCAAAACAAAGAAGCTGGCTGAAGAACATGGCCGTATTCCGAGTTGTATTTAAGCATTTAACCACTTAACAGAAAGTTGAAATTTGAAAGGCTTGAGGACGATGGTGGTTTACAGTCCGTAAATCACTTTACGGGCCGTAAATCACTATACGACCACTGGGCTGCATGAAATTCTACAACTTTTCCATTTCCAAAAATTCACGAATCATCACCCCTTGCTTAGTAAAACACCCCACACTCATACCCTTGTCGTTCTATTCCTTGTACATGTACGGGGACTTTTCCGAGGTGTAACATTCTTCCCCCCTTTTGGAACATTCGTCCTCGAATGTTAAATCAGCGGGGATTCTAAGAAAATTTGCCTGAGTTTCCTTTGTAATTTGGACACTATCTTTCCATTACAACAACCTACAATATCTTCGCCTCACAGGGCCATATCACAATATTAACACATTTAGGGCCACACACGAGAAAAAACATAAAATTAAAACATACATACCATCATGAACTTCTCCTGGAGATTCGACTAGGTGCGGATACTTGGCTTCCGCATTCACTCTGGCTTCCCTAGTATTTCTTCCCGAGTATTGCTTTTGCCACCAAACTCTGATTTAAGCCACCTCCTTTTTCGAAGTCCTCGCACTTACCTATATAATGTGGCAAAGGGTACTTTCTCATTCATCATCTTTCTTGTCATTTCAGCATCATTTTATTGACATGCTCCTAGTGGGAATTCTAACATATTTATAAGCTACCTTGCTTGTTGCATACGACCTTATAGGATCTAATGCCTCGGAACCTAACTCCCCCTTTATTCCGTGATTCTATCGCCCTCGTAGGTTGTCATATCCTCGGGCTTCTATGGTGAGTGTGTAACCTGTACTTATACTATGCCCCAAGCCATTATTCCATTTGTCTCTCACAGCAATTCCAACTCGACATTTCAATTTCGTTTACCATATACCCTTCTTCAACTCACCCCGAGCATCATGACTCTCTCACCCTTACTTTACCTCCTACTCCTCTCCTAAGTGTTCACTTGGTCTCATGGGCGACGCGTAAACATCTACGAATTACATACAAGGGAATAATCGATAACGACTTGCCTCTTAAGGCGGATCCATGCATGCATACTCATAAAGCATCATATAGTAAATTGCTGCGGAACGCGCAGCCCGATCCATATGTCATCATATGTTAGTGCCGACGAACGTACGGCCCGATCCATAAGTATAATAAGTTAGTGCCGAGGAACGTACGGCCCGATCCATAAATATAATAAGTTAGTGCCGAGGAACGTACGGCCCGATCCATAACCCATATATCCCGCGTCCAGGATGAAATCATGATATGCCAGCTGACCAGGTGGCTATGCGTCTATAGCGCCTCACCTTTGCCCATTTCCCCTAAAAACATTTTCATATCATATATATATACATAATATACATAGCATGCTTGAGAGCCCAAAGAAAAGCTGTAAGTACGTTGGAGTGACGTAAGGTTGAAAGCCTCCGATTATGTTATGGGGTAATCATCGTCGCTTTGTCTCACCTTGAAGGAACAATTATTATAAGGCGAGACTATCAATGAAGAATAGCATTAAAAGAAAGCATAGAATAAAATCATGAACTTCATAAGGCATCCATTCATATACTTTGGAAGATTTAGATATAAGTCACCATCCATGGATAAATTGAGAAATCAGTAAATAGCTCGACGTTCTCATATAGTTCTTAAAATCGTAAACTTGAAACTTTTAAACATAAGATCGTTCTCATCATAGTCATCATAATGATATTCTCACTTTTGACATCATCGTTGTCATTGAAAAAAAAAATATCCTTCGTCGTTATCATAAGAACTCACATAATCACAACCTTTGGTTTTGGAAAATAGGAGTACTTGGAAAACATTTATGGAATATCAAGAAGGAAATCATGCTTCGGAATCTTAGACTTTTTAACCTTTGATAGCAAGGAAAAGATGGGAGCATTTATGAAATCATAAGCTAGGGATCATGCCTTTGAAAGAAAGGGAATAGCCTCACATACCTTTGACGTTTACTATTCTTATCGCTTGCTCGTACTTCCTTTATTGCGCATGCATATACCTTCAAGATAATTCATGTCGTCGTTAGCTAAGAAATTATAAGGATGGACTACTATTTCTAGGGAAAATTGGGAAGCACTACCTTTGTTTATACTGCATTTCCCATATTCTATTTTAGCTCCCAAACATTCGCGACAATATCCACAATATAGAAATCAGCAATCATCATTTATGTACGTTTAGCTAAATCCACCAATTTCCTCTAATTTCTCCACATTTAGTGGTTTTAGCTAATCGTCACTTTTACTCATGCGTCACACTTATTCCATGGTCAAAACGTCATTTATAACGTATTTATAATCATAGCATATCAACTTCCATGATTCCATTCAACCATCCCTCCACAGTGACACCATTCACTAAATAACGGTGCACTTCCTATGTCTTACCACAATTCAAGTGTCTTAGTCTTCTAATACCTTAAACCACATGTTAAAGTCATAAAACTCACCTTGGATGGTGGTGGAACAAGCTTAGTGTAGAATCCTTCCTTGTGCACCAAAACCCTCCTTTACCTCTTTTGTGATTACTTGGAGAAGATGACTTCCAACTAGGTTTCATTCACTTGTTTCATAAGTTTAGTGTTGATGATCCTAGTTTCTTCCCTTGATTCCCTTGAATTTCTATGGATGAAGTATTGAGAGAGTTCTAGAGCTTTCTTGAGTTGTATAGATGAATAATGAAATAAAAATGAGGCTTTGGTCCATTTTAATAACTCAATGTTTGATCTTTAATGAATTCCAGTCGGGGTGAACAGTTGTCATAAACCAAAGTTTATGGGCCGTAAACTAGTTTACGAGCCGTATTATGTGGTCGTCTTTAAGCATGTCCAAAACAGAGAAGCTGGTTGAAGAACATGGCAGTTTACGATTGAGGTTTACGGTCCGTAAACCAGTTTATGGGCCATATTCCGAGTCGTATTTAAGCATTTAACCACTTAACAGAAAGTTGAAATTTGAAAGGCTGGAGGACGATGGTGGTTTACGGTCCGTAAATCACTTTACGGGCCGTAAATCACTATACGACCACTGGGCTGCATGAAATTCTACAACTTTTCCATTTCCAAAAATTCACGAATCATCACCCCTTGCTTAGTAAAACACCCCACACTCATACCCTTGTCGTTCTATTCCTTGTACATGTACGGGGACTTTTCCGAGGTGTAACATTCTTCCCCCCTTTTGGAACATTCGTCCTCGAATGTTAAATCAGCGGGGATTCTAAGAAAATTTGCCGGAGTTTCCTTTATAATTTGGACACTATCTTTCCATTTCAACAACCCACAATATTTTCGCCTCACAAGGCCATGTCACAATATTAACACATTTAGGGCCACACACGACCAAAAACATAAAATTAAAACATACATACCATCATGAAATTCTCCTGGAGATTCGACTAGGTGCGGATACTTGGCTTCCGCATTCACTCTGGCTTCCCTAGTATTTCTTCCCGAGTATTGCTTTTGCCACCAGACTCTGATTTAAGCCACCTCATTTTTCGAAGTCCTCGCACTTACCTATATAATGTTAAATGGCACTTTCTCATTCATCAACTTTCTTGTCATTTCAGCATCATTTTATTGACATGCTCCTAGTGGGAGTTCTAACATATTTATAAGCTACCTTACTTGTTGCATACGATATTATAGGATCTAATTCCTTGGAACCTAACTCCCCTTTTATTCCGTGATTCTATCGCCCTCGTAGGTTGTCATATCCTCGGGCTTCTATGGTGAGTATGTAACCTGTACTTATACTATGCCCCAAGCAATGATTCCACTTGTCTCTCACAGCAATTCCAACTCGACATTTCAATTTCGTTTACCATATACCCTTCTTGAACTCACCCCGGGCATCATAACTCTCTCACACTTACATTACCTCCTACTCCTCTCCTAAGTGTTCACTTGGTCTCATTGGCGACGCGTAAACATCTACGAATTATATACTTTTTTTGCGCGATTCGCATTCGTATCCATCCATCCGTATACCTATATCCATGTCTGTCTTCGCATCCATAGTCATATTCATTGGTATGCCGTATCCATAGTCATATTCATCTAAGTGTCAATATCCTTCTCAATGACCTTTTTGCTAACACCCTTACCTCGAGAACGGGTAACTTTACAATAAGACCCATGTTAATATCATGAATTATTCTGTGTCTCAGGCCTGCGTGCCTTCTTCTTGGGGCTACCATTACCAACTATATTCACAATATTCTCCGAGGTTATATTTTCATTTGGGATAAAAGAGCATTCAATACCGGAAGTCATTAAATCAATATAAGGACAGAGAAACGAGAGTTTCCATTCTGCTGGAAGAGGAATAGTAACTAATCAGTTCTCCCTAAACTGATTTCAACTCTCCTCAAACCATGTCACGCAATCAGAGTTTCGCAATTTTATTCCTCGTTTTGCGCCACTTGGGACCTTATGGGACACAACGTCTCACAGATCGGCTTTATACTTCGCTACAAATTCATCTGAGATTTATAATTTAGAGGGACGATTAGGTGGTATAATCTTAGAGAATTGTGGGTCCACCTCTGCCCGTCACTTGTGTATTACTATCTTTGCCGACTCACGGCTCTTCTTCTTCCCCCTTCTTCTTGCTTTTTCGTGTCCTTATTCTACCGCTTTTAGTCAATACACTCCCGTAGGGTTCATCATTTGAACCTTCACACTGGTGTCCTCTCTATTTGCTTCCCCCCTTTTAAGGGTTTTACTCGTACCTTTAAATCTCGAATCCACGTACTCCTGGCTACACTACGCCTTACTTATTCCGTCCCCTACAGTCTATGGCTATAACAATTCATACGCGGAGTCGTGGAGTCTTAGCGTACTCGCCTTACAGTCTTATAACCAAGAAATGCACCCGATATAACACTCCGAGCAAAAACGTACGTTACTTAGCTCATCCAGTAGTTATGTGTCTGTATCTGAATCTGCTCCGATTAACAACTTCCTGCCCCATATGGATGCTTACATTAATAGTGGGTCCAGCTATCCATGCCACCCATCTAATGTCACTTGCCCTCTTCTTCGGCGCTCAAAATTTTCTTGTAATGCCATCTTCGTTTCCCTAGGGCGTAGGTCTCTCTTACGCCGCTAATGCGCCCCATGCCTCCTTATTCTCTTACTCTTGTTTGCGCTTGGAACCGATTCATATCCGCATTGTACCACTATCACTATTAGTTATAACTCTACTTCATCGCTTCATCGTCGTACAGTAGACCCATAACTCATGATCATCTTTTCCTCTTCAACTCTTTACCTCATTCACTTCACTCGTTCTAACTTGGTATGGGATATTTGTAGGAGATATGTTCTCCTTTAACTACCACGCCACTATTCTTTAGGCACTCGTACTTCGTACATTTCCTCTTTGCTATCTTATCTCCTCCCACTTAATAATGGATCCTTGACTCTTCGCATGAGGAACCATATTCTTAACTTAGTCTCGGCCTTATACGCCCAACTAAAGATATCATCCATGCCCTTAGGCGCCTTCTCGCTATACTTTACATTACAATTCTTGTTACGGCTCATTGTACCCAGATCATAATCCACCCTATAGAGTGACACTTCTTGATCTCGTTTGCAAACCTTCTCGTAACATAGGGTAGCCTCATGAAGCAAGCATACTCAACCTGTTATCCTTTTTAGTCAGTTACATTACATTTACCATATGACTTATTTGCACACGTATTTGCATTAATCATTAAAGGGTGCTAGCAATATACCTGGAGTAATATCAGGGGAAGACTCAGGATCCCGTCGTTCAGTTAACGCCTGGGTATGATGCTGGGATCCGCTGGGACTAGGCGCTCTTCGGTCTCTACCACTGCTTACTAGCCCCTGTGGCCCTGACCTTGGAGGGTGTATCGATGATGAAGAGCCCGTTACCATTCCCGTAGTCCGAACCTCACTTTTACCATGTAGCGATGGACAATTTCGCTTTAAATGGCCTGGCCTAGCACAGGCATAACAAACATCCGAGCCCCGATGACACGGTCCCCAATGTAACCTGCGACACTGAATACATCGTGGTACTGGTGACCTCTTCTGACCGGAATCACTTTGAACCCGAGAACGAGAAACTCTGAGACTCTGGGATGACCTTGAATAAGTAGGTCTATCAAATCTGTGTCAGGGAAACTGTGGAGGTGCATCTCTAATCTCACGGTCAGACCCAAAGGAATTAACTCCCTTTCTCCAACCCCTGCCATCGTGACTCGCATTCTGCCGCTGAGTCTGAGCGGCTACCAATTGAGTCAGTAAAAGAATGGCCTGTCTCATCTCTTGGCCCGCGGTATCTTGCGAAGGAACGGGGGTACTGGAGCTAAGATCGAGGCTTCCCTCTGATCCTTAAAAGTGGGCGAGGTATGGTAAAACTGAAGTGGGGCGTTATTCTGGGGTTCTCCCTCCTCCATATCCGTAGACGGCTCTCGATCAAGCCCTTCTTCAACCACCATCTTGCCCTTCTGGGCCGTCGTAGCTTTTCCCTTCATCGGTTTTGCTGAAATGACAACGCACCGTTAGGGGAGAGATAGTCTTATAACACAGCTCTATCGCACGATCTATTAAGAAGAAAGATGGTCAAGTTTCCTAAATGTCCGGTAGCCTCCTGTTTATAGATGTGGTGCACAACACACCGATAAACAAGACTCTACTAGACACGGCTCGTAGACACTTCGTAGGACGAACTGCTCTGATACCACTTCTGTCACGACCCGGCTAGGGGCCGCGACGGGTACCCGGGACTAACCACCGAGCACCTCTCGTACTATCATTTTCCTAACCCATTTAACAATCATTCGCCTATTTCTGGTTAACTTTAAAAAGAGGATTTGTTGTTCAGTACAAAAATATAATGTGTTAACACAAAAACATATTTCAATATACTTATACACATGAGTACTACCCACGTTGTGGAACCACACAACCCACATCGAGCATCTATGAGCCTCTATTGAGTGGAATCCAAATATATATACACAAAAGGAACAACCAATTAGCACCTCCGGAAGATGGAGTGCTCTTCAGCTCGGCTAGTGACTCCTATCAGTCTGGACCACTTTCCCGTCTACCTGTGGGCATGAACACAGCATCCAAAGAAAAGGATGTCAGTACGAGCATTGTACTGAGTATGTAAGGCATACATCAAGAAATAAAGTAAGAATAAGAAAGTGAAGTAAGTACAAGGGAATAACTGATAACTGCTTGCCTCTTAAGGCGGATCCATGCATGCATACTCATAAAGCATCATATAGTAAATTGCTGCGGAACACGCAGCCCGATCCATAAATATAAGAAGTTAGTGCCGAGGAACGTACGGCCCGATCCATAAATATAATAAGTTAGTGCCGAGGAACGTACGACCCGATCCATAAATATAATAAGTTAGTGCCGAGGAACGTACGGCCCAATCCATAACCCATATATCCCGCGTCCGGGCATCCCGCGTCCAGGATGAAATCATGATATGCCAGCTGACCAGGTGGCTATGCGTCTATAGTGCCTAACCTTTCTCCATTTCCCCTGAAAACATTTTCATATCATATATATATATACATAATATACATAGCATGCTTGAGAGCCCAAAGAAAAGCTGTAAGTACGTCGTAGTGACGTAAGGTCGAAAGCCTCCGATTATGTTGTGGGGTAATCATCGTCGCTTTGTCTCACCTTGAAGGAACAATTATTATAAGGCGGGACTGTCAATGAAGAATAGCATTAAAAGAAAGCATAGAATAAAATCATGAACTTCATAAGGCATCCATTCATATACTTTGGAAGATTTAGAAATAAGTCACCATCCATGAATAAATTGAGAAATCAGTAAATAGCTCGACGTTCTCATATAATCCTTGAAATCGTAAACTTGAAACTTTTAAACATAAGATCGTTCTCAGCATAGTCATCATAATGATATTCTCACTTTTGACATCATCGTTGTCATTGAAAAAAAAAATATCCTTCGTCGTTATCATAAGAACTCACATAATCACAAACTTTGGTTTTGGAAAATAGGAGTACTTGGAAAACATTTATGGAATATCAAGAAGGAAATCATGCTTCGGCATCTTAGACTTTTTAACCTTTGATAGCAAGGAAAAGATGGGAGCATTTATGAAATCATAAGCTAGGGATCATGCCTTTGACAGAAAGGGAATAGCCTCACATACCTTTGACGTTTACTATTCTTATCGCTTGCTCGTACTTCCTTTATTGCGCATGCATATACCTTCAAGATAATTCATGTCGTCGTTAGCTAAGAAATTATAAGGACGGACTACTATTTCTAGGGAAAATTGGGCAGCACTACCTTTGTTTATACTGTGTTTCCCATATTCTATTTTAGCTCCCAAACATTCGCGACAATATCCACAATATAGAAATCAGCAATCATCATTTATGTACGTTTAGCCAAATCCACCAATTTCCTCCAATTTCTCCACATTTAGTGGTTTTAGCTAATCGTCACTTTTACTCATGCGTCGCACTTATTCCATGGTCAAAACGTCATTTATAACGTATTTATAATCATAGCATATCAACTTCCATGATTCCATTCAACCATCACACCACAGTGACACTATTTACTAAATAACGGTGCACTTCCTATGTCTTACTACAATTCAAGTGTCTTAGTCTTCTAATACCTTAAACCACATGTTAAAGTCATAAAACTCACCTTGGATGGTGGTGGAACAAGCTTAGTGTAGAATCCTTCCTTGTGCACCAAAACCCTCCTTTACCTCTTTTGTGATTTCTTGGAGAAGATGACTTCCAACTAGGTTTCATTCACTTGTTTCATAAGTTTAGTGTTGATGATCCTAGTTTCTTCCCTTGATTCCCTTGAATTTCTATGGATGAAGTATTGAGAGAGTTCTAGAGCTTTCTTGAGTTGTATAGATGAATAATGAAATAAAAATGAGGCTTTGGTCCCTTTTAATAACTCAAAGTTTGATCTTTAATGAATTCCAGTCGGGGTGAACAGTGGACGTAAACCAAAGTTTATGGGTCGTAAACTAGTTTACGAGCCGTATTATTTCATCGTCTTTAAGCATGTCCAAAACAGAGAAGCTGGCTGAAGAACATGTCAGTTTACGATCGAGGTTTACGGTCCGTAAACCAGTTTACGGGCCGTATTCCGAGTCGTATTTAAGCATTTAACCACTTAACAGAAATTTGAAATTGGAATGGTGTGAGGACGATGGTGGTTTACGGTCCGTAAATCACTTTACGGGCCGTAAATCACTATACGACCACTGGGCTGCATGAAATTCTACAACTTTTCCATTTCCAAAAATTCACGAATCATCACCCCTTGCTTAGTAAAACACCCCACACTCATACCCTTGTCGTTCTATTCCTTGTACATGAACGGGGACTTTTCCGAGGTGTAACATTCTTCCCCCCTTTTGGAACATTCGTCCTCGAATGTTAAATCAGCGGGGATTCTAAGAAAATTTGCCTGAGTTTCCTTTGTAATTTGGACACTATCTTTCCATTACAACAACCCACAATATCTTCGCCTCACAGGGCCATATCACAATATTAACACATTTAGGGCCACACACGAGAAAAAACATAAAATTAAAACATACATACCATCATGAACTTCTCCTGGAGATTCGACTAGGTGCGTATACTTGGCTTCCGCATTCACTCTGGCTTCCCTAGTATTTCTTCCCGAGTATTGCTTTTGCCACCAAACTCTGATTTAAGCCACCTCCTTTTTCGAAGTCCTCGCACTTACCTATATAATGTGGCAAAGGGTACTTTCTCATTCATCAACTTTCTAGTCATTTCAACATCATTTTATTGACATGCTCCTAGTGGGAGTTCTAACATATTTATAAGCTACCTTACTTGTTGCATACGATATTATAGGATCTAATGCCTCGGAACCTAACTCCCTCTTTATTCTGTGATTCTATCGCCCTCGTAGGTTGTCATATCCTCGGGCTTCTATGGTGAGTATGTAACCTGAACTTATACTATGCCCCAAGCCATTATTCCATTTGTCTCTCACAGCAATTCCAACTCGACATTTCAATTTCGTTTACCATATACCCTTCTTCAACTCACCCCGGGCATCATGACTCTCTCACCCTTACTTTACCTCCTACTCCTCTCCTAAGTGTTCACTTGGTCTCATTGGCGATGCGTAAACATCTACGAATTACATACAAGGGAATAATCGATAACTACTTGCCTCTTAAGGCGGATCCATGCATGCATACTCATAAAGCATCATATAGTAAATTGCTGCGGAACGCGCAGCCCGATCCATATGTCATCATATGTTAGTGCCGAGGAACGTACGGCCCGATCCATAAATATAATAAGTTAGTGCCGAGGAACGTACGGCCCGATCCATAAATATAATAAGTTAGTGCCGAGGAACGTACGGCCCGATCCATAACCCATATATCCTGCGTCCGGGCATCCCGCGTC
This sequence comes from Lycium barbarum, assembly GCF_019175385.1. Taxonomy (NCBI): domain Eukaryota; kingdom Viridiplantae; phylum Streptophyta; class Magnoliopsida; order Solanales; family Solanaceae; genus Lycium; species Lycium barbarum. Next base: position 60,359,054 of record NC_083343.1, on the reverse strand, counting down.
CAGGATGAAATCATGATATGCCAGCTGACCAGGTGGCTATGCGTCTATAGCGCCTCACCTTTTCCCATTTCCCCTGAAAACATTTTCATATCATATATATATATACATAATATACATTGCATGCTTGAGAGCCCAAAGAAAAGCTGTAAGTACGTCGGAGTGACGTAAGGTCGAAAGCCTCCGATTATGTTATGGGGTAATCATCGTCGCTTTGTCTCACCTTGAAGGAACAATTATTATAAGGCGAGACTATCAATGAAGAATAGCATTAAAAGAAAGCATAGAATAAAATCATGAACTTCATAAGGCATCCATTCATATACTTTGGAAGATTTAGAAATAAGTCACCGTCCATGGATAAATTGAGAAATCAGTAAATAGCTCGACGTTCTCATATAGTTCTTGAAATCGTAAACTTGAAACTTTTAAACATAAGATCGTTCTCATCATAGTCATCATAATGATATTCTCACTTTTGACATCATCGTTGTCATTGAAAAAAAAAATATCCTTCGTCGTTATCATAAGAACTCACATAATCACAACCTTTGGTTTTGGAAAATAGGAGTACTTGGAAAACATTTATGGAATATCAAGAAGGAAATCATGCTTCGGCATCTTAGACTTTTTAACCTTTGATAGCAAGGAAAAGATGGGAGCATTTATGAAATCATAAGCTAGGGATCATGCCTTTGAAAGAAAGGGAATAGCCTCACATACCTTTGACGTTTACTATTCTTATCGCTTGCTCGTACTTCCTTTATTGCGCATGCATATACCTTCAAGATAATTCATGTCGTCGTTAGCTAAGAAATTATAAGGACGGACTACTATTTCTAGGGAAAATTGGGCAGCACTACCTTTGTTTATACTGTGTTTCCCATATTCTATTTTAGCTCCCAAACATTCGCGACAATATCCACAATATAGAAATCAACAATCATCATTTATGTACGTTTAGCAAAATCCACCAATTTCCTCCAATTTCTCCACATTTAGTGGTTTTAGCTAATCGTCACTTTTACTCATGCGTCGCACTTATTCCATGGTCAAAACGTCATTTATAACGTATTTATAATCATAGCATATCAAATTCCATGATTCCATTCAACCATCACACCACAGTGACACTATTTACTAAATAACGGTGCACTTCCTATGTCTTACTACAATTCAAGTGTCTTAGTCTTCTAATACCTTAAACCACATGTTAAAGTCATAAAACTCACCTTGGATGGTGGTGGAACAAGCTTAGTGTAGAATCCTTCCTTGTGCACCAAAACCCTCCTTTACCTCTTTTGTGATTTCTTGGAGAAGATGACTTCCAACTAGGTTTCATTCACTTGTTTCATAAGTTTAGTGTTGATGATCCTAGTTTCTTCCCTTGATTCCTTTGAATTTCTATGGATGAAGTATTGAGAGAGTTCTAGAGCTTTCTTGAGTTGTATAGATGAATAATGAAATAAAAATGAGGCTTTGGTCCCTTTTAATAACTCAAAGTTTGATCTTTAATGAATTCCAATCGGGGTGAACAGTGGTCGTAAACCAAATTTTATGGGTCGTAAACTAGTTTACGAGCCGTATTATGTCATCGTCTTTAAGCATGTCCAAAACAGAGAAGCTGGCTGAAGAACATGGCAGTTTACGATCGAGGTTTACGGTCCGTAAACCAGTTTACGGGCCGTATTCCGAGTCGTATTTAAGCATTTAACCACTTAACAGAAATTTGAAATTGGAATGGTGTGAGGACGATGGTGGTTTACGGTCCGTAAATCACTTTACGGGCCGTAAATCACTATACGACCACTGGGCTGCATGAAATTCTACAACTTTTCCATTTCCAAAAATTCACGAATCATCACCCCTTGATTATTAAAACACCCCACACTCATACCCTTGTCGTTCTATTCCTTGTACATGAACGGGGACTTTTCCGAGGTGTAACATTCTTCCCCCCTTTTGGAACATTCGTCCTCGAATGTTAAATCAGCGGGGATTCTAAGAAAATTTGCCTGAGTTTCCTTTGTAATTTGGACACTATCTTTCCATTACAACAACCCACAATATCTTCGCCTCACAGGGCCATATCACAATATTAACACATTTAGGGCCACACACGAGAAAAAACATAAAATTAAAACATACATACCATCATGAACTTCTCCTGGAGATTCGACTAGGTGCGGATACTTGGCTTCCGCATTCACTCTGGCTTCCCTAGTATTTCTTCCCGAGTATTGCTTTTGCCACCAAACTCTGATTTAAGCCACCTCCTTTTTCGAAGTCCTCGCACTTACCTATATAATGTGGCAAAGGGTACTTTCTCATTCATCAACTTTCTAGTCATTTCAACATCATTTTATTGACATGCTCCTAGTGGGAGTTCTAACATATTTATAAGCTACCTTACTTGTTGCATACGATATTATAGGATCTAATGCCTCGGAACCTAACTCCCTCTTTATTCTGTGATTCTATCGCCCTCGTAGGTTGTCATATCCTCGGGCTTCTATGGTGAGTATGTAACCTGAACTTATACTATGCCCCAAGCCATTATTCCATTTGTCTCTCACAGCAATTCCAACTCGATATTTCAATTTCGTTTACCATATACCCTTCTTCAACTCACCCCGGGCATCATGACTCTCTCACCCTTACTTTACCTCCTACTCCTCTCCTAAGTGTTCACTTGGTCTCATTGGCGATGCGTAAACATCTACGAATTACATACAAGGGAATAATCGATAACTACTTGCCTCTTAAGGCGGATCCATGCATGCATACTCATAAAGCATCATATAGTAAATTGCTGCGGAACGCGCAGCCCGATCCATATGTCATCATATGTTAGTGCCGAGGAACGTACGGCCCGATCCATAAATATAATAAGTTAGTGCCGAGGAACGTACGGCCCGATCCATAAATATAATAAGTTAGTGCCGAGGAACGTACGGCCCGATCCATAACCCATATATCCTGCGTCCGGGCATCCCGCGTCCAGGATGAAATCATGATATGCCAGCTGACCAGGTGGCTATGCGTCTATAGCGCCTCACCTTTTCCCATTTCCCCTGAAAACATTTTCATATCATATATATATATACATAATATACATTGCATGCTTGAGAGCCCAAAGAAAAGCTGTAAGTACGTCGGAGTGACGTAAGGTCGAAAGCCTCCGATTATGTTATGGGGTAATCATCGTCGCTTTGTCTCACCTTGAAGGAACAATTATTATAAGGCGAGACTATCAATGAAGAATAGCATTAAAAGAAAGCATAGAATAAAATCATGAACTTCATAAGGCATCCATTCATATACTTTGGAAGATTTAGAAATAAGTCACCGTCCATGGATAAATTGAGAAATCAGTAAATTGCTCGACGTTCTCATATAGTTCTTGAAATCGTAAACTTGAAACTTTTAAACATAAGATCGTTCTCATCATAGTCATCATAATGATATTCTCACTTTTGACATCATCGTTGTCATTGAAAAAAAAATATCCTTCGTCGTTATCATAAGAACTCACATAATCACAACCTTTGGTTTTGGAAAATAGGAGTACTTGGAAAACATTTATGGAATATCAAGAAGGAAATCATGCTTCGGCATCTTAGACTTTTTAACCTTTGATAGCAAGGAAAAGATGGGAGCATTTATGAAATCATAAGCTAGGGATCATGCCTTTGAAAGAAAGGGAATAGCCTCACATACCTTTGACGTTTACTATTCTTATCGCTTGCTCGTACTTCCTTTATTGCGCATGCATATACCTTCAAGATAATCCATGTCGTCGTTAGCTAAGAAATTATAAGGACGGACTACTATTTCTAGGGAAAATTGGGCAGCACTACCTTTGTTTATACTGTGTTTCCCATATTCTATTTTAGCTCCCAAACATTCGCGACAATATCCACAATATAGAAATCAGCAATCATCATTTATGTACGTTTAGCAAAATCCACCAATTTCCTCCAATTTCTCCACATTTAGTGGTTTTAGCTAATCGTCACTTTTACTCATGCGTCGCACTTATTCCATGGTCAAAACGTCATTTATAACGTATTTATAATCATAGCATATCAACTTCCATGATTCCATTCAACCATCACACCACAGTGACACTATTTACTAAATAACGGTGCACTTCCTATGTCTTACTACAATTCAAGTGTCTTAGTCTTCTAATACCTTAAACCACATGTTAAAGTCATAAAACTCACCTTGGATGGTGGTGGAACAAGCTTAGTGTAGAATCCTTCCTTGTGCACCAAAACCCTCCTTTACCTCTTTTGTGATTTCTTGGAGAAGATGACTTCCAACTAGGTTTCATTCACTTGTTTCATAAGTTTAGTGTTGATGATCCTAGTTTCTTCCCTTGATTCCTTTGAATTTCTATGGATGAAGTATTGAGAGAGTTCTAGAGCTTTCTTGAGTTGTATAGATGAATAATGAAATAAAAATGAGGCTTTGGCCCCTTTTAATAACTCAAAGTTTGATCTTTAATGAATTCCAATCGGGGTGAACAGTGGTCGTAAACCAAATTTTATGGGTCGTAAACTAGTTTACGAGCCGTATTATGTCATCGTCTTTAAGCATGTCCAAAACAGAGAAGCTGGCTGAAGAACATGGGAGTTTACGATCGAGGTTTACTGTCCGTAAACCAGTTTACGGGCCGTATTCCGAGTCGTATTTAAGCATTTAACCACTTAACAGAAAGTTGAAATTTGAAAGGCTGGAGGACGATGGTGGTTTATGGTCCGTAAATCACTTTACGGGCCGTAAATCACTATACGACCACTGGGCTGCATGAAATTCTACAACTTTTCCATTTCCAAAAGTTCACGAATCATCACCCCTTGCTTAGTAAAACACCCCACACTAATACCCTTGTCGTTCTATTCCTTGTACATGTACGGGGACTTTTCCGAGGTGTAACATTCTTCCCCCCTTTTGGAACATTCGTTCTCGAATGATAAATCAGCGGGGATTCTAAGAAAATTTGCTGGAGTTTCCTTAGTAATTTGGACACTATCTTTCCATTTCAACAACCCACAATATCTTCGCCTCACAAGGCCATATCACAATATTAACACATTTAGGGCCACACACGACCAAAAACATAAAATTAAAACATACATACCATCATGAAATTCTCCTGGAGATTCCACTAGGTGCGGATACTTGGCTTCCGCATTCACTCTGGCTTCCCTAGTATTTCTTCCCGAGTATTGGTTTTGCCACCAAACTCTGATTTAAGCCACCTCATTTTTCGAAGTCCTCGCACTTACCTATATATTGTGGCAAATGGTACTTTCTCATTCATCAACTTTCTTGTCATTTCAGCATCATTTTATTTACATGCTCCTAGTGGGAGTTCTAACATATTTATAAGCTACCTTGCTTGTTGCATACGATCTTATAGGATCTAATGCCTCGGAACTTAACTCCCCCTTTATTCTGTGATTCTATCGCCCTCGTAGGTTGTCATATCCTCGGGCTTCTGTGGTGAGTATGTAACCTGTACTTATACTATGCCCCAAGCAATGATTCCATTTGTCTCTCACTGCAATTCCAACTCGACATTTCAATTTCGTTTACCATATACCCTTCTTCAACTCACCCGGGCATCATAACTCTCTCACACTTACTTTACCTCCTACTTCTCTCCTAAGTGTTCACTTGGTCTCATTGGCGACGCGTAAACATCTACGAATTATATACTTTTTTTGCGCGATTCGCATTCGTATCCATCCATCCGTATACCTATATCCATGTCTATCTTCGCATCCATAGTCATATTCATCGGTATGCCGTATCCATAGTCATATTCATCTAAGTGTCAATATCCTTCTCAATGACCTTTTCGCTAACACCCTTACCTCGAGAACGGGTAACTTTACAATAAGACCCATGTTAATATCATGAATTATTCTGTGTCTCAGGCCTGCGTGCCTTCTTCTTGGGGCTACCGTTACCAACTATATTCACAACATTCTCCGGGGTTATATTTTCATTTGGGCTAAAAGAGCATTCAATACCGGAAGTCATTAAATCAATATAAGGACAGAGGAACGAGAGTTTCCATTCTGCTGGAAGAGGAATAGTAACTAATCAGTTCTCCCTAAACTGATTTCAACTCTCCTCAAACCATGTCACGCAATCAGAGTTTCACAATTTTATTCCTCGTTTTGCGCCACTTGGGACCTTATGGGACACAACGTCTCACAGATCGGCCTTATACTTCGCTACAAATTCATCTGAGATTTATAATTTAGAGGGACGATTAGGTGGTATAATCTTAGAGAATTGTGGGTCCACCTCTGCCCGTCACTTGTGTATTACTATCTTTGCCGACTCACGGCTCTTCTTCTTCCCCCTTCTTCTTGCTTTTTCGTGTCCTTATTCTACCGCTTTTAGTCAATACACTCCCGTAGGGTTCATCATTTGAACCTTCACACTGGTGTCCTCTCTATTTGCTTCCCCCCTTTCAAGGGTTTTACTCGTACCTTGAAATCTCGAATCCACGTACTCCTGGCTACACTACGCCTTACATATTCCGTCCCCTACAGTCTATGGCTATAACAATTCATACGCGGAGTCGTGGAGTCTTAGCGTATTCGCCTTACAGTCTTATAACCAAGAAATGCACCCGATATAACACTCCGAGCAAAAACGTACGTTACTTAGCTCATCCAGTAGTTATGTGTCTGTATCTGAATCTGCTCTGATTAACAACTTCCTGCCCCATATGGATGCTTACATTAATAGTGGGTCCAGCTATCCATGCCACCCATCTAATGTCACTTGCCCTCTTCTTCGGCGCTTAAAATTTTCTTGTAATGCCATCTTCGTTTCCCTAGGGCGTAGGTCTCTCTTACGCCGCTAATGCGCCCCATGCCTCCTTATTCTCTAACTCTTGTTTGCGCTTGGAATCGATTCATATCCGCATTGTACCACTATCACTATTAGTTATAACTCTACTTCATCGCTTCATCGTCGTACAGTAGACCCATAACTCATGATCATCTTTTCCTCTTCAACTCTTTACCTCATTCACTTCACTCGTTCTAACTTGGTATGGGATATTTGTAGGAGATATGTTCTCCTTTAACTACCACGCCACTATTCTTTAGGCACTCGTACTTCGTACATTTCCTCTTTGCTATCTTATCTCCTCCCACTTAATAATCGATCCTTGACTCTTCGCATGAGGAACTATATTCTTAACTTAGTCTCGGCCTTATACGCCCAACTAAAGATATCATCCATGCCCTTAGGCGCCTTCTCGCTATACTTTTCATTACAATTCTTGTTACGGCTCATTGTACCCAGATCATAATCCACCCTATAGAGTGACACTTCTTGATCTCGTTTGCAAACCTTCTCGTAACATAGGGTAGCCTCATGAAGCAGGCATACTCAACCTGTTATCCTTTTTAGTCAGTTACATTACATTTACCATATGACTTATTTGCACTCGTATTTGCATTAATCATTAAAGGGTGCTAGCAATATACCTGGAGTAATAACAGGGGAAGACTCAGGATCCCGTCGTTCAGCTAACGCCTGGGTATGATGCTGGGATCCGCTGGGACTAGGCGCTCTTCGGTCTCTACCACTGCTTACTAGCCCCTGTGGCCCTGACCTTGGAGGGTGTATCGATGATGAAGAGCCCGTTACCATTCCCGTAGTCCGAACCTCACTTTTACCACGTAGCGATGGACAATTTCCCTTTAAATGGCCTGGCCTAGCACAGGCATAACAAACATCCGAGCCCCGACGACACGGTCCCCAATGTAACCTACGACACTGAATACATCGTGGTACTGGTGACCTCTTCTGACCGGAATCACTCTGAACCCGAGAACGAGAAACTCTGAGACTCTGGGATGACCTTGAATAAGTAGGTCCATCGAATCTGGGTCAGGGAAACTGTGGAGGTGCATCTCTAATCTCACGGTCAGACCCAAAGGAATTAACTCCCTTTCTCCAACCCCTGCCATCGTGACTCGCATTCTGCCGCTGAGTCTGAGCGGCTACCAATTGAGTCAGTAAAAGAATGGCCTGTCTCATCTCTTGGCCCGCGGTATCTTGCGAAGGAACGGGGGGGTACTGGAGCTAAGATCGAGGCTTCCCTCTGATCCTTAAAAGTGGGCGAGGTATGGGAAAACCGAAGTGGGGCGTTATTCTGGGGTTCTCCCTCCTCCATATCCGTAGACGGCTCTCGATCAAGCCCTTCTTCAACCACCATCTTGCCCTTCTGGGCCGTCGTAGCTTTTCCCTTCATCGGTTTTGCTGAAATGAGAACGCACCGTTAGGGGAGAGAAAATCTTATAACACAGCTGTATCGCACGATCTATTAAGAAGAAAGATGGTCAAGTTTCCTAAATGCCCGGTAGCCTCCTGTTTATAGATGTGGTGCACAACACACCGATAAAGAAGACTCTACTAGACACGGCTCGTAGACACTTCCTAGGACGAACTGCTCTGATACAACTTCTGTCACGACTCGGCTAGGGGCTGCGACGGGTACCCGGGACTAACCACCGAGCACCCCTCGTACTATCATTTACCTAACCCATTTAACAATCATTCGCCTATTTCTGGTTAACTTTAAAAACAGGATTTGCTTTTCATTACAAAAATATAACGTGTTAACACAAAAACATATTTCAATATACTTATACACATGCGTACTACCCACGTTGTGGAACCACACAACCCACATCGAGCATCTATGAGCCTCTATTGAGTGGCATACAAATATATATACACAAAAGGAACAACCAATTAGCACCTCCGGAAGATGGAGTGCTCTTCAGCTCGGCTAGTGACTCTTATCAGTCTGGACCACTTTCCCGTCTACCTGTGGGCATGAACACAGCATCCAAAGAAAAGGACGTCAGTACGAGCATTGTACTGAGTATGTAAGGCATACATCAAGAAATAAAGTAAGAATAAGAATGTGAAGTAAGTACAAGGGAATAACTGATAACTGCTTGCCTCTTAAGGCGGATCCATGCATGCATACTCATAAAGCATCATATAGTAAATTGCTGCGGAACACGCAGCCCGATCCATAAATATAAGAAGTTAGTGCCGAGGAACGTACGGCCCGATCCATAAATATAATAAGTTAGTGCCGAGGAACGTACGACCCGATCCATAAATATAATAAGTTAGTGCCGAGGAACGTACGGCCCGATCCATAACCCATATATCCCGCGTCCGGGCATCCCGCGTCCAGGATGGAATCATGATATGCCAGCTGACCAGGTGGCTATGCGTCTATAGTGCCTAACCTTTCTCCATTTCCCCTGAAAACATTTTCATATCATATATATATATATATATATATATACATAATATACATAGTATGCTTGAGAGCCCAAAGAAAAGCTGTAAGTACGTCGGAGTGACGTAAAGTCGAAAGCCTCCGATTATGTTATGGGGTAATCATCGTCGCTTTGTCTCACCTTGAAGGAACAATTATTATAAGGCGAGACTATCAATGAAGAATAGCATTAAAAGAAAGCATAGAATAAAATCATGAACTTCATAAGGCATCCATTCATATACTTTGGAAGATTTAGAAATAAGTCACCATCCATGAATAAATTGAGAAATCAGTAAATAGCTCGATGTTCTCATATAGTCCTTGAAATCATAAACTTGAAACTTTTAAACATAAGATCGTTCTCATCATAGTCATCATAATGATATTCTCACTTTTGACATCACCGTTGTCATTGAAAAAAAAAATATCCTTCGTCGTTATCATAAGAACTCACATAATCACAACCTTTGGTTTTGGAAAATAGAAGTACTTGGAAAACATTTATGGAATATCAAGAAGGAAATCATGCTTCGGAATCTTAGACTTTTTAACCTTTGATAGCAAGGAAAAGATGGGAGCATTTATGAAATCATAAGCTAGGGATCATGCCTTTGAAAGAAAGGGAATAGCCTCACATACCTTTGACATTTACTATTCTTATCGCTTGCTCGTACTTCCTTTATTGCGCATGCATATACCTTAAAGAGAATTCATGTCGTCGTTAGCTAAGAAATTATAAGGACGGACTACTATTTCTAGGGAAAATTGGGCAGCACTACCTTTGTTTATACTGCGTTTCCCATATTCTATTTTAGCTCCCAAACATTCGCGACAATATCCACAATATAGAAATCAACAATCACCATTTATGTACGTTTAGCTAAATCCACCAATTTCCTCCAATTTCTCCACATTTAGTGGTTTTAGCTAATCGTCACTTTTACACATGCGTCGCACTTATTCCATGGTCAAAACTTCATTTATAACGTATTTATAATCATAGCATATCAACTTCCATGATTCCATTCAACCATCACTCCACAGTGACACTATTCACTAAATAATGGTGCAATTCACCTTGGATGGTGGTGGAACAAGCTTAGAGTAGAATCCTTCCTTGTGCACCAAAACCCTCCTTTACCTCTTTTGTGATTTCTTGGAGAAGATTACTTCCAACTAGGTTTCATTCACTTGTTTCATAAGTTTAGTGTTGATGATCCTAGTGTCTTCCCTTGATTCCCTTGAATTTCTATGGATGAAGTATTGAGAGAGTTCTAGAGCTTTCTTGAGTTGTGTAGATGATTAATGAAATAAAAATGAGGCTTTGGTCCCTTTTAATAACTCAAAGTTTGATCTTTAATGAATTCCAGTCGGGGTGAACAGTGGTCGTAAACCAAAGTTTATGGGCCGTAAACTAGTTTACGAGCCGTATTATGTCATCGTCTTTAAGCATGTCCAAAACAGAGAAGCTGGCTAAAGAACATGGCAGTTTACGATCGAGGTTTACGGTCCGTAAACCAGTTTACGGGCCGTATTCCGAGTCGTATTTAAGCATTTAACCACTTAACAGAAAGTTGAAATTTGAAAGGTTTGAGGACGATGGTGGTTTACCGTCCGTAAATCACTTTACGGGCTGTAAATCACTATACGACCACTGGGCTGCATGAAATTCTACAACTTTTCCATTTCCAAAAATTCACGAATCATCACCCCTTGCTTAGTAAAACACCCCACACTCATACCTTTGTCGTTCTATTCCTTGTACATGTACAGGGACTTTTCCGAGGTGTAACATTCTTCCCCCCTTTTGGAACATTCGTCCTCGAATGTTAAATCAGCGGGGATTCTAAGAAAATTTGTCGGAGTTTCCTTTGTAATTTGGACACTATCTTTCCATTACAACAACCCACAATATCTTCGCCACACAGGGCCATATCACAATATTAACACATTTAGGGCCACACACGACCAAAAACATAAAATTAAAACATACATACCATCATGAACTTCTCCTGGAGATTCAACTAGGTGGGGATACTTGGCTTCCGCATTCACTCTGGCTTCCCTAGTATTTCTATTTCTTCCCGAGTATTGCTTTTGCAACCAGACTCTTACTTAAGCCACCTCCTTTTTCGAAGTCCTCGCACTTACCTATATAATGTGGCAAAGGGTACTTTCTCATTTATCAAATTTCTTGTCATTTCAGCATCATTTTATTGACATGCTCCTAGTGGGAGTTCTAACATATTTATAAGCTACCTTGCTTGTTGCATACGATCTTATAGGATCTAATGCCTCGGAACCTAACTCCCATTTTATTCCGTGATTCTATTGCCCTCGTAGGTTGTCATATCCTCGGGCTTCTATGGTTAGTATGTAACCTGTACTTATACTATGCCCCAAGCAATTATTCCATTTGTCTCTCACAGCAATTCCAACTCGACATTTCAATTTCGTTTACCATATACCCTTCTTCAACTCACCCCGGGCATCATGACTCTCTCACCCTTTCTTTACCTCCTACTCCTCTCCTAAGTGTTCACTTGGTCTCATTGGCGACGCGTAAACATCTACGAATTACATACTCTTTTTGCGCGATTCGCAATCGTATCCATCCATCTGTATACCTATATCCATGTCTGTCTTCGCCTCCATAGTCATTTTCATCGGTATGCCGTATCCATAGTCATATTCATCTAAGTGTCAATATCCTTCTCAATGACCTTTTCGCTAACACCCTTACCTCGAGAACGGGTAACTTTACAATAAGACCCATGTTAATATCATGATTTATTCTGTGTCTCAGGCCTGCGTGCAATCAGAGTTTCGTAATTTTATTCCTCGTTTTGCGCCACTTGGGACCTTATGGGACACAATGTCTTACATAGCGGCCTTATACTTCGCTACAAATTCATCTGAGATTTATAATTTAGAGGGACGATCAGGTGGTATAATCTTAGAGAATTGTGGGTCCACCTCTGCCCGTCACCAGTGTATTACTATCTTTGCCGACTCACGGCTCTTCTTCTTCCCCCTTCTTCT